>NC_030828.1:3737048-4047048 GCF_001704415.2 Capra hircus
AGGTTTTATCATCACTATATCTTTAAGATTTATTTTCTTAATTAATTTCAATCTTATTTTAGAACTTAGTTTAGCTTCAAGTTTTAAAAATCTGGAGAGGCTGTTCTAGATAATCATTCCCAAAGTATTATCCCTATAGAGTTTACCCCAAAACTCTTTGCTTCATTCATCTTTATTTTACTTACTTAAAAACTTTCTCACATTGTTATTTTCCTGTGGACAAACTTTGTATCAGGAATAGGATATTATTTGGTTTCTAGTAAACCTAGATACAGTGGAAGTATTATACTTAATGTTGATGACTCTAAAGACATCTATATCAAACTGACAAGCTTCAGCTATCTTTAGCAACAGATATTAATTCAATATTGAGTATTTCCTAGATCATGTGGACCTGAAACTCATTCTGGCCAGTTTCCTTTATATTTGTGTATTTATAAAAGCAATTTTCTTTAAGCCAATTAAATAGAGCTCTTTTACAAATTAATTTTGGCAGTGCCACACATCTGTAACACATACACAAACAAACACAGGGAACTCATAGTTGCCATTCCAAAAGTTAGCTGTGAATTAGGTACAACAATGTAAAACCTATCAGTTATAAAACACATTGGATTCACATTGGGCTTTGGGTAATGGCATGAATCAAGGTCATCTGTCTGCGTAGCTAAATCCTTATACTTCTATTTGTGGAAAAGACACTTCTATTTCTACTTGTATGTTTTGGTGATTTTAGGAATGAAGTGGAACCTCTTTCTCTTGTTCCTTGGACTGTCCCACTTCTGGGCAAGAACAGACTTTTTTTTTTTCCTATTACCTTCCTCCATCTGATGTCATTAAAAGTTTGAAGTATCACAGAACTGATTTGGCTGTGAATGGAGAAATAATACCACATGAAATGAAAAAAAAAAAAAAGCCAAAGAACAAATAGAAAATTCTAAATAAACCCTCAGGTTTGGTCTTGGGGATTTAAATATACCAATAGCACAGGAGACCGTGAATGGTGTAATTAACATAGCAAGAACAGCAGCTGGTGGTGCATGGGGTCGCAAGATAACCCTTCCTGAACCCCTGTGGGGATCTTAACAGGCACTGTGGCCACATATTGGTATGGTAAGGTATCCTCTTCCTCTCACCTGTGAGTTCAGAGCTATAATTAGGTCCCTTATCCAAAATGTGCCACAGAGGACTTTCTTTAGGTGATAGTTGAAGCATTCTGCCGCTTCAAGACAAAACACAAACACATGCTAGCTTCCAAAGAAACAAGGTGAACAGAATGGGTACAAGTCCAGCAACTCTTTCCTCTCTCCAACGGGCTACCCCACTCAAAAACAAAACAAATTGGCTTTTTTTCCATAGAAAAAGCAATAAATGAAGAGGAAATAGAATTCCTGGCTGTACACACCAGAGTGACTTACCCTACTGTAAGGAGCCCATTGGCTCCCAAATGATGATTCCTTGTTCTAGCTGCCAAGCGCTGGAACAGCCAATGCTGTGTTAGGGAATTTTGGAGCGCAGATCCTCAGGAAAAGTCCTGGTAGCTGCTAGGACCTTACCTGAAAATTTTCCAACTGGGGCAGGCTGGCCACAAGCAGCAAGGCTCCTGGCTAGCTCCCCCAAATTTGTTACTGAGTCTAAATTCATACTGCTTGCTGCAAGACAGGGCAATAACCAAGAGACGAGTTGTTGGGGCAAGGAATAATGACTTTATTCAGAAAGTCAGCCAACTGAGAAGATGGTAGGCTTATACCCCAAAACACTAAATTGCCTGAGTTAAATGGGAGGGAGTAAAGTCAAACACTTCCTGGTTCCCTTCAGCCTCAGGAGGGCAGGTGTTAATTTCTTCCTCTCTGCAGTCATTCACAGCCTGTCAGGATGTTTCCCTAGAGCTGAACAAAGGTATTTCTTTTGTGTGTGTGTGTGTTTGGTTAATGCTCTTTACCTAGAAGGGAGGGTTCCCAGAGATGGGCCATTATGTATAATTTAAGCTTATGGGAAATGTCCCTTTAGTGATTAACTTGTAATGGATTACAGAAGGTTTTTCCCTATTACAATATCCTACTCTTAAAGCAAGGACACAATTCAGGCATCTTGCAGAAACTCTCCACTTTTAAAAATAGGTTGTTTTCCCCCTGGCAAATGGGATTCCCAATCCCAAGGGAAAGTGGTGTCTGAGAGGAGGCCTGGATCAAATTACTTAGCAAGCCTGCAGTCCTGTATCTTTGCTGTCACAGAAACAGCTGGATGGATACAGTGTTCCTTTGAGCCTTGGGTCTGCTCATAGAACCCCTAAGCAGCTCCAGGCTTTTTAGCAGTGTGTCATACTGGTGGATTTTTGTTTGTGATATTCCTAAGGTCTAGTGTCAAGTTGCAAGGAGACACTTCTCCTTAACTTTCAGGGCCCAGTGGAGAGATCATTGCGCTCAGAGGCAGACTGCTTCCCTCCAGGGGTAGCTGGGTCATTGTGAAAATCCTCTCCCAAGCACCTGTCTCAATTGTTGCATCCATCCAATGAATGAGTTACCTCAAAAAGTTCTTAATACCGTGTAGTCTATAGTTCTTCTGTGTATCAAAGATGTGTATTCAGAGAATACACAGGCTGTCTACACATCTATGCCCTCCCTTTCACTTCTCTCTGTGCATATATGTGCGTCTGAGTATATTATATGTAAATAGTGAGGGAAAGACTGACATGGTATAGACTAAAAGGTTCACTATAGTTATCCCAGGATTATGGGTGATTTAAATTTCCTTCAGCATGCTTTACCAAGGCCTCATTCAAAATGTTGCACAGTCGGAATGCATCACACCTATAATTGGAAGAAATAAATCTTATTAGAATTAATACTCACCTCATCATTTTGTAGATTACATACACCAGTGTTACACATGTGCAAAAATGGAGTGCCTCTGCAGCACACACTCCCTGAAGGAATGAGCACACAGAGCTTGTGTTCTGTGGGTCTGTGTTTTCTTGCAATGTTCTTCTGTCTGCTGGACAGAAGCCTGTTTTCAAACATCCTCAATGGTCTCTGAGCATGGTGATTGTTCTGTTACTCAAAGATGATTCAAGCTGCCATTTCCAGGAAAAGAAGAGCAGGTTAGAAGAGGAAGAGTTTTCCAAGTGTGTTGGGGAAGCAAGAAGGCCAGGAGGCAGAGGTTGGAAATGCAGACCCCTGGGCGGAAATCATCCCCATTTGAGGAGGGGGCATCCTGTTTACACTTATGCCACCTTCTCTGCAAAACAAAAGTTTCCAACATCCTGAGTGCAGTTTAAACCTTGCTTTGTGTCCTTAGTGCCAATATAAAAAGGGGCAAAAAATCAATTTGGGGTATTGCTTCCCGTTGGTAATTCATCACTGCCTTTGATGTGGCACAGGGGTATTCTGGGACAGTATCGAGTAGTTATGGCCATCTGTCGAGTAGTCAATATCTATTTTTCATTATTGAGAGGGACTGTGGCCCCATGACACCTGTTACTATGTCATCATTTCCTTTTCTGTTCCGTTAGACTGCATCCTTCTTAATGAGTAAATCGATTTTAAAAGAAAAGTCTTGAAAATGTAGGTTTCACATCCACAAAATGTCCTGTATCTTTGGGAATGGAATTGTGCTTACCAACAGTCTGAAAATTTGTGGTCAGTTCACATCCTTGTTTTTTCTTGTCTTAGAGATTAAGATTTGATGAAGTTTTAAGGCTCATGATAATTGGCATAAAGGAAGAAGATGAAACCTGTTCCTGGTTGGCCCTAAACCATCTGGCCCTAAAGTCACCCTGGGAAGCCAGCAATGAAGTGAACTGGTAGCATATATTTATTTAGTATTAATAAATAGAAAATTTTGAATTAAGAAAGTGAAGTAAATGTCTCAGGGATAAGTGGTTATATTTTATGCTGAGTCTAGAAAAAGAGAACTACCCAATTAATGTTTTTTTTTAATTTATTTTTTATTTTTTTAATTTTAAAATATTTAATTCTTACATGCGTTCCCAAATATGAACCCCCCTCCCACCTCCCTCCCCACAACATCTCTCTGGGTCATCCCCATGTACCAGCCCCAAGCATGCTGCACCCTACGTCAGACATGGACTGGCGATTCAATTCTTACATGATAGTATACATGTTAGAATTCCCATTCTCCCAAATCATCCCACCCTCCCCCTCTCCCTCTGAGTCCAAAAGTCCGTTATACACATCTGTGTCTTTTTTCCTGTCTTGCATACAGGGTCGTCATTGCCATCTTCCTAAATTCCATATATATGTGTTAGTATACTGTATTGGTGTTTTTCTTTCTGGCTTACTTCACTCTGTATAATTGGCTCCAGTTTCATCCATCTCATCAGAACTGATTCAAATGAATTCTTTTTAACGGCTGAGTAATACTCCATTGTGTATATGTACCACAGCTTTCTTATCCATTCATCTGCTGATGGACATCTAGGTTGTTTCCATGTCCTGGCTATTATAAACAGTGCTGCGATGAACATTGGGGTACATGTGTCTCTTTCAATTCTGGTTTCCTCGGTGTGTATGCCCAGCAGTGGGATTGCTGGGTCATAAGGTAGTTCTATTTGCAATTTTTTAAGGAATCTCCACACTGTTCTCCATAGTGGCTGTACTAGTTTGCATTCCCACCAACAGTGTAGGAGGGTTCCCTTTTCTCCACACCCTCTCCAGCATTTATTGCTTGCAGATTTTTGGATCGCAGCCATTCTGACTGGTGTGAAGTGGTACCTCATTGTGGTTTTGATTTGCATTTCTCTAATAATGAGTAATGTTGAGCATCTTTTCATGTGTTTGTTAGCCATCCGTATGTCTTCTTTGGAGAAATGTCTATTTAGTTCTTTGGCCCATTTTTTGATTGGGTCGTTTATTTTTCTGGAATTGAGCTGCATAAGTTGCTTGTATATTTTTGAGATTAGTTGTTTGTCAGTTGCTTCATTTGCTATTATTTTCTCCCATTCAGAAGGCTGTCTTTTCACCTTGCTTATATTTTCCTTTGTTGTGCAGAAGCTTTTAATTTTAATTAGATCCCATTTGTTTATTTTTGCTTTTATTTCCAGAATTCTGGGAGGTGGATCATAGAGGATCCTGCTGTGATTTATGTCTGAGAGTGTTTTGCCTATGTTCTCCTCTAGGAGTTTTATAGTTTCTGATCTTACATTTAGATCTTTAATCCATTTTGAGTTTATTTTTGTGTACGGTGTTAGAAAGTGATCTAGTTAATGTTTGTTTGTGTTCAGATAGTTGCTCAGTCTCCTACTGTCTGGCTGAAACCGCTTTACTTTGCAGATGCAAATGAATTATGCAAGGCCCTTTCCCACCTCAGGAAGTCTTGAAGTACTGGAGAATCCCCTTGGATATTGCATTCTAATTTTTCTCCACCTGACTAATTTGAAAGATGTCTGATCTTGATTCAGTGTCAGTGTTGTTTTTCAAAATCCAGACTCCCTTGCATCCTAGGCAAGCATTTACAGCACAGGTAATCCAAAGTGGGAGGCTACTTGTGTGTTCCTGTCATAATCCCTACTCCAGACTAGTAACAATGACTTTGGTATTGGCATTTTGACCCTTTAGATCAGAGCTGCTGATAGCCAGTGGCATTTGGTGGCGCTGCATCGCGCATACAGGCCAAGGAAGCAACACATCTATCCTTTCACCACCTGCAGCTTCCCTGCCCTCTTTTCTCTTAGTTCCGTCTGCTCAGGTGGTTTTGTGCAGAAGCAAGGGACAAGGAGGGATAGTGCTGATTATACAGTTACTGATACACAGCCCGCTCGCTGCTTTCTGTCCTTACTGCTGCATGCACTGATGACTGCAAACTTGAGTGTTCTTAGTTAGGGAAAGCCTGTTTATCAGTCATGACTTGGTGCTGTAGCTTGATACATCTCTGATTTTTAACCCCATGTCTAGAAAAACAGTCTCTGTCCATTTACTGGGCAATGTGCAAACTGTGGGAATGCCAAGACAAACATATTACATGGCACTGGAGTCTCTCCCTTCTGGGGATAGTGTGGCAGGAATGGGTTCTTCCTCTCAGCAGTCAGGCAGCACCCGCTCTAAATATGCTGAAGACTTGTTTCCTGGAAATGCCAAAATTATGTCTACAGTCAGATATGGATAGTTACTCTGAATTTTGGTTTTAAGGTGTAACTGGCTTAATGTCTACCTTAGACCTTGAACAGTCTTTTCAGGAGCTCTAGAATAAGTTTTCTGATGAATAACAATTACTTTTCTCCTTCACAGTTGTGGGAATACAGAAAAATGATCTTGACACTTCCTCTCAGGCTGTACCAATTCATGTAAATAAAAAGTCACAGAGTTTTCTCTGCCTGTTGGCCAGCCTCAGGGCACAGACAAGAAATCAGGGTCACAGCTAATGAATCAGGACAATAGCTAAGCCATGTGCAAAGCTGGATCTCAGTTAATACTACCTTGCTTTTCTCATCCTACCCTTAGAAATGAGAGCCTCCTGTTACAGCACCTCATCCCCAGTGTTGCTGTTTGTGATGTCAGTCTCTTCTTGTCTGTGTCCCTGAAGGCTAGATTCTTTCCTTGAAAGCCTTTCTATGATCTGAAGAATCTTATCTGTAAGAAAAGAAATTATTTGCTTTAAATTTTATAAATGAGATTCCTGTCCCCAATCCATTTTCTAACACTGTGAAATAGATTGTTTGTCTCAGCATCTTACCACCTTATCTTAAAGCACCCTTCTTATTCTAGAAAACTCATTCATAGCCAGCCAGGGATTCATCTTATTTTAGGATTCTACAAGGCAGTCAAATTAGAGTGCTCATCAATCCCAGGGACATTTTTACTCTGTGGAGTGGAAACTGTGGACTTCTGGTGGATGGTTAACTATTTCTGCAACAATCCACACCTCTCATCACCAGACGATTTTTGAAATGTAGAACAAGCACATCACTGCTGTCCTAAGCAAGCAACTATATCCCTGTCAAGCACTGCTTCTGGCTTAACATGCAAAGTGTTTGGCTCATTTCTCTAATCTGAGGCGACTCCTTGGATCCAGAGATTTATGAGCCCTGCAGTGTCTGTGCACAAAGACGTTCATACATGGTGGAGAAGCAGAGCCAGAACCATTGCATAGAAACCAAGAGAAGAAAGGGTGCACACAACCCCTAGAACCTACCCTCAAGAGGTCCCACTGGCAGAGGAAGCATCTCTGCCCTGAAGAGGAGGAGCTGTGGCATCTGTTCTGCCTTCTGGAGGTTCCGCCTTGTCTGCGGTCCACCAAGGCCTCATGCCAGGTGGGTATCAGCAGGGTGCCTTCCTTGAGCGCAGCGTGTGCTCCTGCTACATGGTGGCTACACTGACCACGTGAAACAAACCTTGGTTGTTAAGCTTGTTTTAAAGACAGCAGTGTCACCTGAACATCTATGAAGTCTTGAGTCCCCGTGTTTGAGAATTATTCTTATTATTTTTAAAAGGAAAAAGAAGTGAAAAGATTTTATTTATTCATTGAATTTTTTCTTCTAATTTTATTGAAATGTAATTGACATACTTTCCTGGTGGCTCAGCAGGAAAGAATCTGTGTGCAGTGCAGGTGATGTGGAAAACGAGGGTTTGATCCATGGTTTGGAAAGATCCCCTGGAGAAGGAAATGGCAACTCACTCCAGTGTTCTTACCTGGAAAATCCCATGGACAGAGGGTCCTGGTGAAATACAGCCTATGGGGTCTCAAAAGGTTTGACATGACTCAGCAACTAAACAATAACAACAGCAAATTGAAATACGGTACTTCTTAAGTTTAAAGTGTACAGCATAATGATTTGACTTACATAGGTCATGAATGATTATCACAGTAGGGTTAGCGAACACCCATCATCTCATTGAGATCCAAAATAAGCAGAAAAAACTTTTTCCTTGTGTTGAGAACTCTCTTAGAAAGCTTTGTATATAAACATACAGCAGGGCTAGTTTTATTTGTTATGTTGCTTATTACATCACTAGCACTTAATTTATCTCATAACTGGAAGTTTATATCTTTTGAGCACCTTCATCCAGTTCCCACTCCACACCCTGCATCTGATAACTGCTAGTCTGATTTTTTTCCAATGAGTTTGTTTGTTTGCTTCTTTGTTTCTTTGGAATATAATTGATCTGCAGTATTATGTTAGTTTCTGTTACACAACATAGTCATTTGATATTTCTGTGCATTTAATAATGCTCGTCATGATGTCTAGTTATGTGTCACCACACAAAGATATTACATAGTTGTTGATTATATTCCCCACACTATACATAGCAATCTATGTATATGTGATTATTTCAAGTTGCTGGTCAGTATATTCCAATGCATTTGAACAAATGTACATTTTTACTCCCTTCCTATGTTTACTGTTTTGTTATTATATTTTGTATCTTTTGTGTTTCCCTTAACTGCTTATTGTAGACACAGATGATTTTGCTGCTTTTCTCTTTTAACCTTCCTGCTGCTGCTGCTAAGTCGCTTCAGTCGTGTCCGACTCTGTGCGACCCCGTAGATGGCAGCCTACCAGGTTCCCCTGTCCCTGGGATTCTCCAGGCAAGAACACTGGAGTGGGTTCCCATTTCCTTCTCCAATGCATGAAAGTGAAAAGTGAAAGGGAAGTCGCTCAGTCATGTCTGACTTCGCCAGCCCACCAGGCTCCTCCATCCGTGGGATTTGCCAGGCCAGAGTACTGGAGTGGGGTGCCATTGCCTTCTCCTTAACCTTCCTACTAGCTTTATATATTGCAGATTTACTACCTTTACTGTTTATTTGCTTTTAGCAATGAGCTTCTTACTTTTGTAGTTTTCGTATTTCTTGTTACGGCCTTTTCTTTTTTACATAGAGAAGTCTTTTCTCATAAAGCTGGTTAGGTGGTGCTGAGCTCTTTAAGCTTTTGTTTGTCTGTAAAACTCTTTTGATTTCTCTATCAAATCTGAAAGAAAGCCTTGCCAGGTAGAGTATTCTTGGGTGTAGGTATTTCCCTTTCATCACTTTAAATATAGCATGCCACTGAAAGGTTGTTGATGAATTACGACGCCGGGATTCTTGGCCCCCGGAGGAGAAGAATTCAATCCGGGGCCAGAGACGAGGCTTGATCACTCAGAGCTTTTGTGTAACAAAGTTTTATCAAAGTATAAAGGAGATAGAAAAGCTTCTGACATAGGCATCAGAAGGGGGCAGAAAGAGTACCCCCCTGCTAGTCTTCAGCTGGATGTTATATAGTCACCAGCAGTCTGTTAATGAAAGAAAGGAATGTCTCGAAACTTAGAATGGCACCAGGCCCCTCCCCCATAAGATGCATTTTGGGATAATTTTGGCTCCAAATGGTTCATCTTGGGCCATAAAAGGAGTAACTTGAATCTTGAAGAAGGGCAGAGCACCATACAAATAGTGTCGTTTACATAGATTAGAAGAACAATATCAGAGTATAACATACTGGTTTATCAAGTAGGTTCTGAGCCCAAAAGGCAGAACCGACTTGAAGACAGAGTTTGGGGTAAACGCATAGTACATTAGCATAGCTTAAGATAAACATTTCCATAAGAAAAAGGCATTGGTTAACTTCAGGTGAAACCAGGTGCCATGGCAACACAGAATTTTAAGAGAAACCTTCTTTTAAATTTGTATAGAGAAGGAAAAAAATATCGATAGTTTGTTTCCTCCTGCCGCTTAAGGGAGATTAAAATGTCTGACACTTGCAGGCTATTTCCTCCATTTGGAGACCCCTGGCCTTCCTGCCTGTTACCCACCACCCTCTTCTGGTCAGCGTTTCTGCTGAAAACTCAGTTTATACCCTTACGGGAGTTCCCTGGTATGTTATTTCCCTTGCTGCTTTTAATATTCTCTCTGTGTCTTTAATTTCTGTCATTTTATTTCACTGTATGTCTTGATGTGGTCCTCTGTGGGTTGCTCCTGTTTGTGACTCTCAGTTTTTGTGACATTTCAGAAAACCTGGATGGCTGTTTCCTTTACCCGTGGAGGAAAGATTTCAGCAGTTATATCTTCGAACGCTTTATGCCCCTTTGCCGCCCTCTCTTCCTCTTCTGGGACCCCTATAATGTGAATGATAGCACACTTGGTGTTGTCCTGGGGGCTTCATGTAGTGTCCTCCTTTGTTTTCCCTTTTCCTCTTTATGTTCTGCTTGAGTGATTTTCACTTCTCTTATATTCCAGCTCACTGATCCATTCCTCTGTATTATTTAGTCTATTATTGATTTATTCTAGTATATTTCTCATTTTAGTTCTTGTATTTTTCACCTGTTTAGTTCTTCTTTATATTTTCTGCTGCTGCTGCTGCTGCTAAGTCGCTTCAGTCGTGTCCGACTCCGTGCGACCCCATAGACGGCAGCCCGCCAGGCTCCCCTGTGACTCTTCACTCTGTTCATCCATTCTTCTCCCAAGTTCTTAGATCATGTTTATAGCCATTACATTGAACCCTTTCTTGGATAGATCTCCACTTCACTTGGTTTTTCTGACTTTGTTTTTTCTTTTCTTCTCTTTTCTTATTTCTTTATTTAGAGAACATCCCTAGTCTGCTGCTGGGTGCTACTGAATCCCAGTGTGGTGACTGAGAGGCCTGTGGAGTCTTGGAGCTCGTGTTGGCCTGCTGTTGGGTGGGGCCAGGGCCCAGGACCCAGGAGGTCCCAGGGCTGGTGCTGGCTTCCTGTTGTGTAAGACTAGTCCTGGGGCTTGTGCTGAAGCCCTGGTGTGCATGGCCAGGTCCTGAGGGAGCTCGTGGGCTCAGGGGGTCTTAGGGCGGCAGGCCTGCTAATGGATAGGGCTGTGTCTCTGCCCTGCTGATTTCTTGGTTGAGGCATCCCAGTACTTGTGCTCACAGGCTGGCGGGCGGTGCTGGCTACTGGGACTAATAAACTAGAGGGAAGGTTCCAAAATGGCACTTGCAAACACCAGTGTCGATGTGGTAGAAAGAGCTCCCCAAATAGCTGCCACCAGCGTCTGTGCCCCCAGGATAAGCTCCAGTTTCCGCCTTCCTCTCTAGGAGGTTCTCCAGGATGAGCAGGTGGGTCTGACCCAGGCTCCTTTCAAATCACTGCTCTACCCGAGGTCCTAGAGCAGGTGAGACTTTGTGTGCACCCTTTAAGAGTGAATCTTTATTTCCCACAGTCTTCTGGCTCTTCTGAAATTAAGTCCCTCTGGTCTTCAAAGCATGACTTAGCTGGGCTATCTGCAGGGCTGAGATCAAGGTGTCAGCCAGAATTGTGTTCTCATCTTGTGGCTCGACTGAGGAAGGCTCAGCTCCCAAGACTTTGTGGTTATTGTTCATATGCAGTTAAACTGAGGGCCTCAGTTTGTTACTGTGGCCAGAGACTGCCATCACCTTTGCTGTAAGGAAGGACCCATCCTGTGTAGCTGTTTGCTCTGTCAGAGCCAGCCAAGGGAAGAGTCCTAGCAAGATGAAGACATTACAGGAGTAGCATCTGGTCACTTTTCTGTGTGTTCTTTGTTAGAAGCAAGTCACTGCTCATGCCTACGCTCTGGGAAATTGGATTATATAAGGGCTTGGGGACTAGGAGGTGAGAAAAATTCAGGCTGTCGTAGAGCCTTTATTGAGGATCTTCTGTATGTGAATGTGGCACTTACTGTGTACAACAAAGTTCAATGCATCTGTTGAGGTTTAGACCAGTTAGTAGCCTGATACTACATGGTACAGCAAGAGATCAAATTTAGTATTTAGTGTAGCACCGTGTGTGTGTGTGTGTGTGTGTGTGTGTTGTGTGTGTGTGTTTGGGGGGTGGTTGGGCAGGTAAATGCAAGGAACAGGTAGAAAGTGGAAGAGACTAGAAGGTGGAGCTTAAAAGACAGGCTGGGGATAGTTTGTAAAGGAAATGAATGTCACACTGAGGCTTCATCCTGAAGTTCCAGGAGTAACCATTGGGTTCAAAAGGCTGAGACACTATTTACACCCTTTAAGCAGTTTTCTGAGAAGGCAATGGCAACCCACTCCAGTACTCTTGCTTGGAAAACCCCATGGGCAGAGGAGCCTGGAAGGCTGCAGTCCATGGGGTCACGAAGAGTCGGACACGACTGAGCGACTTCATTTTCACTTTTCACTTTCCTGCATTGGAGAAGGAAATGGCAACCCACTCCAGTGTTCTTGCCTGGAGAATCCCAGGGAGGGGGGAGCCTGGTGGGCTGCCGTCTATGGGGTCGCACAGAGTCGGACACGACTGAAGTGCCTTAGCAGCAGCAGCAGTGAGTAGTTTTCAGTAATCATCATAGTCATGCTGCTGCTGCTGCTGCTAAGTCGCTTCAGTCGTGTCCGACTCTGTGCAAGCCCATAGACGGCAGCCCACCAGGCTCCCCCCTCCCTGGGATTCTCCAGGGAAGAACACTGGAGTGGGTTGCCATTTCCTTCTCCAATGCATGAAAGTAAAAAGTGAAAGATTGTGCTCAATGTTGACATTTGGAAAAGATGTCTTTGCTATATCAGTGTGTGAATCTTAAATGATCAACTTCAACTTAAACCAAGCATAATTTTTATTAATAAAATAATTTTTAAAACGTAGGTTGGCTATTTTGATTATCATTTCTTCTCATTTGTTTAGAGTAATAACACTTGCTACTAATAGCACTTGAGGTTATGTGAAAAATTATTTACCAGAAAGACTGCCTTCTTTTACTGAGCAAAATATCTTAGAAGTATTTAGTGGGATAAATTTATGTTACTTTTAAGGCATATTCAACTTTTTTTTTTTTTATTTTTACTTTATTTTACTTTACAATACTGTTCAAGGCAGAACCTATTGACTTCAAAGTTGAAAACGCCTGTATGCGAGACAGCAAAAGGCGTATTCAAGTTTGAAGTCAATAGGTTCTGCCTTGACTGAGCTGCATCCTGGGTTCCTGAGGAAAGAAACCGAATCGTGCTTGCTTTGGCAGCCCAGCCCCGTGCGTTGTGCCAACTACAGAGTGGGAGCTCAGTGTGGATCTTTAGAAAAAGTGAGTTATATAATTCATTCTCAACCAAGTGCATAAATGAAGGCAGCTCCCAGAAGATGACACCTTTAGGCAGCCAGTGGAGAGTTTTTACTATGGTGTTTGTACAAGAAATCCCTCTACCCTCTGAATAATTCACTGAAGATGAAAGTCACACCATTTAAAACATGCAAGATGAACTGCAAGCAATGTTCAAAGTTACATAGTTAGAATAATTTTTAGAAGTCACAGGACAGGAAAGTGTGATCTTTGCTGTCCAAGGAATTTACAAATCATTTTGTTGAGCTTAATTTTCTATGAGAAAGACAGGTTGGCTTCCTGATGGAGGTGATGTTTGTGCTGAAAAAAGTCCCTTGTCTGTCAGACATTGAGAGTTGTAGACCATTCCAGTCTAGAGAAATCATAACGTGAAGGTCCGGATGCAGGTGATTGCCGCCAGATACATGTCTGTATTGCCTGCCATCTACCAGTCCCTCCAAGCATGCAATGAAACTTGGAGTTTCAGCATTGAATTCTGTGGGCATTTTATTTTCAAGTGCTTCTTCCCAGTCCTCATCTTGCTAGTCTTAGACCTCAGATGTCTTTCTTGCAGGCCCTGCACGCATTCCTTTCTGTCTTGGTTTCACAAGGATGGTGGGACCACAGCACTTGTATTTACTGGTTCAAAGTGTGAGCATTGGATATGTCTTATAGATGATCTCACCTTGCACTTCTGTGGAAGAATGAAGAACAGCTCAATAAGAGATATCCATGTTCAATCCCTGGGTTTTGTGAACGATGCCTTATTTGTAAAAGGACTTGTGACTATGGGATTAATTTATCAATCCTGAGATGATGTCATCTTGGATTATCTGGAGATCTTCTAAATCCAGTGAGAAGCAGGGAGGTTTGAGACAGACAGAGGGAAGAAGAAAGCAGAGACTAGAGTGTAGGGCCACAAGCCATGGAATGAGACAGCTACCCAAAGCTGGAAGAAGCAAAGAAGGTCTTTCCTAGAGCCTCTGGGGAGAGTGAGTCCCTGCCAAAGTCCGAATTTCAGACTTCTGATCTCTAGGACTGTGAGAGGAAAAAATTCTGTCTAAGCCACCAAATTTGTGATATTCTGTTAAGTCAGCCCAGGAAGCTTCCATTGATTTCCATTGATATATGACAGGATTGATTTGTGAGTGTCTAGATGGTCTGCTCTCCACAGGCCTCCCTCTGGGTAGCTCTTTGAGTTTAGATGCTGAAATTCCACCAGGTTTTATACTTGAGGTACTTGTCTTCCTCTGCCACTTTCCAGAACAGACCATCCTGTGAGCCTGGGCACTGGGCAGTCTTAGCCAGATGGTGGCTGGATGTTGGCAAAGCAGCCTCACCGGAGGGATGTGGCTTCTCAAATGTGCTCTGCACTCCCCGCCTCCCTGGACAGTCACTGTGTTGCTGCTGTGTTTGCGGTGTACGTTGTATCAGCCATACGGTTCCAGTCGTATGAGCATTGCGCTATTTCTAACAAGAATTAGGACGAAAAGACCCACATGTCCCCAAGGGCTCATACAGCCACATGCCAGCTCATTAGGCTGCTTCAAGCCCCGCTGCATTTTCCAGGGCAGCTGCTCACTCATTCTCTCATTTCTCCTCTATGCTGTTCTATTCTGGGGCGCACTAATTTTAGAAATACCAAGACAAATAGGGACTTATTTGCATATGCCCCTCTTGACTTAATGGGCTGTCCCCTGGGCTGACCCTCATGGGCAGGGGCACCCGGAGGACCATGAGCGTCGTCCTTGCCATCTCTGCGAGCCCTCCTCCCCGTTGCCCTATCAGCTTCCTGAGTGTTTTTAGGATACTGGGTAAAGATGAAAGAAATGGCTCCCTGAGACGGCCGGTGATTTTTCAGGCTCTGTTATGATCAGCTAATCTTTTCTTTTACTCAGCTGAAGGTAGCTCTGAAAACCAAAGGTTTTCTACGTTTGTTTCTCTCTAGTCCTACACAGTGTTTAGGACTGAGGCCCGTGGGTCAGAGGGAGGGCAAGTTCTAAGGTTGTATCTTCTCTGTAGTACAACTTTGATCACCACCAGAGCCCAGCACACACTTGTGTTGTGCCCTGGCTCACAAAGCAGGGGTTTCCGGTCGGGTCACATCAAGGGCTTAAACATAGTCCATGTTACTATTTACCCAGGCTTTCAGAGATGCTGAGCACATAGAATGTGGGTTTCCTTTGGTGGCGGTTTAGTTGCTAAGTCATGTCCGACTTTTGCAACCTCATGGACTGTAGCCCTCCAGGCTCCTCTGTCCATACGATTTTCCAGCCAAGAATACTAGAGTGGGTTGCCATTTTATTCGCCAGGGGATCTTCCCAACCCAGGGATTGAACCTGGGTCTCTTGCACTATAGGCAGATCCTTTACTGACTGAGCTTGGGTGATGGTTAATTTTATATATCAGCTTGAGTGAGCCAGAGGGTGCACAGACATTTGGTAAAACTTTATTCTAGATGTGTCTGTGAGGGTGTTTTTGGATGAGATTAACATTTAAATGAGTGGACAAAGTAAAAGTAGACTGTCCTTCCCAATGTGGGTGACCTTCATCCAATCACTTGAAGGCCTGAGTCAAGCAAAAAGGCTGACCTTCTCTGAGTCAGAGAGACTTTGTCGTACCTGGTCACCTTCAAACTGGAACATCGAGTTTTTTCTTTTTTATTCAAATTGAAACACAAAATCTTGATGCCTTGCGTTTGCAGCCTTCAAATAAGAATGCCATCACTGATTCTCTTTACTGTAGCCTCTGAGACATGGACTGGAGCTGCCTACCGGCCCTCCTGGGTCTCCACCTTGCCCATTCATTGATTCTCTTTACCCTTGGGCCCTGAGACATGGACTGGAGCTGCCCACCAGCCCTCCTGGGTCTGCACGTTGCCCATTCATTTTCCAGATCTTGTGACTTGCTCATTATTCTATGAGCCAATTCCTTTTAACAAATCTCACTATATATGTCCTATTGGTTTTCTTTCTTTGAAGAACTCCAACTAATACACCTTGTTTCATCTTATCATTTGATATTTTGACCATTTACTCAGTTCTTCTCACAGTATTTCTAAGTTTGGAAAACCAAGTTCTTAGCTCTTGTCGGTGCCATGGGGGGGAAAAAAAAAAAAACAACCCCATATTTAGAAAAGGAAAAATAAGCTCTGATTATAACACATTTTGAAATCTGTAGAAGTAAAATAAAACTACCATAGTGAAAGTGGAACACACGCCATGTGTGGAATACTGAAGCGACAAAAGGAGGAATACGCCTTCTAGAGGACGTGACTTGGCACCAGCATCACTGGGTCATTGTCCAGGTTCTCCTCCTTTGGAGCTACGAATAATCTCTAGATCAGGTGAAATGTGAGGCAGTGTGTCACATTTCAAAGGAGTCACATCTGTTTGGAAGAAAGTAATCTCTCTAGGAAAGACATGTCTCCTTTGAGTCATCCCAGGCCCTCAAAAGCTACAGGGCTCCTTCTTAATACAGAGATGGTCCAGGCGTAGTCATAGTCTCTCCCTGAGACTGCTTTTGTCAGGATGAAATGTCTTTTTGCATGATGACCTTATTATCAGTTCAATGAATAACAGCTGATCTAATAAACAGGCCTTTATTGTTGGATAGTGTCTCCCCAAAATGTCTCCTTCCTAGAACCTCACAATGTGACCTTATTTTGAAATAGGATTGTTGTAGCTAGTTAAGATATGGTCATAGTGTAGTTGATATGCTGATGACACCATCCTTATGGCAGAAAGCAAAGAGGAACTAAAAACCTCTTGATGAAAGTGAAAGAGGAGAGTGAAAAATCTGGCTTAAAACTCAACATTCAAAAAGCTAAGATCATGGCATATAGTCCCATCACTTCATGGCAAATAGATGGGGAAACAATGGAAACCATGACAGACTGTATTTTCTTGGCTTCAGAATCATTGCAGGCAGTGACTATAGCCATGAAATTAAGGACACTAGCTCCTTGGAAGAGAAGTTATGACGAACCTAGACAGCATATTAAAAACCAGAGACATTACTTTGCCAACAAAGTTGCATCTAGTCAAAGTTATGGTTTTTCCAGTAGTCATGTATGGATGTGAGAGCTGGACCACAAAGAAACCTGAGCACCGAAAAATTGATGCTTTTGAACTGTGGTGTTGGAGAAGACTCTCGAGCGTCCCTTGGACTGCAAGGAGATCCAGCCTGTCAACCATAAAGGGAATCATTCCTGAATATTCTTTGGAAGGACTGATGCTGAAGCTGAAGCTCCAATCTTTGGCCACCTGATTGTGAAGAGCTGACTCATTTGAAAAGACCCTGATGCTGGGAAAGATGGAAGGCAGGAAGAGAAGGGGACGACAGAGGATGAGATGGTTGGATGGCATCACTGACTGGATGGAGATGAGTTTGGGCAAGCTCTGGGAGTTGGTGATAGACAGGGAAGCCTAAGATGCTGTAGTAGGTGGGATTACAAAGAGTCAGATATGGCTGAGCAACTGAACTGAACTGATAGTGTAGTAGAGTGGGTCCTACTTCAATATGACTGTCATAGCAAGAGGAGAGAGGCGTATAGAGGTATAAAGGCAGAGGGCCCAGCGGTGATGGAGGCAGAGGTTGGAGTGATGAGTGTATAAGATAAGGAACACCAAAGGTTGTTGGCAACACCAGAAGCTGTGAAAGTCATGGATAGATTCTCCTCTAGGGTTCTCAGAAAGAGCATGGGCCAACCAGAACCTTGATCTTGGGCCATTGGCAAGATCAGACATGAATATAACCATAGCACCTTTGAGAATGGTGTGGTGAACAGTGAAGACAGTCGTTAATATTTCCAAAGCACTGGCAATTGCTGAAGGAAAATGCCAAGGCAAAGGGTAGAGAGGCAACAGGAGAGTACTAAAATAGGCACATAGAAAACCCTGTTCTTTTACAGGATGAAGAACTATTAGGAATTACAATGATACTTTAAAAAATTAAGTTCTATTTAAAGTTGAATGGGAGCAGGGGAGGTGTTTAGAGAAACAGGTCTTCATGATGATTTAAGTACAAAAGCTAGAAATAAATTTAGAAAATAGGGTACCTATATTGTGAATGGGTAAAATTTCACTGGAAGCTGAATTTAAATCTTGGCAAGGGCTAACAGTCTATGGAGTGGCTGGAATAAAAGGGGACGAAATGGTAGTACAGCAGTCTCATGAAAGAGGCCTTGTGGGAGTTTGTCAGCAAACTTGTTGTCTTAGCCTGTGGGACCCGTCCCAGGCATAAACATTATTTTCAAAATAACAAACACTTCCATAACCTTGCTTGAAAGTAAGGTAAATTGGACCTATAGCCTCCAACACAATCCCTGAACAGCTCTGAGAACTGGTTCATGCCAGCCCCAGACGTGGCGTCATCTGGACCTTTAATGGCAAAGGATAGGTTGGTGGAGAATTAAATAAAAGAAGACTCTCACTTTCTCAGGCTTACTTTTCTTTTGGTTATATTCCTAGCAGAATCGTGTCCCCCTCAAATAATTCCCAGTGCACGTTTTGCATGCAGAAGTTGATATTTTAGGGGCTGGCTTTTAGTGAGGATAATCTCTAGGTAACCCACTGGGGAACAAGTGACACATGATACTCTTTTAAAGCTCAGTGGACACCTTGAATGCTTGCCTGCAACCAGTGGTTCTAGTTACGCCCCTCTCTGTGTTCACATCCCTCTGCATCTGCAGTGTGACAGTTTAATCTGTGCCATTCAGAGGAGTCTCTTTCTCTATCCTTTGTATCAGGCTTAGACTCACTTTGAACAATAGAAAGAGATAGAAGTTACCTCTCATTTCCAAGCCTGGGAGGCAAGAGGCCTTGTTGTTCTTGCTTATTTGCTTGAGACCCTTCCCATCCACCAGGGAAACCAGGTGTGTTGGCCAGGGATGCCAGGTTGCATGGAGTAGGGATGGGCCGTTCCAGCTGATGCTGTCCCAGGTGAGACATCTCCTCATGGCACCCACCAGTGAGCTCAGCCTGAACGAGCCAAGCTTGACCCAGCTAACCAGGACCACCCAGTTGACGTACAGACTCATGAGAAATAATTAACGATTGTTGTTTTAAGCCACTAAGTGTCGGCTATGGTGAAAGCTAACACTTATAGGCACTAACCTTGACAAACATTTAGTTTGCGAATTAGAAAACTGAGGTCCTGAAGAGTGATGGATTCACAGTGACAGAACCAGGGTCTGCTTATTCTGATGTTAGGTTGAGGGCTTTTCCTGTTTCATCAGGCCGTTTGGGTTGGGAAATTTTGGACTTGATCTGAATTGTAACAAACATTCTGGTGCAGTTGTTGTTGTTGTTGTTTTTAACTACTGCCCTTTTCTAAAAAAAATTCATGTAAAATTAATTAAATATTCACTCATTTACTGATTCTAAATTAAAGATAAAAGTATAATCAATAATCAAGAAATGTACTTACTAGCATTCTTCACCTCCACAGTCATGCCTTGTGTGTGTGGACCAGAGGGGGCTAGTCCCCAGACAGGAGTTGGAATACATTGTGTGCAGTGTTCCTTGGCTCTGTGAGCAGGGAGGGAAGGGACAGGCTGTGAACGCTGAGTGGCTGGGCAGAACTGAAGCCCTCCCATCCTGTTAAGCTACGAGTAGCTCATCTTCTCACAGTCAGAGTCTAATAGCCTGTAAGTGAGCCCATCTGCTTATGGCTGACCCCACTCACTGGGAGAGACATACTTTGAATGTTCATGGCTTGACCACATGAGTATCAAATAGATTTTTAATATTAAAAAAAAAAAGGCTTTGGGAGCTGTATTAGCGGTATGGCAGATCCCTCCAGTGGCTATTTACTGGGCACTTTTGCTTGAATTGAGTTTTAATCCTCAGCGAGACTTCTCTTTGGAACCCAGAATTTGCATAAGTTATAGCCTTTATCTGAACACATTCTGGTGAATTTTTAGTTTTGAGGCAAGGCAAATATCATACCAAATTACAGATAAAATACCTAGCTGTCGTCATGAGAAGCGTTTTTTTCCCTCTCATGAGGGTTCTCTGTATGGCTGAATCTGGATATGATCCTTATACCTGCTGCCATGTTCTTTGCCAGAATGACAGAAGCAATCTACTCCCTTTCTATGGTGGGTGGTATCAGGCATGAGAAGACTTCTGAAAAGTAAGTTATGGGACATTTGGCTTCTGATCTGGCAGCCTGCACAGTTCTCTGAAGAGGTCTAAGCCACTATTCTGGTTTAGACAAAGGAAATAAAGACACAGGCATAGGGAAGAATGAATTCAGACACCTTCAATGTATAGTCTTTTATTTATTTGGTGAAATACATGAGGTTACATGACACTCATCAGATTCTTAATTGAATTTTCAAACTATTAGAACAGAAAACTGTCGGTAGGGTTTCAGATCAGAAATGTTTTTGGAGGAATCCAGATGATTAGGTGCACTGCATTTGGTATAACCTGATTCAGAACCACTAACGCAAGGGCTGGGCCTGCTTCTCATTCCTGTAACTGAGGAAGGATGTCAGAGAATTTAAGATTGCAGGAAACCCATGGTATCATTAGATGGTTGGCAGAACATGTGACTTGTGTGGAAAGGATCAAGAAAGCTTATTTAGCTTGCTACCAGAAGGATGAGAGATGACTCTCAGAAACTATGAGATACCTTTTAACGTTCTCTGCAATAAGGCTGCTGTAGACCCCTGGCTTGGTGAATGAAGACTCTTAGGGACTGTGGTGAGCTAGGGAGAGCCTGCCCCAGCAGCACCGGCTCACAGCACACCCTGCCTCATCAGCCAAAGTCCCAGCCAGTGCCCTGACCTCTGCGCATCCTGCAGGGTTCTCAGTGCTGCAGGTTTTCCCCCAAAACCCTTTTCTGTGTTTAAGAAAGCCTTTGTGTGAATCTATAGTGTAATTTCGGAGAAGGCAATGGCACCCCACTCCAGTACTCTTGCCTGGAAAATCCCATGGACGGAGGAGCCTGGAAAGCTGCAGTCCATGGAGTCGCTGAGGGTCGGGCATGACTGAGCGACTTCACTTTCACGCACTGGAGAAGGAAATGGCAACCCACTCCAGTGTTCTTGCCTGGAGAATCCCAGGGACGGAGGAGCCTGGTGGGCTACCATCTATGGGGTTGCAGAGTTGGACACGACTGAAGCGACTTAGCAGCAGCAGCATAGTGTAATTTAGTTTTCATCATGATATTTTATAAGGAAGTGGTCAAATGAATTTAAATTATATAAGGTATATCTTTCATGGCTTTTAAAATTAATTTATTTTTTTATTGAAGGATAATTGGTTTACAGAATTTTGTTGTTTTCTGCTAAACCTCAACATCAATCAGCCATGGGTATACATATATCCCCTCCCTTTGAACCTCCCTCCCATCTCCCTCCCCATCCCACCCCTCTAGGTTGGTACAGAGCCCCTGTTTGAGTTTCCTGAGCCACACAGCAAATTCCCATTGGCTGTCTATTTTACACATGGTAATGTAAGTTTCCATGTTACTCTCTCCATGAATCTCACCCTCTCCTCCCCTCTCCCCATGTCCATAAGTTTATTGTCTCTGTTTCTCCACTGTTGCCCTGTAAATAAATTCTTCAGTACCATTTTTCTAGATTCCCTATATAAGTGTTAGAATATGGTATTTATCTTTCCCTTTCTGACTCACTTCACTCTATATAATAGGTTTTAGGTTCATCCACCTCATTAGAACTGACTCAAATTTGTTCCTTCTTATGGCTGAGTAATCTTTCATGTTTTTAATGGGAACTTACAAGCTTGCTTAGCATAACATAAATGAGGCAGGGAAAAATAAAAGACAGTTTTCATTACTAAAATAGCACTTGTAGGCAAGCAAGCTAACCCCCATCAACAAAGGCCAAGATCATTTTTTTTTTTTTACTTTTATTCACAATGGAAGCTACATAAAAATTTTAGTCATCTGAGCTGATTGATGGCAAAATTTGATTACTGAACAAAAGACCTATTGATTATTTTTGAAAGAAAGTTTTGACACTTCCAAATGCTTTCAGTTAAATGCAAAAGGAGACAAGCATGGCCTCAGCAAGGGTGAGTCTCCCCAAAACACATATCTGAGTCTAGCTATGCATGCTTTCCAAATGGCATCACAAGTCTCAGGCTCTGCGTGCAGTGTCATTTCACTGTGTATGTGGAACAAGGGTGCTTTAAAGCTCCGAAAATGTTTGTTTTCTAGAGTTTCTGTGTTGTATTTATACAACAAGCCTTGCTTTTAAAAACGTGGTGTGAAAGTGAACTGCTAACCTTTTTCTGTCTATACCATCATGAATTTACTTAATGATTTGTACATTACACTGTCCACAGGCAAAGAGGACGTGGGATTTCTGAGTCAAGGCTGACTTGGTTTCTGAGCTAGGGGGGCAGTGGACAGATTAATTAAGCTTCTGTCCCTAACTGCATGAGGACTCCTCTGGATCCCAGTAGGACCATGTTTTATCTAGCCCATCCTGTCTTGCCTCAGCCACTCTGTTGATGCTCTCCTCAAAACCCATCCAAGTACGCCAGTCTCCCTGAAAATGCTCATTCTTTTGTGCAAATCCAAATGCTGCCTTGTCTTTAAGCCTGTCTGCATTACCCTCAATGTCTCTGGATTCATGCAGTCTTTTGTGTCTCTCTTAGACCTTTCCTTGCAACTTCTATTTTTTTTTAGTTTCCCATGCATGTTTCTCATTCGCTGTCTCTAGGTAACAAAAAATACAGGGAATAACCCTGAATGTCTATGTCTCCAATGCATTGTCAGATGCCTTCTACATCCTTTCGGAACGGGAATCTATGTCTGTTCTGCCCTGGCACTGCCATATGACATTGGAGTATGATAGAGACTGTCTCCATCTTTAACCCAAGGAGGTTTTGTAGTGAGAAAAGTCAGGAGACACTTAGAAGACAGGGCCCTAGTACAACAGTAAATGTGAAAGCCCTTTAGATTAGCCTGGGCCTGGGGGTGCCAGAGTCAGGGAGACTTCTGAGAAGTTTAAGGTATACCGATAATTGCTTATCAGTTAGTCAGTTCATTGTGTCTGTTTTAGATCATGGAAATCAATAATTAGTTAACAAATTGTATACACATGGGCAAAAAAGCTTTGGCTTTATGGAACAGACACTAAACTAATTACAGCTGAACTAAATAATCAGCTCTGTCCATCACTGGTGAAGTCACAAAGCCTGAGCCATTTCAAGGGGAGGGCCTTACTCTGAAGAGCTCATTCTTTTGCTTCCTAAGCAAATAGGGTTACCATAGAATTTGATTCTTGTTTTGATGTTGGTGTTTTCTAATTGTCTCTTTGACTACGCAGCACTTGGGTCTCTTTCACAGCAAAGCGGCTCTCTGAGCAATTCGCAGATGTGCTGCATGTTGAGAACTACTTCAAAGTTATTGCGTACTTCTTAGGTGCAGGATTGAATGAGAGCAGGACACGCTGTATGAGAAGGCAAGTAAATACTTTATTTCCAGGCTGATTTGATGGTCAGTATCACATGATTCTGAGAATCCTGAAGGAGAAGTTGGAGGTGAGTGGGATGCTGCATCTCTCAGTGGTAATTTTGTTTTCTATAATTTTTTTTTTTGCACCAAATGATTTTTAAACCTCATTTGGTTGTAATAATAATAGATCACTATTAACATAAAGTTAGTAGATGGGCTCCACCCTATTTAATTGGTGAAAAATATTCCTCACTGTGGCTCCATGGCCTATTTTTTAACCAGTATGCTCTTGATGGTGTCTCTAGTTTTTCCCTAAACAAATTAGTTGAAAAGAAGTTGCTTTTCTTTAGGTCTATGCACTTTAATTTGTGTGTGTGCATCCAAGCGTGCACGTGTGCTAAGTCGCTTTAATCATGTCCGACTCTTTGTGATCCTATAGACTGTAACCCACCAGGCTCCTCTGTCCATGAGATTCTCTAGGCAAGAATATTGGAGTGGGTTGCCATGCCCTCCTCCAGGGGATCTTCAATCAACTCAGGGATTGAACCCGCACTTCCTGCATTGGCAGGTGGGTTGTTTACTGCTAGGGAACCCTTAGAAGGGTTAGAACCCTTTGAAATCTGGGAAGCCCTTAATTTGCATAGTCATTGCCAAAGTTCACTTGAAAAGAAGCTTAAAATCTTGTCCCAAATTACTACCATCAATACAAGGTATTTTTCCCCACTTGCAAGCACTGGATACTATCCATTTAACTTAAAATCTGCTAATGTAATGATTAATGACAGTTTTTAAAAATTATGTACAATAGGGATAGAGTAAGGGAGCATTTATGTGTATATATTCATGAGAGTAGCACCAAGCCTCGGTTAATTTTAAAATATTAATTTGAATATATAGTAGAAATTCTTTGGTTTATTTTTGTGCCTGGCATATTATTTTAACAGTGAAAGGTCTTCCTGTCATGTGTAAACTTTACAACTTACTCTCCTCTTATAAATCTAAAGTTAAAAATTATACTCTTTGAATATATGATGCTTTTGAGATGGAAGATAGTGACTCATGCGCTGTAGTCACCAACAATAAACATTTTATGGAAGAGCTTAAAACTAACTCTAAATGGTTATTGTTGTTGTTGTTCAGCCACTAAACTGTGCCCAATTCTTTTGATCCTGTGGACTGTAGCTTGCCAGACTCCTCTGTCCTCCGCTATCCCCTGGAGTTTGTTCAAAGTCATATTCATTGAGTCAGTGATGCTATCTACCCATCTCATCCTCCACCACCCCTTCTCCTCCTGCCCTCAATCTTTCCCAGCATGAGGGTCTTTCCCAATGTGTTGACTCTTCACATCAGGTGGCCAGAGTACTGGAGCTTCAGCTTTAGCATCAGTCCTTCCAGTGAATATTCAGGGTCAATTTCCTTTAGGATTGACTGGTTTGATCTCCTTGCAGTCCAAAATAGCATCATTCAAACTAACAGCTGATTGTTCTCTCAGTTTTTTCATCCTCTAATTCTTTTAAAATTTTCTTCTACTGTGATCAGAACACTTGACATGAGTATAACTTCTTAACAAAATTTTAAGGATGCAATGCAGTTACTGAAAGTTTTGGAATTTTGACAGTTCCCTTTTTTTCCATAAAGATCATGGGAGTGGGGAGTCAGATAGATGAATGTTTGTGGACCTGTTGATGCTTGTCGCCACTCTAGGCCACACTTTATGAAATGCTTCCTGTTGGGGAGTGGAGAGAGCGTGTCCCCTGTGGTGGGAGGACCCCCCTCCAAAGTGCAGTGGGCTCCTGTTGGGGGTGGGGCAGGGCAGAGCTCCACAGGGCTGGTCAGAAGTCGGCACAGGCTGAGGCCTGGACAGGCATCATAAACGAACTGAGCTCAAGGCCCTGCTTCTTTCTCTGAGAACGTGGGCAGTAATGATGACCCTGTCAGTCTCACCCGGATTTACTGAAATCAGGAATAATCTGTGTAAAAGCATGTTTCATATTGGAAAGTCCTATACAATGGAAAGGTATTGAAAATGTAGTACATTTTAACTTGAAAAGTGATTTAACAAACATTATACTGTTATATTAACAGCTTTTTCATATATGCATTCAAGTTTGTGGGCAGATAAATACCTTCTCAATGGACAGTTTATTTAAATCTCTACTTCCTAAGTAAAGCATGAAAAAAAATACTGAGGTTTATCTGGATTTGCTGACTTATTTTTGACATATTTAGCATGCAACCTTTGCACAGGGTTCTTGCTGCTGTGTTGGGACTCTGGTGGCCCCCAGGTCTGTGCTGGGTTCTCAGGGCTGTTTGACTGACATACTTGTTTCCACACCATCCCTGCAGATTTCTGTCCAGACCCAGGTATCCAGGACAGATGGAGGCCCTCGGGACCTTCCACCCCTTCAGGAAGCCAGAGCCTCCATTCCCAGAGAGTCCACAGGCCCACGGAAGCTAGCAGGTGACTGAGACATTGCCGTGGATGTGCGGCCCAACAGGAGCACCGGGCCCTCCAGGTGCTCCCATTGCAGCTCCAGGCTGTTTGTGGCGGACACAGCTTAGGTGACCTCAGACACCTCTCACCCTGAGTGACACAGCTGGAGCCAAACACATCTACACTTGACCCCAGGTGAAGCTGCAGTTCAGTGGAGCAGAATGGACATCAGGCATGAGGCCTTGCTATGGTGAGAGCTGGACTCTGCAGACTGAGGTCAAGGATACCTGGTCACATCCCAGCCTCAGCACTTCCTGACCTGGGCCAGAATTCTTTTATTCTGAGCTCTATGATGTTTATTTACTCAGTATATATTTACTGGAGACCTAGTTGTACTAAACACCTCTCAGGGATACTTGGAACATAGCAGTGAGTAAACAATCTTGTGCTCTGGGATCTTACTTTCCAAGGTGTGGGATGAGGAGGCAGTTACAAAGAAAAACAAACATGTAATCTGACAAATGGTGATAAATTCTATGCAGAAAAGCAAAGCAGGGAAGGGGAATAAGGAGGGCCTGCTGTGCCTCTGTATGTGATTGTGTTTGTGCAAGTGTGCTTGTGTGTTTGCTTGTGAGTGTATGTGTGTGTCTGTGTCTATGAGGTGTGTGCGTGTGTGTGGGTGAGTGGAGAGACCTGTAGTGGCTGAGGGGCAGCTGTGTGACTCTGAAAAAAATGGCATTCCAGTGGGAAAAGTTTTCAGGGGCAGAAGAACTCTGTAAAGTTCTATAACAGCAAGGAGACCCATGCAAGTTGGGGAAAGGGAAAGAGAGCAGGACAGACGTGGTTAGAGGATCCACCCCCATCCTGGGGCCTCCAGGGCCCGGGCAAAGACCTGAGAGAAGAGACAGTGTGCCCCATCCCAGGAGGAAAGATGTCCCGTGGGCAGGTGGGTGGTGGAGTCTGCTGAGGGAAGAGATTTTCCCCTGGCCATGTGGGGTGCAGTGTGCAGGACAGGAGAGGAGCAGATGCTTGTATCCTGAAATACAGCATGGAGAGAGAGAGTGGGGCCTGTGGTTAAACAAGACTCAGTGGAGAGAGGCCCTGAATTCCACTTCAGAGAGGGGAAAATGATGTCCAAGTGGGGTCTGAGGCAGTGAAAGCTGATGAACAGACTGAAGGGCTTGTGAGGTTGGTGGGGGGGGCGGGGGGGTGTTGGGAAGGACACAGGCTAATTTACTGTCCTTTTCCCACTTATCTTAAAACCTGTGTCAAAAATAATTTGCCAGTATATTTGTTGTTGTTCAATTGCTTAGTCATGTCCAACTCTATGTGACCCCATGGACTGCAGCACACCAGGCTTCCCTGTCCTTTGCTATCTCCCTGGATTTGCTCTAACTCATGTCCATTGAATCGATGATGCCATTCAACCATCTCACCCTTTATTGCCCCCTTCCTCTCCTGCCCTCAGTCTTTCTCAGTATCAGGGTCTTTTCCAATAAGTCAACTCTTCACATCAGTTGGCCAAAGTATTGGAGCTTCAGCTTCAGTATCAGTCCTTTCAATGAATATTCAAGGTTGATTTCCTTTAAGATTGACTGTTTGATTTTCTTACTGTTCAGGGGACTCTCAAGAGTCTTCTCCAACACCATGTTTTGAAAGCATCAGTTCTTCAGTGCTCACCTTTCTTCATGGGCCAACTCTCATGTCCATACATGACTACTGGAAAAACAAAAGCTTTGACCAGATGGAGCTTTGTCAACAAAGTGATATCTCTGCTTTTTAATACACGGTCTAGTTTTGCCATAGCTTTTCATCCAAGGAACAAGCATCTACTAATTTCATGGCTGCCGTCACTGTTCACTTGATTTTGGAGCCCAAGAAAATAAAGTCTGTCACTGTTTCCACTGTTTCCCCATCTATTTGCCATGAAGTGATGGGACCAGATGCCATGATCTTCATTTTTGGAATGATAAATTTTAAGCTGACTTTTTCATTCCTCTTTCACCTTCATCAAGAGTCTCTTTAGTTCCTCTTTGCTTTCTGCCATAAGAGTTTTATTGATATTTCTCCCGACAATCTTGATTCCAGCTTGTGCTTCATCCACCCCAGCATTTCTCATGATGTATTCTGCATATAAGTTAAATAAGCAGGGTGACAATATACAGCCTTGATGTATTCCTTTCCCAATTTTGAACCAGTCCATTGTTCCATGTCCAGTTCTAATAGTTTCTTCTTGACCTGCATACAGGTTTCTTAGGAGGCAGGTAAGGTGGTCTGGTATTCCCAACTCTTTAAGAAATTTTCAGTTTGTTGTAATCCACAAAATCAAAGGATTTACTGTAGTCAATGAAGCAGAAGTAGGTGACTTTCTGGAATTCTCTTGCTTTTTCTGTGATCCACCGGATGTTGGCAATCTGATCTCTGGTTCCTCTGGATTTTCTAAATTCAGCTTGTATATCTGGAAATTCTTGGTTCATGTACTGTTAAAGCCTAGCTAGGATGATTTTGAGCATTACCTTGCTAGCATGTAAAATGAGTGCAATTGTGCTGTAGTTTTGAACATTCTTTCTCATTGCCCTTCTTTGGGATTGGAATGAAAACCAACCTTTTCCAGTCCTGTGGTCACTGCTGAGTTTTCCTAATTCACTGGCATATTGAGTGCAGCACTTTTACAGCATTGTCTTTTAGGATTTGAAATAGCTCAGCTGGAATTCCATCACCTCTGCTAGCTTTGTTCTTAGTAATGGCTTCCTAAGGTCCACGTAACTTCACACCCCAGGTTTTCTGGCTCTAGGTGAGTGACCACACCGATGTGGTCATCTGGATCACTAAGACCTTTTTTCGTGTAGCTCTGTGTACTCTTAGCATCTCTTCTTAATATCTTCTGCCTCTGTTAGATGCACACTGTTTCTGTCCTTTATTATGCCTATCTTTGCATGAAATGTTCCCTTGGTATCTCAAATTTTCTTGAAGAGATCTCTAGTATTTCCTATTCTATTGTTTTCCTCTATTTCTTTTCCATTGTTCAGCTAAGAAGGCTTTTTTTTAATCTCTCCTTGCTATACTTTGGGACATTGCCTTAAGATGGGTATATTTTTCCTTTTCCCCTTTGCTTTTTGCCTCTCTTCTTTTCTCAGCTATTTGTAAGACCTCCTCAAACAACCATGTTGCCTTTTTGCATTTCCTTTTCTTGGGAATGGTTTTGATCACCACTGTCTGTACAGTGTTATGAACATCCATCCATAGTTCTTCAGGCACTATGTCTACCAAATCTAATCCCTTGTATCTATTTGTCTTTTTACATTGTAAAATGTGGTTATGTTATACTTCATTTTAATGAACATTTGTCACTTTATGTTTTTTTTCTAATGAATTATTACTTGCTGTTTAATTTATATTTATTTTAGGCTATAGAAATGATGTTAGACAAGGAGCAAATACAAGCTATTTTTTAATTCAAGTTCAAACTTGGTTGTAAATAGGGAGACAACTCGCAATGTCAGTAACATATTTGCTCCAGGAACTACTAACAAATGTACAGTTCAGGGTGGTTCAAGAAGTTTTGCAAAGGAGAAGAGAGCCTTGAAGATGAGGAGCATAGTGGCCAGCCATTAGAAGTTGACAACAGTTGAGAGCCATCATCAAAGCTGATCCTCTTAGAACTACACAAGATGCTGCCAAAGAACTCATTGTCAACCGTTCTATAGTCATTTGGATGTAAAGCAAATTGTGAAGATGCAAAAGCTCAATAAAACCTTTAAAAATCGTTATTTTGAAGCGCTATCTTCTCATATTCTGCACAACACCAAACCATTTCTCAATCAAATTGTGAAATCTGACAAAAAGGTGGATTTTATATGACAACCAGCAGTGACTAGATCAGTTGTTGGACTGAGAAGAAGCTCCAAAGCACTTCCCAAAGCCAAACTTGCACCAGAAAAAAGTCATGGTTGCTGTTTGGTGGTCTGCTGCCAGTCTGATCCACTACAGGTTTCTGAATCCCAGCGAGACCATTGTATAAGAAGTATGCTCAGCAAATCGATGAGATGCACTAAAAAGTGCAACGCCTGCAGCCAGCATTGGTCAACAGAATGGGCCCAGTTTTTCTCCATGGCAGTGCCCAACCACACATTACACAACCAACACTTCAAAAGTTGAATGAATTGGGCTCCAAAGTTTTGTCTCATCTGCCATATTCACCCGATCTCTCGCCAGTGGACTACCACTTCCTTCAAGCATCTCAACATCTTTTTGCAGGGAAAACATTTCCACAACCAGCAGGAGGCAGAAAATGCTTTCCAAGAGTTCATCAAATCCCCAAGCATGGATTTATACAGTATAGGAATAAACTAACTTATTTTTCATTGGCAAAAATGTGTTGATTGTAATGGTTCCTAATTTAATTAATACAGTGTTATAGCCTAGTTATAATGATTTAAAATTCAGGGTCCAAAACCACAGTTACATTTGCACCAAGCTGATAGTTTTTTTCTGAGAAAAAAAAGTAGAGGCCAGTGGGAAGGGAACTTTGAGGGATCAGAGGATGGGAGAGGGGAGGAGCTCACCTAGCATGTCCTCCACCCACTCAGGCCCAGGGAGCTCACTGAGGCCTGGACCTAATCCTACATTCTCCAAGGAGGCCAGAGAAACTCTGGGGCCCCTCAGCCCATGCTGACTCTAAGCCCCAGGCCCCCAACCCTCCAGGCCCTTTTCTGGATGCCTGTGTCCTGAGCATAGGCCTAAACCCCCCTCCACCTAAGCCACACCCTCAGGTCTTCTCTGGCTTTTTAAAGTCACCGTTGTGTTTCTGTTTTACCTCTCAGTTGTTTCCTCTACATCTTTATTTTTTCTAATATATCTGTTAGTGTTCTGATTTTTTAAAAAATTTTGTTCTGTTATTGTTCTGCTCCCTTTTTTTCGGAGGCGGGGGGGAGTGCTACAAGGATCATGTTTTGTATTTTCTGCCCTTCCATGTAGGTGTTTGATCCATTTTGAGTTTATTTTTCGATATGGTGTTAGAAAGTGTTCTGGTTTTTTTTTTTAATATTTTAGTTTTTTATTTTTTTAATTTTAAAATCTTTAATTCTTACATGTGTTCCCAAACATGAACCCCCCTCCCACCTCCCTCCCCATAACATCTCTGTGGGTCATCCCCATGCACCAGCCCCAAGCATGCTGTATCCTGCATCAGACATAGACTGGCGATTCAATTCTTACATGATAGTATACATGTTAGAATGCCATTCTCCCAAATCATCCCACCCTCTCCCTCTCCCTCTGGGTCCAAAAGTCCATTATATACAGCTGTGTCTTTTTTCCTGTCTTGCATACAGGGTCATCATTGCCATCTTTCTAAATTCCATATATATGTGTTAGTATACTGTATTGGTGTTTTTCTTTCTGGCTTACTTCACTCTGTATAATCGGCTCCAGTTTCATCCATCTCATCAGAACTGATTCAAATGAATTCTTTTTAATGGCTGAGTAATACTCCATTGTGTATATGTACCACAGCTTTCTTATCCATTCACCTGCTGATGGACATCTAGGTTGCTTCCATGTCCTGGCTATTATAAACAGTGCTGCGATGAACATTGGGGTACATGTGTCTCTTTCAATTCTGGTTTCCTCGGTGTGTATGCCCAGCAGTGGGATTGCTGGGTCATAAGGTAGTTCTATTTGCAATTTTTTAAGGAATCTCCACACTGTTCTCCAAAGTGGCTGTACTAGTTTGCATTCCCACCAACAGTGTAGGAGGGTTCCCTTTTCTCCACACCCTCTCCAGCATGTATTGCTTGCAGATTTTTGGATTGCAGCCATTCTGACTGGTGTGAAGTGGTACCTCATTGTGGTTTTGATTTGCATTTCTCTAATAATGAGTGATGTTGAGCATCTTTTCATGTGTTTGTTAGCCATCTGTATGTCTTCTTTGGAGAAATGTCTATTTAGTTCTTTGGCCCATTTTTTGATTGGGTCGTTTATTTTTCTGGAATTGAGCTGCAGGAGTTGCTTGTGTATTTTTGAGATTAGTTGTTTGTCAGTTGCTTCATTTGCTATTATTTTCTCCCATTCAGAAGGCTGTCTTTTCACCTTGCTTATAGTTTCTTATTCTTTCATGCATAGTTGATGTTTCTCAACAAAACTTGTTGAGGAGACTTTTTCTCCATTGTCTGTTTCTTGCCTTCTTTTTCAAAGAAAATGTATCCAGCAGTGCATGGATTTATTTCTGGCCTTTCTGTTTTGTTCCCTTGATCTATATTTCTGTTTTTGTGCCAGTACCATACTGTCTTGATGACTATGGCTTTGTAGTATAGTCTGAAGTCAGGAAGATTAATTCTTCCAGTTCCAATCTTCTTTCTCAAGATTACTTTGCTTGTTTGGGGTCTTTTGTGTTTCTATACAAATTGTGAAATTATTTGTTCTAGTTCTGTGAAAAATACCTTTGGTAGTTTGATAGGGATTGTGTTGAATATATAGATTGCTTAGGGTAGTATAGTTATTTTCACAATATTGATTCTTCCCATCCAAGAATATGATAGATCACTCCATCTATCTGTGTCATGTTTGATTTCTTTCATTAGTGTTTTATAGTTTTCTGTGTACAGATATTTTATTGCTTTAGCTAAATTTATTCCTAAATGTTTTATTCTTTTTGTTGCAATGGAGAATGCAATTGTTTCCTTCATTTCTTTCTGTTTTTTCATTGTTAGTTTATAGGAATGCAAGGAATTTCTGTGTATTAATTTTATATCACAACTTTACTGTATTCATTTATTAGCTCTAGTAATTTTCTGGTGACATCTTTAGGGTTTCCTATGTAGAGAATCATGTCATCTGCAAACAGTGAGAGCTTTATTTCTTCTTTCCTACTCTGGCTTCCTTTTATTTCTTTTTCTTCTCTGATTACTATGGTTAGGACTTCCAAAACTATGTTGAATAGTAGCAGTTAGAGTGAACACCTTTTGTGCATTGGAGAAGGAAATGGCAACCCACTCCAGTGTTCTTGCCTGGGGAATCCCAGAGACGGGGGAGCCTGGTGGGCTGCCGTCTATGGGTCACACAGAATCAGACATAGCTGAAGCGACTTAGCAGCAGCAGCAGAGTGAGCACCCTTGTCCTATTTCTGGTATTAGAGGAAATGCATTCATTTTTTTGCCATTGATGATGATGTTTACTCTGGGTCTGTCATATATGACTTTTATTTTGTTGAGGTATGTTCCTTCTATGCCTAGTTTCTGGAGAGTTTTTAATCATAAATTGGTGTTAAATTTTGGTAAATGCTTTCTCTGCATCTGTTGAAATAATCATATTCTTTTTATCTTTCAGTTTCTTAATATGGTGTATCTCATTGATTGATTTACGTATACTGAGGAATTCTTGCATCCCAGTGTGAAAGCCCACTTGATAATAATGTATGATGTTGCTAGAATTTTGTTGAGGATTTTGCATCCATGTTCATCAGTGACATTGGCCTGTAATTTTCTTTTTTTGTGGCATCATTGTTTTTGGTACCAAGTTCATGGTAGCCTTGTAATGAGTTTGGGAATTTGCCTTCATCTGCAGTTTTTTTAAAGAGTTTGAGCAGGATAGGTTTTAGCTGGTTAGAGTAATCTTGGTTATAGGCTTTGCCCTTCTATCACTTTATATCCTGCCATTCCCTCTGGCCTTCAGAGTTAGTGCTGAAAGATCAGCTGTTATCCTTATGATGAATCCTCTTGTATGTTATTTGTTACTTTTCCCTTGCTACTTTCCATATTTGTTCTTTGTGTTTAATTTTTATTAGTTCGATTAATATGTGTCTTGGTGTGTTTCTCCTTGGGTTTATCCTGTATCGGACTCTCTGTGGTTCTTGGGTGGCTATTTCCTTCCCATCTTAGGGAAAATTTTAACTACTATCTCTTCGGATATTTTCTCGTGTTACTTCCTTTTGTCTTCTCCCTCTGGGATGCCTCTGATTCGAATGTTGGCCACTTAACATTGCCCAGTGGTCTCTGTCTATTAGGCTGTCATAATTTCTTTTTATTCTTTTTTTCTTTATTCCAGTTCTGAGTCACTTATTTCCACTCTTATCTCTCTGGAGGGCAGAGCAGTGTCCATTAGTGAGTTCTGGAGTGTCTGTGGGTTTGGTATGACTTTGGGCAGCTTCTTTGCTAATGTGCAGTTTGCCTGTTTTGCTGAAGAATTGATGTGGAGTGTCTTGCATTGCTTGCTGGCTCTTGTTGGAGGGCAGAGCAGTGTCCATTAGTGAGTTCTGGAGTGTCTGTGGGTTTGGTATGACTTTGGGCAGCTTCTTTGCTAATGTGCAGTTTGCCTGTTTTGCTGAAGAATTGATGTGGAGTGTCTTGCATTGCTTGCTGGCTCTTGGGTGGAGCTTGGTCTCAGTGTAGGTATGGAGGCTTTGGGGTGGGCTCTCATCTATTAATGTTCCCTGGGGTCAAAAATTTTCTGATGGTCCAAAATCTGGATTTGAGCTGCCTGCCTCTAGATTTCAGTCCTGACCTCTTACAGTAGCATCAAGACTTCTCTGCTCACACAGTATAGAAGGCAAAACCCCTAGATTAATTGTGAAACAACTCTCCACAGCCAGAAACACCCAAAAAGATTCACAGAGTTGTATAGAGAAGAGAAGAAGGAAGAAGGAGAAAGAGATGACAGGAGGGGAAAAAGGAGAATCAAGAGAGAAGAGAGCAATCAAGTCAATAATCACATCCCTAAGTAAAATAGATACTAAAAATCAGAGTTTCAAAGATACAAAATGAAAAACAAAAGATCAAAAATCAAAAACCTGGAATAAAAATTAGACTCTCAAAAGTACAATATTAAAAAAAAAACAGAAACAAAAATATGAAATTTATCTAAAAAAAGGTTTTTTAGAAAGGTAAGAGTAGGCAGCAAGATGAAAAATTAAAGGAGTAAAAAGAACTATGCTTGTACAGTATGAAGGAATAAAGAAAAACAGAAGGGAAGATAGGAAAAAAAGAAAGAAGAAAATTTAAATTAAAAAGTAATAATAAAATAAAATTTAAAAAATAATAAAGAAAACTTTTATAGGAGGCAGGAAGTATACATATATGGTCGTAGTGTGATGAATGTTCATGCGATTCCTCCGTTTTCCTGCTTCAGTCGAGTTGCATACCCAGAAGGTCCTCCAGTATATCTAGGAAGGTGTCTGGACCTGTTATGTGCAGTGTGGAGTCAGTTCAGTTACAGATATTCTCTTGCTCTGGCTTGCTGCTGCTGCTGCTAAGTCACAGCAGTCGTGTCCAACAGAGCACTTCTCAAAGTCTACAGTTGTTCCTAAATGCGCAATCTCAGTTGAACAGAAGGATTTTATTCTGTTTCACCTGCCGCTTCCAGAGAAGCTCCCCCTTCATTGCTCTGCTCACCTGGCCTGCCTCCGCTTCCAAGTCTTTCTTCAGTGTCTGATCTCTGCCCTGACATGAGAGGAGCAGAGTGGCCTCTCATTTGGGCTCACTTGCTCAACTGTATTGTGGAGAAAGAGGGACATTGCAAGTGCCGCTGGCATGTGTGGGGGTGCCCTCAGTGGCTAGACCACACGTGGTTGCCGCAGCCCAAGGCGGGTGAGCATCCCCTAGGGCCAAGCTGCTCGGGCTCCTGGTGAGCTGTGAAGGCAGAGTCTCAGGTGGGCATGCACCTCCCCAGGGTAGCTGGACTCAGGCTGTGACTCTCCTGGCAGAGCTGGGCTGTCCATGATCCCAGGAAGACGTGGGTGGGACTGTGGGCCATCCACTCAGATTGCAGACGCTGTCTCTGGGGTTGGGACTGCAGTGGCCCCTTGCCTTCCATCTTTGGCTGTTGCGTGCCTGCTTCTCTGCCTCTGGGACCACAGGTGGCAGCCAGCTTGACCCTCTTTGATATTTGCTAGGTCGTGATTCTTTGTTCTGTGAATGTGCCTGGGCTCAGAGTGCGGCGTTCGAATCTTCCTGCAGGAATGTTCCGTTGTTTCTCTGGTGATTCCGTGGTTTTCCCCATTATGTCTGTGCTGTGTTGCATAGCCACCTCAGAATGTTCTGGCATTCTACCCTGGTCCTTTCCCTGAGGACCCATGATGCAGCCAGAGCCAGCATACCCAGCTCCCACTCACTGCGGGCAGACCCCAGCATGTGAGCCACTTCCCACTAGTAACTGCCATTCGGCATGATCTCTGTGGTGAGTTTTCTCGGTTGTGCTTCCCTCAGAGCTTCCTAAGCTTCACACTGACCCTGCTTGTGAGAGGAGTTCCTATTGTGTGGAAACTTCACCTCCTTCACGACTCTCTTCACAGGACAGATCCCCATCCCCAAATCCTATGTCTCTCTTTTTGTCTTTATTCTTTGCCCTATCTCATTCCTAGGAGATTGGTTCGCCTTTCTGGACATCTGGGGTCCTCCGCCAGCATTCAGAATTTGTTCTGTGGGATTTGCTCCACGTGCAGATGATATTTTGATGTATATTTGGGAGGGAAAAAGTGGTCTCCCCATCCTGTTCCTCTGCCATCTGGGGATTGTCCCCTTCTCCACTGGTTGTTTTAAAGTGTGTTATTTAATTTTTACAATTTTGTGAATTTTTTCATTTTTTTTTTCTGTTACTGATTTGAAATTTCATTATGCTGTGCTTGGAGATGCTATTATGTATGATAGTTATCTTTTTTAAATCTACTGATACTTGGTTTATGTTCTAACATCAAGTTTATCCTTGCAAATGTCTTGTGTGTCCTTGGGAAGAGTGTGTACACTACTGTTGTCATCACGTAGAGTGTTCTGTGTATGTCTATTAGATGTAGGTGGGTTAATGTGTTTTTTAAGTCTTCAATTCTGCTTTCTTTCTTACCTTCTCTCTAATTATTCTATCCATTATTGTGAGTGGATTTGAAGTGCCCAACTATTATTCTAAAACTCTGCTTCTCTCTTTAGTTCTATTAGTTTTTGTGTCCTGTATTTTCATGGTCTGTTATTAGGTGCATAAATGGTTATATCAGCTTTCTTTATTTAAATTTTTATTTATGTATTATGTCCTTCCTTGCCTCTTATAATCTGTTTTGACTTAATGTTTGGTCTGATGTTAGCGTAGCCACCCCTACTCACTTTTGTTTATGTTTTGTATATAATACTTTTTCCATCTTTTCACTTTCAATCTACTTGTGTCTTTGTACAAGTGCATCTCTTATAGATAGCTTATAGTTGAGTCAGGTGTTTACTCATTTTGTCAGTCTCTGTCTCGTTGAGTTTAAAGTAACTACTGATTTGCATTTAAAGTAACTACTGATAAGGAGGAATTTACTTCTATCACTTTGCTACTTGTTTCCTGTAGCTCTTTTGACCCTCATTTTCTTCACTACTGTTTTTCTTTATGTTTTTTTTTTTTCTACTGAAATGTTTAAATTACTTTCTCGTCTCTTTTTGTGTATATTCTATAGCTATTTTGTTTTTGGTTATCTTGATGATTACAGGTAACATCCTAAAGTTATAATACTCTAATTTGAATTTATATCTGCTTATTGTCAGTAGAATACAAAAATTCACTCCTTTACACTTTATTCCCAGCCTTTTTATTCTTTATATAACAATTGCCCATTTATGTGCCTTTGTTGAGATTTGTATGTATACAACTTCAAGTTACTGTGTGCTGTCTTTTCATTTTACCTTTCGGGACTCCTGTGAGCATTTCCTATAGCCGGGTCTAAAGGTACCAAACTCCCTCAACTTGTGTTTATTTGGGAAAATTTTAGTTTTCCCCTCATGTTTTTTCCTCAGTTTATTGACGTATAATTGACATACTACTACTGTATTAGTTTTAAGTGCATTCTTGATCACTTTTGAGAGACAGGTTTACCAGATATAGAATTCTTTCTCAACAGTTATTTTCTTCTAGCACTTTGACTATTAACACACTGCTTCTGGCCTCCAAAGTTTCTGGTAAGAAATGTGATAATCTCATTGAGGATGCTTTATGTGTGATGATATCACGTTTGTCTTGCTTTTTTTAAAAATCATTTTTTACTAGTGTATAGTTGTTTTACAGTGTTGTGTTAATTTCTACTTAACAGCAAAACAAATCAGCCATGTATACGTTTCTCCACCCTGTTCTGTAGTTCCTTCCCATTTAGGTCACCACGGAGCATCGAGTAGGGTTCCCTGTGCTGTACAGTAGATTCTTATTAGTTATCTTTTTAATATGTAGTATTATGTATGTTTACCCCAGTCTCCCAATTCATCCCACCATTCCCTCTATCCCCCTTGGTTTCCATACGTTTGTTCTCTATGTATGTGTCTCTATTTCTGCCCTGTAGGTAAGATCATCTCCACCCCCTTTTTTTTTTGGATTCCACATATATATCAATATACAATATTTGTTTTTTCTTTCTAACTTGCTTCACTCTCTATGACAGTTTCTAGGTCCATCTATGTCTCTATAAATGATCCAATTTTGTTCCTTTTATGACTAATATCCCATATTAAAATCAGATTGACTATGTTCTTTGTAGCCAAAGATGGAGAAGTTCTATACAGTCAGCAAAATAAAAACCTGGAACTGACTGTGGTTCAGATCATGAGCTCCTTATTATAAAATTCAGTCTTAAATTGAACAAAGTAAGGAAAGCCATTAGGCCATGAATATATGACATCAGTCAAACAGCTTATGATTACACAGTGGAGGTGATGAACAGATTCACGATATTAGATCTGTTAGGCAGAGTGCCTGAAGAACTATAGATGGAGGTTTGTAACATTGTATGGGAGGCAGTGACCAAAACCATCCCAAAGAAACAGAAATTCAAGAAGGCAAAGTAGTTGTCTGAGGAGGCTTTACATGTAACAGGAAAGAAGATAAGGGAAAGGCAAAGAAGAAAGGGAAAGACATACTCAACTGAAGGCAGAGCTCCAGAGATCAACAGGGAAAGATAAGAAAGCCTTCTTAAGTGAACAGTGCAGAGAAATAGAGGAGAACAATAGGATGGGAAACACTAGATGTCTCTTCAAGAAAGTTGAAGAAAACAAGGGAACATTTCATGAAAGGATAGGCACAATAAAGGACAAAAATGGTAAGGACCTAACATAAGCAGAAGAAATTAAAAAGAGGTAGCAAGAATACACAGTATAACTCTACAAGAAAGGTCTTAATGAACCAGATAACCATGATGTTGTAATCACTTATGTGGAGCCAGACACCCTGGAGTGTGAAGTCAAGTGGACTTTACAAAGCATTACTACAAACAAAGCTAGTGGAAGTGATGGAATTCCAGTTGAGCTATTTAAAATTCTAAAAGATGATGCTGTTACAGTGTTGCAGTCAATAGGTCAGCAAATTTGGAAATCTCAACAGTGGCCACAGGACTGGAAAAAGCTTTCATTCCACTCCCAAAGAATGATCAAAATACCATATAATTGCACTCATTTGAAATGCTAGTCAAGTTATGCTCAAAATCCTTCATTATAGACCCACTAATACATGAACCAAGAACTCCCAGATATACAAGCTGCATTTAGAAAAGGCAGAGGAACCAGAGATCAAATTGCCAGCATTCCTTGGATCATGGAAAAAGCAAAGGAGTTTCAGAAACAACATCTGCTTCTGCTTCTCTGTCTATACTAAAGCCTTTGACTGTGTAGATCACAAAAAACTGTGAAAAACTCTTAAAGAGATGGAAGTATCAGACCATCTTACCTGTCTCCTCAGAAACCTGTATTCTCATTAACAAGCAACAGTTAAAACTGGACATGAAACAACTGACTGGTTCAAAATTGGGAAAGGAGTATGTCAAGACTTGTATATTGTCACCCTGCTTATTTAACATACATGCAGAATACATCATGTGAAATTTTGGGCTAGATGAACTGGAAGCTGAAATCAAGATTACTGGGAGAAATATCAACAGCCTCAGATATGTAGATGCTACCACTCTAATGGCAGAAGTGAAGAGGAACTAAAGAGTCTCTTGATGAGGGCTCAACATTAAAAAAATGAAAATCATGGCATCTGGGCCCATCACTTCATCACAAATAAAAGGGAAAAATGTGGAAGCAGTAATAGACTGTATTTTCTTGGGCACCAAAATCTGTGGATGGTGACTGCAGCCATGAAATTAAAAGATGATAGCTCTTTGGAAGAAAATATATGACAAACCTAAATAGTGTATTAAAAAGCAGAGACATCACTTTGCTGACAAAGGTCCATATACTCAAAGCTACCGTTTTTCCAATAGTCATGAATGGATGTGAGAGTTGGACCCTAAAGAAAGCTGAACGCTGAAGAATTGATTCTTTCAAATTGTGGTGTTGGAGAAGACTCTTGAGAGTCCCTTGGACTGCACAGAGATCAAACCAGTCAGTTTTAAAGTAAATCAACCCTGAATATTCAGTGAAAAGTCTATTGCTGAAGCCAAAGCTCCAGTACTTTGGCCACCTGACATGAAGAGCCGACTCACTGGAAGAGACCCTGTTCTATGAAAGACTGAAGGCAAAAGGAGAAGGAGGCAGCTGAGGATGAGACGGTTAGATGACATCACCAACTCAATGGACACGAATTTGAGAAAGCCCCATTAGACAGTGAAGGACGGGGAAGCCTGTCATGGTGCAGTCCATGGAGTTGCAGAGTCGGACATGACTTAGCAACTGAATGCCAGCAACAAAATATTCCATTTTGCATATGCATTTTGCATACCGCATCTTATTTTTCCATTCCTCTCTTGATGGATATTTAGGATTGTTTCCATGTCCTGGCTATTGTAAATATTGCTGCAGTGAACACTGGGGTACATGTGTCTTTTTGAATTATGATTTTCTCTGGGTATTTCCTCAGTAGTGGGATTGCTGGGTCACATGCTAATTCTATGTTGAGTTTTTTAAGGAACCTCCATACTGTTCTCCATAGTGTCTGTATCAATTTACATTCCCACGAACAGTGTGAGAGGGTTGCCTTTTCTCCGCACCCTCGCCAGCATTTATTGTTTGTAGATTTGATGAAGATGTTCAGTCATACACATGGCCAACAAACACATGAAAAGATGTTCAACATCACTAATTATTAAAGAAATGCAAATCTTGCTGCTTTCAATATTTTCTCTCTTTCTGGTGTCTCTTTATCTGGTGTCAGTGTGGGTCTCTTTGAGTTCATCTTACCTGGAATTCACTGAGTTTCTTGGAAATGTAGACTCACGATTTTCATAAGATTTGGAAATTTTGAACCATTATTTCTTCATAAATACCCTCTGTTCCTTCCCCCATTTCTTCTAGGATGTATTTGTATTTTCCTAATGATTAATGATATTGAGTATCTTTTCATGTGCTTTCTATTTATATATCTTCTTTAGAGAAATATCTATTCAAATTCTGTGATAATTTTTTAAATTAGGTTGTCTTTTTAATGTTGCATTGTAAGAGCTTTTTAATATATATATTCTGGATACTAGAACTTTATCAATCATGATTGGAAAATATTTTCTCTTACCTTTGTCGTATCTTTTATCTCTCTTGTTAAATGTTCTTTGATGCACAAGTTTTTCATTTTGATAAAGCCAGATTTACATATTTTTCTTTTGTTGCTTGTGCTTTCAATATTATTTAAGAAACTATTGGTGAATCAGAGGTTGTGAAAATATGCCTCTATATTTTCTTCTAAAAGTTTGATAGTTATGGACCTTAAATTCAAGATCTGGTTCACTTTGAGTTACATTTTGCATGTGGAGTAAGACAAGGGTAAGATTTCTTTCTTTCACATGTGTATTCAGTTGTCCCAGCATGATTTGTTGAAGACTGTTCTTTCCCCATCGAATGGTCTTGGAACACTTGTTTAAAACCAATTGTCCATAGATATATGTGTTTTGGAGAAGGAAATGGCGACCCACTCCAGTATTCTTGCCTGGAAAATTCCATGGACAGAAGAGCCTGGTGGGTTGTGGTCCATGGGGTTGCAAAGAGTTGTTCATGACTGAGCACGCATACCATGTGGGTTTATTTCTGGACTCCCAGTTCTATTCTGTTGATCTGTATGTCTGTCCTTATGCCAGTGCTACACTCTTTCAATTACTGTACTTTTTAGTAAGTTTTCAAATCAGGAAGTTTGAGACCTCCAAATTTGTTCTTTTACAAGATTGTTTTGGCTGTTTGGGGTCCCTTGAAATTCCATATATATTTCCAGGCCACCTTTTGTATTTTTGCCAAAAAATCTCTTGGGATTTTGGTAAAGACTGCATTGAACCTGTAGATTGTTTTGGATAATATTGCCATCTTATCAATGTTAAGTGTTACACATGCATATAGGATACACCCTGTACATCCTGTATGTACACACCCTATACATGCATATAGATGCCTTTTCAATTCTTGTCTTTATTTCAGCAACGTTTTATAGTCTTCAGTACAAAAGACTTCCATCTACTTGGTGAAATTTATTCCTGAGTATTTTATTTTATACTATCAAGTGGAATTTTCTTTTTAATTCCCTGTTCAGGTTATTTATTACTAGTGTAGGGAAATACACTAATTTTTCATAAGTTGGTCTTATATCCTACAACACTGATTTTGAAATGGTTTATTCACTCTAACATTGTGTGTGTGTGTATTCTTTAGAGTTTTCTATATGCAAAATCAGGTCATCTGTAGATAGAGATAGTTTTACTTATTTCTTTCTGATTTGAATGCATTTTACTTATTTTGTTGCTTTCTTGCTCTAGCTATAACTTCCAGTACAATGTTGACTGAAGTGGCAGAATTGGGCTTCCTTTATCTTAATGGGTTCATGATTTTAGGGCAAAAGCTTTCAGTGTTTTGTCATTCAGTTTGATGTTAGATGGGCTTCCCTGGTGGCTCAGCTGGTAAAGAATCTGCCTGCAATGAGGGAGACCTGGGTTCAGTTACTGGGTTGGGAAGATCGCCTGGAGAAGGGAAAGGCTACCCACTCCAGTATTCTGGCCTGGAGAACTCCATGGACTATATAGTCCATGGGCTTGCAAAGAGTTGGCAATGACTGAGAGACTTTCACTTTCACTTGATGTTAAATGTGGAGTTTTCATATATGCCTTTTATAATTTTGAGGATAGCCTCTTCTGTTTCTAGTTTATTGAGTGGTTTTATTATTAAAAGCTACTGCATTTTGGCAGTTGGCTTTTGCTGGATCAGTTGAGTTGCTCGTGTAGATTATTTTCTTTATTTCCTTAATCTGGTGTGTTATCTTAAGTTTTATATGTTAAACTTTCTTTACATTCCTGAGATAAATCCCACTTGGTCATGAGATATAATCCCTTTAATATGCTGCTGCAATCAGTCTACTAGTATTTTGTTAAGGACTTTTGCTTATAAATGGGATATTGTGCTGTAGTTTTCTTTTCCTGTGATATCTTTAGCTGACTTTGTAATGATGACCTTGTAGGAATTAGGAAATATTCCCTCCTCTTTTATTTTTGGGAAAGTTTGAGAAAGAGTGATTTTAATTCTTTAAATATTTGGTGGAAACCATCTCTCCTGGGCTTTTCTTTGTTGGAAGGTTTTGACTGTTGGTTCAGTCTCTTTAGTTGTTATGAGTTTATTCAGATTTTCTATTTTCTTTGTGAGTAGATCCCTTGTATTAGCCCCTGACAGGTCAAAACCAACAAACACAATTTTGTGGGAGTAAGGTCTGCTCTGCTGTCCCTAGCACCAGGTGCTCACAGGGGAACATTGGCTGCTGTCTTCAAGACTGATGCTGCTCTGGGTGGGAGGATTGGCCTAGATAAGTTAAAATGCCACAGAACTCTCCAGGCCTGTTTTTGTGAACTTTCTCTTGGCTCACTTGGTTCCTGCAAACCTTTCACTACCTTTGAGAATTTCGATCAGGTTGACTCTGATAATTTTTGCCAAGTTTTTCTAGGAAAGGATGGTCCAATGGTCTGTACTCTGCTATTTTTTATGATGCTAATACTGTCAAATACATTTTAATACATAATCACTTTGTCCTCAAACACTAACTTTTTAATCTGAAATTTTAAGCGTTCTCGTCATTTTTCTGCTTATATAAAGAAAGTTAAAAGTGAAAGTTAAGTCGCTCAGACTCTTTGCTATCCCATGGACTGTAGCCTACCAGGCTTGTCGATTCATGGGATTTTCCAGGCAAGAGTACTGGAGTGGGTTTCCATTTCCTTCTCCAGGGTATCTTCCCGACCCAGGGATCGAACCTGGGTCTCCCACATTGCAGGCAGATGCTTTACCCTCTGAACCACCAGGTAAGCCCTATATAAAGCCCTCTATTACATTCATTAATCCATGGCTTCTGTCTGGGTCATATTATACCAGCTATTAAACCAGTCATTGTAACCTTCACGACTTGGTTTACCAGCTTTTTCCTTCTTTTATGACAGAAATGGGGACCCTTTACTTTAGGGAACTCTGATGTTCATATTTAAGCCTTATTAAGAATGTTTTATGTGTGGAAGTTTTTAGTATTTGTGCAGGTGTGGCACAGAGATCCTTCTTACTTGGTTTCTCTGTTATCTTATTTTCACAAGATCCTGGAGCATGCAGGTACAGTTTTCTGCTTTTCCCTTCCACTTTCTGAGATGTCATTCTGCCTTGACATGCCTGCTTTTGTCAGCTGCTAATAACCAATAGCCACTATGTAAGGACCCATGACACTCTCAATGGTTTTTCTTGTCTTACCAGAAACCAGTATTCTAGAGGCTCAGAATAGTGAACCCCAGGCCACGTGGGCTCGTTATACTTAGTCTCTCAAGATTTAATGCTGGCAAAAACAACAGATAGGCTTGCCATCAAAGAGAGATGTGTTTACTAAATATTTGTTTCTCTTGCCTGCAAGTTGAATCACAGAATTTTCAGAACAGAAAGGGACCTTTGATATGATCTATTCAGTATCCTCATTTTATAGATTAGGGAAAGAATTCACAAAAGTTTGTCATCTAACAGAACCCTCCTCTCCAGAATGTACCCAATGCTGTACCACACAATTGTTTGTGTCTGTGTCTAGAAGTTCTTCTCCATGAGGCCTCTCTGGTAACTGGAATTTCAGATTCCTGTGTAGTACAATTCAAAGGCAACTGAGAAAGTACCTCCTTTCCTAGTATGTTTCCTTGTATCTTTTCCTAGTCCTGGAAATGCTGCTGCCATCTGTTCCTGTAGACCTGTAGTGGTCAGTGCGAATGAGGGCACGTCGTCAGGAGGGATGGGTGATATAGGGCATCAGTGCCTGAGGACAACGCTCTGGTGCTGAGGCTGAGGCAGGAGAGGAAGGGACTGTGCAAGCAAAGAAGGACAAACTCAAGTCAAGTGTAGCCGGGCGGCTGAGCCAGAGGTGGGAGAGCAGCGATCTCCTGGGAGGGCTGGCCAAGTGGATTGGGTTATACTGTGGCTTTGCTGTTACTATTGTGTGTCTTTGGGCAGAACACCCAAATGTGTTGTAACTCAGTTTCCCCATCAGTACAATGGGAATAGCAAGTGATAGGCAGTGTTGGTGAGAAAAAGTATAAAGCACCTCGGATGGTACTTTAAGTAGCTTGAGTGTGAACTGGGACCTTCATAATTGCTGTGCGTGGCATGCGTTGGGCAATGCAGCTCCCTGGTGAGTTTAGGGAGTCTGCTTTTCACTGTGCACATGTTCCACCCTGGGCGCCTTCTCTTTAGCTCTACTGTGGACTCTTCTATTGGATGTACAGAAAAACTACGTATGCTGATACCCAGGATGTTTTTGTGAGAAGAAATTTCTTTACAACTTTCAATTTTTTCAATTAAAAAAGATACTGTGTTGGAGAATTTTGGCAACAGTGCCTGAGCACTCAATCTCAAAACCCAGTTTTCCATATAATAGAGGAAATGTCAGAGTAGGAAGAGCCCTAACAAGGAACTCGAAATGATATTGACACTACTGTACCTTTTGAATGTGGAGGGCCCCTCAGCATGTTAATGAGTTTGTAAATCTCTTGTTTATGTGAGATGACAGAACATAGTGGCTCAAATTGGGTCATATTACCTGATTTCAAGGCTAACTCCATGGAGTCATGAGCAAGTGTGTGGTCTTGCTCGTTTAAAAAGTGCCTCATTTACAAAGTGAACATAATATACATTCCCCCCCAAATATTCTGACAGGTACAGTGGATTTCATGCATGCAAATCACATAACAAAGTACCTGGCACATAGCAGACATGCACAGTTAGCACTGGTGACGGCGGCAGACATCTTCCGAGTACAGTCCTCAGGCCTTTGTTAAGCGGGCTGTTTTCATTTGCCCTACCCGGGGGCTCTGAGCCAAGCGTTAGGCACTGACCTTTCCCATTTCAACTGAATCATCAATTATTCAGGGGCTGCATTGTTTACTGCTATTTACTTGGTACTGTTTTGGAAGCCAGGTCTCAGAGAAACTAAGAATACTGCTCAAAGCATGTAGGAGGACTGAGGATTCCAAATAAGGGCTGTCAGACTCCAGAGCTTTTCATATCACCACATTGCCTTATTAAAAAGTAGTCTGCCCTGATGTTTGTAACTTGCCTAGTCCAGAAAGCAGTGTCTCCCAATCTGAACCAGAGAAAACAGAGATTAGATTGCAGTCATATGTGATTGCCCTTTCTGGGTTCTAAGAAAAGTCTTTGGCCATGGGAGGAAACTGCCCAGATTCTAGGTACCCAGAGCATGTAGGTAGATGGCAATAGTTCTGCAGCTTGCAGGGAATGGCAGGCCTCTTATCTTGATGCAGTAGGGCCTAAGCACATTTCTATTCCCTGTGATTGTTGTACACTCCAAAGATAGTTTGAAAAAACCTACCTAGAAGATTTTTCTCTGATCACAAAAGTCTTAGATATTTACTGTTGAGATTCAAAACTATAGAAAAGCACAGAGAAAGAAAAATTCTAAATATCACCATTTATATTTTAGAATATAAATTTCCAAATATATACATGGTGACAACATATACGTGGACAGTTTGATGAAAATAGCATTTTACAAACTGCTTTTTACATGAACCCAGCATAAATACCTGTGTCATTAACATCTACACCATGGTTTCTTTTTTAAAAAAAGTTTAGTTTAGCTTATATTGTTACTTCAAAGCTTTCTCCAGAGCATGATACCTTTTAAAATCTGTTTTATCTATTTATTTAGGACTGTGCTTGGTCTTTGTTTCTGTGTGCAGACTTTCTCTAGCTGTGAAGAGCCAGGCCCACTCTCTAGTTGCGTTGTGCGGGCTTTTCATTGCAGTGGCTTCTCTTGCGGAGCAAGGGCTCTAGGGCATGCAGGCTTTGGTAGACACGACTGAGCGACTGAACTGAACTGAACTGAACTGCACGTAGGCTCTGTAGTTGTGGCTTGCAGGCCTCAGAGCACTGGCTCAATAGTTGTGGCACACAGGCCTATTTGCCCTATAGCCCATGGGGTCCTCCTGGACCAGGGATTGAACCGGTGTCCCTTGCATTGCGAGACAGATTTTTCAACCACTGGGCTACCAAGGAAGCCCTGCATCATGGTTTCTTATAGTCATAAGTTAAATTTTTTATCTCTGTATAGGAACTTAACTCAATCTCAACTGAGAGGCAGAGATCTCTGCACACAAGTAATAAAAGTCACATTGATGTCTCTCATTATAAATTAAAAAGTAAAATAAAAAAGAAATGTCAGTTAACAAATTCACCACTTGTTAGCCTGTCTTTTCATCATCTTTTCAAGAGTATCTGGCTCATATGTCTCTGTAGCTGGCTGTCACAACTCTATTGAACGAAGGCATCAATACAGTTGTCTTGACTGATGGGCATGGATTTTATTGAATTTCTTAGGACAGATATGCAGACACGATGCACACACCTTCTATAATGGCAAGGGAGAGTTCTTGGTATGAAGACTCAGCCCATAACTACATCTGCAGGCTCTGTCTCAGCTTCTCTCCTGTCACTTGATGTGAGGGATATAAGCTTTCTCATTGGAAATTATCTTCTTTGTCTAGACCTCTGTCTCCCTTTAGATATTTGGTGATGTGCTGGAGTGTGGTGATATCTGACAGTGGAATCCCTTCCTTCTGATATCACATGTAGGTGCTTCCCATTACAGTTCACAAAACTTCCCAAGACTTCTCACAAACAAGTTATACTAATCTCTTGCCAGCAGAGAATGATGCCAAAGCTGGAGAAGGGAGACAAATGTCACCTGCCCCCCATCTTTCATTAAATTTATATGTTTCCCTTGGGATGCTTTGCTCTGCGGAACAAGTGTTTGGCAATTTAGCCTCTTTGAAGAGAAGCCTCTAGAGCCTACAATGAAGACAGAGCCCAAACCCATGTGTCTTTCCACCCTCTGAAGCGAGAGGAGTGTTCAGCCCCCCTGCTCTCTCTGCCCTCTGGCTTCCCTCTTCACACAACTCTAGTCTTTGGACAGAGGCGCCCTATCAGTGTCTTCCCGACTCTGAGTCTGAATTCCTCCCGAAGGCAGAATTTCCCAGGGGGCCTGCCTTCCCCTTTTATGTGCTCTTAACAGCTCTTAAGTTTCCAGTAGTTGCGCTTGACCTGGATTATCACATCTGATAAACAAACACCATATGGTCAGCCTGGAAGGCTGCAGATTATTACATTCAGAAATGCTGCAATTCACTAGGTATTGGTCTCAGCAAAATATTGACAGTCAGCTTGTACTAAATCTTGAAAAGTTGCTCTTCCATGGATTCACAACAGATGCTATCACGCAAAGCAGGGTTCTAGTTTACTTGTGTTTTTTCATCAGGTTTGTCGTTCAATTTAACAAATACTTATTGAGAACGACTGTATAGAGGCCCTGGACTTGGTGCTGCTGAGGAAACAGTTGGTCAGAGAAAGTCTTGCCCTTAGGGAGTATCTAGTGTGATGAGTGACTAAAATGTGCGTATATGAAACGTGAATAATTGGGGAAGCTTCACTGGGAAAGCCTGGAATGAGGACACAAAGTGATTTAAAGGAAGGGGTATGTGCTGGTGTGAATCTTGGATATATGAGGCTTTAGGACATATATACCTGGGGCATAAGGACATAAGTGGAAACAGGAAGAAAGAGCATCTCTCCTGTAGACACAGCTTGTCTCATTCACCATTTTTCCGAAGGCATGGAGTTTTTTTTTTTTTTTTCCCAGTTAGTTTTATCTTTTCTTCCTTTCCTTTCCCCCTCATTCCCTCCCTCCCCCCTCTTCCCATCTCCTTATCTCAAATTTTTCTTCTTTTAGTGTTTCAGCTTTAATATGATATTCTTTAAACTATCAGTTCAGTTTAGTCTTTCAGTCACGTCCAACTCTTTGTGACCCCATGAACCGCAGCACACCAGGCTTCCCTGTCCATCACCAACTCCTGGAGCTTACTCAAACTCATGTCTATTGAGACGGTGATGCTATTCAACCATCAAATCCTCTGTTGTCTCCTTCTCTACCTGCCTTCAATCTTTCCCAGCATCAGGGTCTTTTCCAATAAGTCTGTTCTTCACCTCAGGTGGCCAAAGTATTAGAGTTTCAGCTTCATGATCAATCCTTCCAATGAACACCCAGGACTGATCTCCTTTAGGATGGATGGGTTGGATCTCCTTGCAGTCCAAAGGACTCTCAAGAGTCTTCTCCAACACCACAGTTAAAAAACATCAATTCTTTAGTGCTCAGCTTTCTTTATGGTCCAACTCTCACATCCATATATGACTACTGGAAAGACCAAAGCTTTAACTAGACAGATCTTTGTTGGCAAAGTAATGTCTGCTTTTTAATATGCTATCTAGGTTCGTCATAACTTTTCTTCCAAGGAGCAAGTGTCTTTTAATTTTATGGCTGCAATCACCATCTACGGTGATTTTGGAGCCCCAAAACAAAAAGTCTCTCACTGTTTCCATTGTTTCCCATTTGCCATGAAGTGATGGGACCAGATGCCATGATCTTAGTTTTCTGAATATTGAGCTTTAAGCCAACTTATTGACTCTCCTCTTTCACTTTTATCAAGAGCCTCTTTAGTTCTTCACTTTCTGCCATTAGGGTGGTGTCATCTGCATATATGAGGTTATTGATATTTCTACTGGTAAACTTAATTCCAGCTTGTGCTTCATCCGTTCCAGCATTTCTCATTACGTACTCTGCATATAAGTTAAATAAGCAGGGTGACAACACACAGGCTTGACGTACTCCTTTTGCAATTTTGAACCAATCTGTTGTCCATGTCCAGTTCTAACTGTTACTTCTTGACCTGAATAAAGATTTCCCAGGAGTCAGAACAGGTGGTCTGGTATTCCCATCTCTTTCAGAATTTTCCACAGTTTGTTGTGATCCACACAGTCAAAGGCTTTGGCGTAGTCAATAAAGCACAAATAGATGTTTTTCTGGAACTCTCACACTTTTTTGATGATCCAGTGGATGTTGGCAATTTAATTTCTGGTTCCTCTGCCTTTTCTAAAACCAGCAGAAACATCTGGAGGTTCACAGGTCACATACTGTTGAAGCTTGGCTTGGAGAATTTTGAGCATTACTTTTCTAGCATATGAGATGAGTGCAATTGTGCAGTAGTTTGAGCATTCTTTGGCATTGCCTTTCTTTGGGACTGCAATAAAAACTCATCTTTTTCAGTCCTGTAGCCAATGCTTATGAAGATCTTTTTTGTATAGTTTTTCAGTGTATTCTTGCCATCTCTTCTTAATATCTTCTGCATCGGTTAGGTCCATACCATTTCTGTTCTTTATTGTGACCATCTTTGCATGAAATGTTCCCTTGGTATCTCTAATTATGAAGAGATCTCTAGTCTTTTCTAGTCTATTGTTTTCCTCTATTTCTTTGCATTGATCACTGAGGAAGGCTTTCTTATCTCTCCTTGCTATTCTTTGGAACTCTGTATTCAGATGGGTATATCTTTCTTTTTTTCATTTGTCTTTCACTTCTCTTTTCTCAGCTATTTGTAAGGCCTATTCAGACAACCATTTTGCCCTTTTAAATTTCTTTTTCTTGGGGATGGTATTGATCACTGCCTCTTGTACAGTGTCACAAACTTCCGTCCATAGTTCATCAGGCACTCTGTCTATCAGATCTATTTCCTTGAATCTATTTGTCACTTCTATTGTATAATCATAAGAAGTTTGATTTAGGTCATACCTGAATGGTCTAGTGGTTTTCCCTACTTTCTTGGATTTAAGTCTGAATTTGGCAATAAGGAATTCATGATCTGTGCCACAATCAGCCCCCAGTCTTGTTTTTGCTGACTGTATAGAGCTTCTCCATATTTGGCTGCAAAGAATATAATCAGTCTGATTTTGGTATTGACCATCTGGTGATGTCCATGTGTAGAGTCTTCTCTTATGTTGTTGGAAGAGGGTGTTTGCTATGACCAGTGCGTTCTCTTGACCTAACTCTGTTAGCTTTTGCCCTGATTCATTCTATACTCCAAGGCCAAATGCCTGTTATTCCGAGTATTCCTTGACTTCCTACTTTTGCATTCCAGTCCCCTATAATGAAAAGGACATCTTTTGGGGGTATTAGTTCTAGAAGGTCTTGTAGGTCTTCATAGAACCATTCAACTTCTTCAGCATTACTGGTCCAGGCATAGAATTGGATTACTGTGGCATTGAATGGTTTGCCTTGGAAATGAGCAAAGATCATTCTGTCATTTTTGAGATTGCATCCAAGTACTGTATTTTGGACTCTTTTGTTGACTATGATGGCTACTCCATTTCTTTTAAGGGATTCTTGCCCACAGGTATCTGAATTATATAATGATCATCTGAATTAAATTCACCCATTACAGTCCATTTTTGTTCACTGATTCCTGAAATGTCGATGTTCACTCTCACCATCTCCTATTTGACCACTTCCAATTTGCGTTGATTCATGGACCTAACATTCCAGATTCCTATGCAGTATTGTTCTTTATAGCATTGGACTTTACTTCCATCACCAGTCACATCCACAACTGAGTTTTGTTTTTTCTTTGGCTTTGTCTCTCCATTCTTTCTGGAGTTATTTCTCCACTGATCTCCAGTAGCATATTGGGCAGCTTACCAACCTGAGTAGTTCATCTTTCAGTGTCCTTTTTGAGTTTTCATATTGTTCTAAATTATCTGTTCACCCTAAAACAGTTATAATCAACCAGGGTAATTTTTCAACCCCTATCCCAACATATACACACCAGCAACAGTGTCAAAGTTTGAAGATGGTTTTGTTGGTGCAGACTGTAAGAGCTGTGCTTTTTGCATTCAGTGGGTAGAGGCCAGGCAGAACTTAAATATCCTACAGTGAACAGGAATGTCCCCCACCTTAATAAAGAATTATCTCACCCAAAAGTCAATAGGGTAAAAAAAAAATGAGCATCTCTGCTCTCAGTTTAGTTAGTTCAGTCACTCAGTCGTATTCGACTTTTTGCGACCCCGTGAATTGCAGCACACCAGGCCTCCCTGTCCATCACCAACTCCCGGAGTTCACCCAAACACACGTCCATCGAGTCGGTGATGCCATCCAGCAATCTCATCCTGTGTCATCCCCTTTTCCTCTTTCCCCCAGTCGCTCCCAGCATCAGAGTCTTTTCCAATGAGTCAACTCTTCGCCTGAGGTGGCCAAAGTACTGGAGTTTCAGCTTCAGCATCAGTCCTTCCAAAGAACACCCAGGACTGATCTCCTTTAGAATGGACTGGTTGGATCTCCTTGCAGTCCAAGGGACTCTCAAGAGTCTTCTCCAACACCACAGTTCAAAAGCATCAATTCTTCAGTGCTCAGCTTTCTTCACAGTCCAACTCTCACATCCATACATGACTACTGGAAAAACCATAGCCTTGACTAGACGGACCTTTGTTGGTAAAGTAATGTCCTTGCTTTTGAATATGCTATCTAGGTTGGTTATACCTTTTCTTCCAAGGAGTAAGCATCTTTTACTTTCATGGCTGCAATCACCATCTGCAGTGATTTTGGAGCCCCCAAAATAAAGTCTGATACTGTTTCCACTGTTTCCCCATCTATTTGCTAAAACTCTGCCCTAAAGAATCAGAATATCTAGGATAAGGACATCATGATTATACTCCAAAGCCATCATCATTATTAGCTAATATTTCTTTTCATCTTAACTCTATTTTTCTTTTCTATCAGAGATGTTGCAAGGAGATGTAGTGGAATTAAAAGTAACAAAAACATTGAATTCGTGGATAACACAGAGATAGTGTCAGGACTCAATTATTTGGAATTGTCACAATTTTAGTATGTTGGATTTTTGTAAATATGCCCTGAGAATACATGACGAGAAAATTTGAGCCCTTAGAATGAATGAATGTTAATGTCATGGGGCCTAGCTTAGAAAATACTCACCTTTTATTATTGTTATTTTTAAGCAGCCTGACTTGTACATTAGGGAGAGAAAGTACTTTGTTAGGTTTTTTTTTTTAATCTGATATAGTTTTCATTAAGATTATTCTTTAAATAATGTAAGTCTTCTCCATGTCTGTTTCCCAGATTTAGAGCTAGAAATCTCCCAAGTCCAATAGACAAGCAGAGTCTCTTCTCATTAAAGTAAATCAGAAAATCTTATAAAATTCAGATAGGGCAAATTTCCATATGGAAAATGATAAAAAGAAATGATCAAAAAGATAGAAACACTCATTGCCCAGACAGAATGTTTAAAAATGATGAAATTACCATCAAGGGGGAGCAACATCATTGTTCTTGCATCCTTCCTTTGAGGACTAAAAGTCGCTGGACATAACGCAGCAATCCAGCATAGGAATACTGCAAGATGATAAGAAAAAGGCAAACTGCCTAGGGCCTTTAGAACAAGGAATAATACAGCAGTGAGTTAGCCCCAGTGCCATAAGATGATTTCCCAGCTGCCACAGATACAACCAAAACTCATTCCTCATACAATGAAACAGTAAAATCAAATAGGATTGAGAAAATAAACCGATGCCAACATCAAGATAAATAAGAATGTAGTATAGAGAGGGGATACTTAAGACAATCATATTTTAAAAGTAGAGAAAGTAGGGCTTTCCTGGTGGCTCAGTGGTGAAGGATCTGCCTGCATTGCAAGAGACATGGATTCGATCCCTGATCTGGGAAGGTCCTACATGCCGCAGAGCAGCTAAGCCCATGTGCCACAGCCATCAAGTCTGTGCTCTAGAGCTTGGGAGCTGCAACTGCTGAGGCCATCTGCTTCAACCTCGAGAGCACACAAGCCCTAGAGCCTATGCTCTACAGCAAGAGAGGCCACCATAGTGAGAAGTCTGTGCACTGCACCCAGGGAGTGTCCCCAGCTCACTGCATCTAGAGAGAAGTCTGTGCAGCAATGGAGACCTAGCACAGCCGTAAACAAATAATAGAAATTATTGGTTTAAAAAAGGTGGGGAAGGTAAAAGGACCTAAATAGAAGAGTTCTTTCTGCCTCTGACAAAGTGATACCATGTCAGTACCAGGAGACTGTGGCATAGCACTGCATCAGTGTGCTAGGACTATCATAACAAAGTTCCACAGGTTGGGTGGCTTAAACAAGAGCTTCCTTTTCTTTCAGTTCTGGAGGCTAGAAGACCAAGATCAAGGTATATGCAGGCTTGATTTCTCCTGAGGTCTCTCTCCGTGGCTTATGGATGGCTTTCTGTTCTCTGTCTTCATGTGGCCTTCCTTCTGTGCGTGTGTGTGTCCCACCCACCTTCTTTCAGACACTAGTCATGGATTAGGGCAAACTCAAATGACCTCCTTTTATTACTTAATTACCTCTTTAAAGACCGTATCTCTAACCATAGTCATATTCTGGGGTTACGACCTTAATATATGAATTTTAGGTGGGACAAAATTTAGCACATTACAGTTGCCTATGCACGTTATAGTATAAATAGAGGGAAAAAATCGAATGGGAAAGATTATAGATCTCAAGAAAATTAGAGATACCAAGGGATATTTCAGGCACACATGGGCACAGTAAGGGACAGAAACAGTATGGATCTAAGAGAAGCAGAAGAGATTAAGAAGAGGTGACAATAGTACGCAGAAGAACTATACAACAAAGATCTCAATGACCCAGACAACCACGATTGTGTGATCACTCACCTAGAGCCAGACATCCTGGAGCATGAAGTCAAGTGGGCCTTAGGAAGCATTACTACAAACAAAACTAGTGGAGGTGATGGAATTCCAGCTGAGCTGTCTCAAGTCCTAAAAGATGATGCTCTGAAAGTGCTGCACTCAATATGCCAACAAATTAGTGGCCACAGGACTGGAAAATGTCAGTTTTCATCCCAACCCCACAGAAGGGCAATGCCAAGGAATGTTGATATTGCTACACTATTGCACTCATTTCAAAGTCTAGCAAGGTAATGCTCAAAATCCTCCAAGCTAGGCTTCGGTAGTACCTGAACCAAGAACTTCCAGATGTTCAAGCTGGATTTAGAAAAGGCAGAGGAACCAGACATCAAATTGCCAACATTTGTTGGATCACAGAACACGGCAGGTGAATTTTTAAAAAATCTACTTTTGCTTAATTGACTATGCTAAAGCCTTGACTATGTGGATCAAACCAAACTGTAAAAATTCTTAAAGGGATGGGAATACCAGACCATCTAACCTGTCTCCTGAGAAACCTGCATGCAGTTCAAAAGGCAGCAGTTAGAACCAGACATGCAAAAATGGACTGGTTCCAAATTGGGAAAGGAGCCTGTTAAGGCTGTATATTGTCATCCTGCTTATTTAACTTATATTCAGAGTACATCATGAGAAACGCTGGGCTGGAGGAAGCGCAAGCTGGAATCAAGATTGCTGGGAGAAATATCAATAACCTCATATGCAGATTACACCAACCATTTGGCAGAAAGCAAACAGGAACTAAAGAGCCTCTTGATGAAGGTGAAAGAGGAGCGTGAAGAAGCTGACTTAAAATTCAATATTCAAAAAACAAAAATCATGGCTCCTGGTCCCATCACTTCATGGCAAATAGATGGGGAAAAATGGAAACCAACAGACTTTATTTTCTTGAACTCCAAATCATAGTGGATGGTGACTGCAGCCGTGAAATTAAAAGATTCTTGCTCTTTGGGAGAAAAGCTATGAAAAATTTAGATAGCATGTGAAAAACAGAAATATCACTTTGTTGATAGAGGTCCATGTTCAAAGCTATGGTTTTTCCAGTAGTCATGTCTGGATGTGAGATTTGGACCATAAATAAGGCTTTTTTGCTGAAGAATTGATGGTTTTGAATTGTTTTGCTGGAGAGAATTCTTGACATTCCCTTGGACAGCGAAGAGATCAAACCAGTCAATCCTAAAGGGAATCTACTCTGAATATTCATTGAAAAAGACTGATGCTGAAGCTGAAGCTCCAGCTCTAATACTTTAGCTTCCTGATACAAAGAGCTAACTCATTGGAAAAGACTCCAATGCTGGGAAAGACTAAAGGCAGGAGTAGAAGAGGGCAACAGAGGATGAGATGTTTGATGGCATCACTGACTCAATGGACATGAGTTTGACCAGGCTCTGGGAGACAGTGAAGGACAGAGAAGCCTATTTTGCTGCAGTCCAGGTGGCCATAAAGAGTCAGACACAACTGAGTGATTGAACTCTGCTCTATACCGTATTGTACACTAACAGACACAAAAGCACAACCGCTTATGGAGGATTCACACTCGTAGCAGTCTAAGCCAGTCACATGAACTAATTCACGTGATTTGACAAGGGAACAAACGTTCACATCTTTGAAAGTTTGCAACTTGAAAGATTGTGTGTAGAGGACTTACTGTATTAATAGAAATTTCACACAGTCTCTTCCAGAAAATAGAAACACAGGGAACACCCTTCTGGTGTTTTTACGAAGCTAATGTTATCTGATAGCAAAACCTGATAAAGGCAGTGTACTAAACTGTAGTTTAGATTCTCTTATGAACTTAAATGCAAAGAACTTCAACAAATATTAGCAAATAGAATCCAGAAAAGAAAAGGAACTATACACTATGACCAAGTCAGATTTATACCAGATGTGTAAGGCTGGTTCAACTTGATTTCAAAATCAACCAATGCAACCCACTAAAGCAAAACACTAAAGAAAAAAATCATATGATCATATTGTTTGATGTATGAAATGTATTTGATAAAACCAATACCTGCTGCTGCTGCTGCTGCTAAGTCGCTTCAGTCGTGTCTGACTCTGTGCGACCCCATAGATGGCAGCCCACCAGGCTCCCCTGTCCCTGGGATTCTCCAGGCAAGAACACTGGAGTGGGTTGCCATTTCCTTCTCCAAACCTATTTATGGTTAAAAGCTCTCAGCAAACTAGGAATAAGGAAAAGCTTCTTTAAATTGATATAGGAAGCATTTAAAATATTCAAACAAATAAAACCTGCAGATAACATTAGACTTACTGGTGAAAGACTGAGAATCAGAAACAAGGCGAGGGTGTATGCTTTCACAGCTCACGTTCAACACGGTGGTTCAAGCTGCTGCAATATAGCCAAAATAAAAAAAGGCATTGTATTGGAAAGAATAAAAGCCTGTCAATTTACAGGTAACCTGATTGTCTTGTAAAAATCATAAGGAATCTGTAAAAGACACTTAGAATTAATGAGTTTAGCAAGGTCTCAGGATTAAAGATCATCACACAAATTTAGTTATATTTGCATATAATAAGAAAGAATATATTGAATTAAAAACATAGCATTTGTGATTGCTCAAAAAAAATGAAATTCTTAGGTATATATCTAACAAAATATGTATGAATTCTCTATGATAAAAATTATATGATGCTGGTGAAAGAAATTAGAGAAACTCTAAATAGATACAGAAATATTTTGTTCCTGCATTGGAAGACTCAATAAAGATGTCAGTTTTCTCCTATATAGTATATTTATTTTTTTATTTTTTGTTGTCAAGGTAATTTTTATTAAAAAAAATTTTTTTTTCACTTTACAATATTATATTGGTTTTGCCATACATCAACATGAATCTGCCATGGGTGTACATGTGTTCCCCATCCTGAACCCCCCTCCCACCCCCCTCCCCGTACCATCCATCTGGTACGGGTCATCCCTCTGGGTCATCCCAGTGCACCAGCCCCAAGCATCCTGTATCCTGCATCGAACCCGGACTGGCAATTAGATTCATATATGATATTATACATGTTTCAATGCCATTCTCCCAAATCATCCCACCTTCTCCCTCTCCCACAGAGTCCATAAGACTGTTCTATACATCTATGTCTCTTTTGCTGTCTCGCATACATGGTTATCGTTACCATCTTTCTAAATTCCATATATATGCGTTAATTCCTATCAAAATAGCACAAGGTTTTGTTGGATATAAGACAAACTTATTTAAAATTCATATGGAGTTTCATAAGACGTAAAATAGCTGGAACAATTTTGAAAAAGGAGAATAAAGTTGGGGGAATTAGCCTTCCTGATTTTAGGGCTTTTTATATAGCAACACTAATAATAAAGTATAATCTGGCCAAGGAATAAACAGATAATTCCTTGAACCAGAATGGAGAATCCAGAAATAGACCCACACAGTTATGCTCAGTTGATTTTTGACACAGGCAAACAAACAAGCAAAAAACCCACAAAAATTTCAACATTCACTTCACATTTTATGTGAAAAACTGACTCAAAATAAAATATAAAACTATCAGCTCTTTATTTTTAAAATGGAGAAGTTCCTAGGATCTAAGTCTAGTAAAAATGAATTTTAGACTTGACCAAGATTCATAAAGATCAACAATTACAAAACGGTTAGCTGATCTCATTACAATTAAGACCCTGCCAAAGACCTTTTAAAGAGGATGAAATTACAGATTGAGAGAAAATGTTTCCAAACCACATACCCAACAATACACTAAGGTCTAGAACTTAAAAAGGAATCTCCAACCTAAATGTAAAAAACTGGACCACCAAACCATCCAGTTACAATATGGGCAGAAAGCACGAAGTGACATTTCACCAAAAGAAGATAAACAAATAAGAATAAAAGTTGTTTAACATTATTAGCCATTCAGTTCAGTTCAGTTCAGTCACTCAGTCGTGTCCGACTCCTTGCAACCCCATGAAGTGCAGCATGCCAGGCCTTCCTGTCCATCACCATCTCCCGGAGTTCACTCAGACTCATGTCCATCGAGTCAGTGATGCCATCCAGCAATCTCATCCTCTGTTGCCCCCTTCTCCTCCTGCCCCCAATCCTTCCCAGCATCAGAGTCTTTTCCAGTGAGTCAACTCTTCTCATGAGGTGGCCATAGGACTGGAGTTTCAGCTTTAGCATCATTCCTTCCAAAGAAATCCCAGGGTTGATCTCCTTCAGAATGGACTGGTTGGATCTCCTTGCAGTCCAAGGGATCCTCAAGAGTCTTCTCCAACACCATAGTTCAAAAGCGTCAATTCTTCAGCACTCAGCCTTCACAGTCCAACTCTCACATCCATACATGACCACTGGAAAAGCCATAGCCTTGACTAGATGGACCTTAGTTGGCAAAGTAATGTCTCTGTTTTTGAATATGCTATCTAGGGCCATTAGAAAAATAAAAATTAAAACCACAGAAAGATATGAGTGCAGATCTATCAGAATGACTAAAACAAAAAAATAGTGATAATGCCAAATGCTGACATTTGGAGCTAGAATGTTGAGAATTCAGAATACTTATATATGTCTGGTAAGAATGTAAAATAGAACAGTTGCCGTGGAAAGTAGTTTGGCATTTTCTTACAAAGCTTTGCATGTGTTTATTATCTAGCCCATTTCATCCTTGGGCATTTGTCACTAAGAAATGAAAACTTATGTCTACATAAGAGCATATATAAACCTGTTCATAACAGGTTTATGTATAATTCCAAATCTGGAAAGAGCCAAATCTTTTTCAGTTGACAAGAATGGTTAAACAACCTGTGATACATTCTACCATGGAATACTCCTCAACTTTGAAAAGGAATTAACTATTGGCATACAGAACAATTTGAATGGTTCTCAAGGGAATCAAGCTAAATAAAGAAAACCTACTCGGAAGATTATATACTGTATGATTGCCTTTATGTAATATTGAGATGATGAAATTATAGCAACAAAGACTGATTTAGTGGCTGCCAGATGTTGGGGAAATAAGTGAGGAGGCAAAAGAAGGATAATTATGGATCAGGAAGAGTTGCATGAGAGATCCTTGTAATGGAGCAGCTCTGAATTTACTGTGATGCAGGTGATATGAGTCTACACGTTATAAAATAGCATAGAACTAAGTTCACTCACATATACATTATCCACAAACACAATACACTATTCATCAACTTTATTCAGACTGTGCAGGCAAACTGGTGGAATCTGAATAAAGTTGATGGATCCTGCTTGTTAACTTGTTACATAGTTTTGCAAGATGTTGTCACTGGGGAAAACTAGGTGAAGGGCGTGGGTAGTGTTTGCATCATTTCTTAAAACTGAATGTGAACCTTAATGATCTCAAGAAGAAAGTTAAAACGCATGTTTTTTGCATGTATCTGGATGTGTTAAGAAAGATTTGGACATTATTGTGTTCAATGAAGACTTCTGGTCTGAGTGAGGCTCTTCACAGCAAGCACCACTGAGTGTGTAATTTGTATTTTGAGGACCCACACAGCCTTGCTGCTAGCAGGCCACTCAAGTGTAAACAAGGCCTCCTTCTGTCAGAGCTCTTCAAAACTAGCTCTTCCTCTTGGGCTTGGCTTAGCAGGGGCCACGTGTGCAGTTAAATACATTGGCTGCTATCAATATTAGATGCTTTTGAAGCCACTTAAGTCATTTTCGTCTTAAAAATGTAAGATCCTGAAAACTGCCACTGTCCATACAGTTTTGGAAATGAAAGTTTTTGTTTTTTGTTATGACTTGCTTCTTTATTCCTAGTGGTCTGATTATTTGAGGAGTTTGGAATAATTAATCAGAGGAGTTAGAAACACAAATTTGGCTCTAAAAATGATTTGAAGGCATATTTCTTTCCCTGGTGGGCTATCAGATACATGGCCTGGCTTAATAATAATAATAATAGGTTTTCTAGGAGATGGGGATTTCACATGGTGGGAGACTATTATTAAGAAAGTATTTGCATCAATTTAGAGACTATTTGGGCTTCCCTGGTGGCTCAGACAATAAGGAGTCTGCCTGCAATGCAGCAGACTCGGGGGTTTGATCCCTGGGTTAGGAAGATCGTCTGGAGAAGGAAATGGCAACCCACTCAAGTATTCTTGCCTGGGAAATCCCATGGACAGAGGATATGATGCTATGAATTAAATCACAGAATTGCCCCCACACTAACTAATGAGCTCAATTCTCCCAGGAAAAGTGTCAACAGGGAATAATTTTAGTATTTAAATTTAGTATGTGTGTTTGCTAGTATCCGATCTCTGAACGTAAATATGTGATCTGGGTGTGTTTTGTGATCTGGGCATGTTTGTATTTTTTCTTCCACAGCCCAGGGGTACTACCCTTATTAAAAATCAACCATGTGTCAAATGTTGAAAATCGTGGGATAAACAAAACTGCCACTGATAGAAATAAGGTAGCATAATTTCTAGCTAATACCTTCGCAGTGTTTTTCTTTAAAAAGTTAAAAATACTGATTGTGCCAAGCATTCAAATTGGTGAATTATGAAATAAGTAATAGTCATTGTACAAGAAAAACACTTCTCTGTTTCTCTTTTACTCTCCCATGCTCACACATTTCTGACAGTGGATGTGAGACTTTTTCCACAATAAACAATTCTGTGACACCAGCTCAGTGTCCTGCAGTTTAACTCATTTCTGACTGTATCTACCTGGAGAGAGCTTCAGATTCCACACTGAAGAACTCAGTCCTGTAAGAAAATCTCTACCTCAGATGCTAATCACAAGTCAGAGGTTGTCACCTATACTTCTGACCAATCAGCTATAAATCAAGGTACCCTTCCTTGGGTTGGATGATTTGCTAGGCTGACTCACAGAACTCAGGGATATACTTATGTTTAGTAGCTCATTGTATCAATATAATAAAGGCCACCATAGAGGATACAGATGAACAGCCACATGAAGAGATATATAGCGTAAGGTTTGGGAGGGTCCCAACCATAGGAACTTCTGTCCCCATGGAGTTGGGGTGTATCACCCTTTTGGCACAGGGATATGTTTCTTAACCTGGAAGCTAGTGGGATTTTTATGGGGGCTTCATCATATAGGCCTAATCAATGATTAACTTCAGTCCCACCCTTCTCCCCTTCCTGGAGTGTGGGGTGGGAGCTGTGCCTGAAAATTGTAATATTCTAATCTTGACCTCAACTTTCTGGGGGCCAGCCCCCATCCTGAATCTCTCAGGTGCCTACCAAGAGTTGTCTTAATATTACAAAAAACTTTTTATCACCTAGGAAATTCCAAGGGATTTAGGAGCTCTGTGTCTGAAGTTGGGTCAAAGGTCAAATATTAGAACAAAAGTTATTAATGCTCTTATCACTTAGGAAATTTCAAGGTTTTAGAAGCTCTATTCCAGGAACGAGGGACAGAAACCAATATATAATATTATTTTATAGTCATATTCATAATCTTTCTCACCTTAAATGAATGTGGAAAATTTAATAGTTGTTTGTGCCCTGTCTTCATCACACAGTAATAACCCTCAGTGACACCTCGCAACTAGCCTCGGGAGGTTCCAGGCTTCCTGGAGTCCTTGTCTCTCCCTTGGAACCGACACCCTTTGCTTCAAGTGTTAGTGAAGCCACCTTAGCTCTTGTTTAATGCTTAAAGTTAATTCCTCTGGTGTCAAAGGTCCCCACTCAGGCATACGTGGGAGCCGCTGTCCCCCCAAGGGGCTCAGAGCAGGGCCTGTTGGGATGAAACAGGGATGCCCTGCAGGGGAGGGAATCAGAAGCAACAGGACCAGTGTTTCCACCAAAGGATGGTCAGGCAGCTCCCAAGAGGAGAAGGGTGTAAAGGAATTACTTTCCCTTTAAGTCTTTATTCATTAGCTCTTACAAGTTACAGAAGTTTTACTTATCTATTATAATGAGCATACAACACAGCACTGTATTAAAAGCAGCTAACGCCCCTTTCTGTTCTCTGTTTTCTTCCCACCTGCTTGAGGTGACAGAACATCAATAGCTCAGGATACATATGCCCGCAGGTTTCTCTGGCTCTTTTAAAAGTGCTCAGATACAGAATACATGCCTTTTAAATGATCCTTTGACATAGCTGCTTTTCATGGTTAGAACTTTCTTTAATGATTAGTGAGGAAAAAATTAAGCACTGGTTTTAACGAACAAAAGGCAACCTCAGCCAGAACCTTGTGGAACTGTGGAGCTCAGTATGTGTAAATTACCACGTTGAAACAGTTTCACTGCAATATACATGCATACAGCAGTCACAGAAAATAAACATCCCTTGCTTTATTGTGTTTGGGGAAGGAAAAAACCTACTTCAATGAAATGTGAAGTCACATGAAAAATAACCATTTTTAGCTCTTATTTGTAGAAGGTTCAGCTGTATTTTCTATTTCAAAACAAAGATTTTAGTAATTTTCTATGATATCTTTTCTAACTTTTTGCCCATGGCACTTGACTGCATCATATCTGTAAGCAAGGATAGACTAATTCATCCTGACAGAGCGCTCCTGCTTTCCAGAGGCTTTTGTAGTGTCACAGGCGTGGCCCGCTAAAAGCCAAGATGTCCTGGCTTTTGAATATGTATGTAGGTGCTGCTCATTCAGGGAGCTGTGAATTTTGAGTGCACTTTAATGTTTGCCAGCTGGTTTGTAGTTTTGTTTATAGATTGCATTAAATCTTTTCTGTCACTTATTTACCCACTGAGGAAACACTGAAGGCTGCCTAGACCTTTGGCATAAGGGTCTAGGTGGTGCTGTTTTAAAAACGGCTCATGCTGTTTTATGCATTTGTTATACAGGCATTACTTGTGTTTCCTGTGAGATGTTAAACTGCATTAAATGGGCATTTCAACATAGATTTTTTTCTTATAACTGGGTTAGTCTGTCTGGGTAAGAACAAAAGCTTAGTTGCCCTCTATCTCCTTGTTTGAACAGTATATGAAAAATGCAATACACTGAAATACAAGTAAATGAAATCACAAAGAGAAAGTCATTATAACAAATTGCATTATTTCTTGCCAATGCTATCTATGTGTAGCTATAAGTTTTTTTAGAATTAAAAAGTATAATTAAGGGAGCCAGAGAGAACAAATAGTGATATTTAATATTAAATGTCAGGCTTATGCTCTAATATATCAATCGTTGTTGTTGTTCAGTTCCTAAGTCATGTCCAGCTCTTTGTGACCCCATGGACTATAGCACAACAGGCTTCCCTGCCCTTCACCATCTCCCAGGTTTGCTCAAACTCATGTCCGTTGAGTCAGTGATGCCATCCAACCATCTCATCCTCTGTTGACCCCTTGTACTCCTGCCTTCAGTCTTTCCCAGCATCAAGGTCTTTTCCAGTGAGTTGGCTCTTCACATCAGGTGGACAAAGTATTGGAGCTCAGCTTCAGCATCAGTCCTTCCAATGAGTATTCAGCATGGATTTCCTTTAGGATTGACTGGTTTGATCTCCTTGCTGTCCAAGGGACTCTCAAGAGTCTTCTCCAGCACACATCAAAAATGATATTAAAATGTAAATGGCCAAAATACACCAATTAAAAGATAGGGACTTCCTGTTGGTCCAGTGGCCAAGACTATGCTCGCAATGCAGGGGGCCTGGGTTTGATCCTAATCAGAGAACTATTTCCCACATGCTGCAACTAGGAGTTCCCATGATGCAGCTAGAAAGATTCCACATGTTGCAACTAAGTAAGACCAAGCGCACCCAAATAAATCAATATTTTTTAAAAGATAGAGATATGCAGAGTAGATTAAGAATTTAAAAATAAATGTAAATAATTCAACTATATGCTGTTTATTTATTTTTTTTCTCTTTTTGGAGACTTAGAAAATACAGAACAGGTTACATATAGTTTTACTATGTATTACAATTTTTTTTAAGTAGATAAATTAAGATTTTCAGTTGAAGTTTCAATATCCAACTCTCAAAAATTAATTGAATGAATATACAAAAAAGTAGAAGGCTATAGTAGACTTGAAAAGCACTAAGAACCAATTCAACATAATTAAGCTTTATACAATTTTCACACAACAGTAGGATACAGATTCTATTCAAGTTCCATAGACTATAAACTGGGAGACACTGGAATATAAAACATATCCAGGGACATAAAAAAGGTGCAAAACTTTCGTTGTGTAAATGTATTGAAATCATACAGAATCTATTCCCTTATCATTGTGGAATTATGTTAAAAATCAGTATCAAAAGATATTTGAAAATAACCCACATATTTTCAAGTGCAATGTAACATTTACCAACAGAGATTTTTGACTTAGCCAATGAATGCCTCAATAAAATTAGGAGACTGAAAAAACACAGAAAGTGATTGTAGAGAAGAAAGCATTTAAGTGAGTAATTAATATAAAAATGGGCTTCCCTGGTAGCTCATCTGATAAAGAATCAGCCTGTAGTGCAGTAGACACTGGTTTGATCCCTGGGTAAGGAAGGTCCCCTGGAGAAGGGATAGGCTACCTACTCCAGTATTCTTGGGCTTCCCTAGTGGCTGAGATATTAAAGAATCCACCTGCAATGGAAGGAGACATGGATTGGGAAGATGCCCTGGAGAAGGGAATGGCTATCTACTCCAGTATATGGGTAGAACACTGTGTTTCTCCAGAAAAACACAGAGTGATTGTAGAGATGAAAGCATTTAAGTGGGAAATTAATATAAAAATGGGAAGTTAGTATTAAAGATACTTTAAAAACATGATGTATTTGGAAATTAAATGTCTACTTTTAAATAATAGGTATACCTGAGAAGGGGCTTCCATTGTGACTCAGCTGGTAAAGAATCCACCAGCAATGCGGGAGACCTGGGTTCTATCCCTAGGTTAGGAAGATCTCCTGGAGAAGCGAAAGGCTACACATTCCAATATTCTAGCCTGGAGAATTCCATGGACTGTATAGTCTATGGGGTCACAAAGAATTGGACATGACTGAGTGACTTAAGAAAAGGAAAGACATGCCCATCTGAATGCAGAGTTCCAAAGAATATCAAGGAGAGATAACAAAGACTTCCCCAGTGATCAATCCAAAAAAAATAGAGGAAAACAATAGAATGGGAAAAGCTAGAGATTTCATCAAGAAAATCAGAGATACCAAAGGAACATTTCATGTAAAGATGGGTACAATAAAGGACAGAAATGGTATGGACCTAACAGAAGCAGAAGATATTAAGAAGAGGTGGCAAGAATACACAGAAGAACTATACAAAAGAGATCTTCATGACCCAGATAATCATGATGCTGTGATCACTCACCTAGAGCCAGACATCCTGGAATGCAAAGTCAAGTGGGCCTTAGCAAGCATTGCTATGAACCAAGCTATTGGGGGTGATGGAATGCCAGTTGAGCTATTTCAAATCCTTAAAGATGATGCTGTGAAAGTGCTGCACTCAATATGCCAGCAAATTTGGAAAACTCAGCAGTGGCCACAAGACTGGAAAAGGTCAGTTTTCATTCCAATTCCAAAGAAAGGCAATGTCAAAGAATGCTCAAACTACCGCACAATTGCACTCATCTCACACGCTAGCAAAATAATGCTCAAAACTCCAAGCCAGGCTTCAACAGTACGTGAACTATGAACTTGCAGATGTTCAAGCTGGATTTAGAAAAGGCAAAAGAACCAGAGATCAAATTGCCAGCATCCGCTGGATCATGGAAAAAGCAAGAGAGTTCCAGAAAAAGATCTATTTCTGCTTTATTGATTATGCCAAAGCCTTTGACTGTGTGGATCACAACAAACTGGAAAATTCTTCAAGAGATGGAATACCAGATCACCTTACATGTCTCCTAAGAAATCTGTATGCAGATCAAGAAGGAACAGACATGGAAAAATGAACTGGTTCCAAATTGGGAAAGGAGTATGTCAAGGTTGTGTATTGTCACCCTGCTTAATTAACTTCTATGCAGAATACATCATGAGAAATGCTGGACTGGAATCAAGATTGCTGGGATAAATATGAATAACCTCAGATACACAGATGACACCACCCTTGTGGCAGAAAGTGAACAAGAACTAAAGAGCCTCTCCTCTCTCACAGAGGAGAATGAAAAAGCTGGCTTAAAACTCAACATTCAGAAAACTAAGATCTTGGCAACAGTCCTGTCACTTCATTGCAAATAGATGGGAAAACAATGGAAACAGTGAGAGATGTTATTTTGGGGGCTCCAAAATCACTGAAGAGGGTGACTGCAACCAAGAAATTAAAAGATGCTTGCTTCTTGGAAGAAAGGCTATGACCCACCTATAAAGCATATTAAAAAGCAGAGACATTACTTTGCCGATAAGGTCCATCTAGTCAAATCTATGGTTTTCCCAGTAGTAGTGTATGGATGTGAGTGTTGGACTATAAAGAAAGCTGAGTGGTGAAGAATTGATGCTTTTGAACTGTGGTTTTGGAGAAGAGTCTTGAGAATCCCTTGGACTGTAATGAGCTCATACCAGTCAATCCTAAAGGAAATTAATCCTGAATATTCATTGGAAGGACTAATGCTGAAGCTGAAGCTCCAGTAGTTTGGCCACCTGATGTGAAGAGCTGACTCATTTGAAAAGACCCTGATGCTGGGAAAGATTGAAGGCAGGAGGAGAAGGGGACGACAGAGGATGAGGTGGTTGGATGGCATCACCAACTCGATGGACATGAGTCTGAGCAAGTTCTGGGAGTTGGTGATGGATAGGGAAGCCTGGCATGCTGCAATCCATGAGGCTGCAATGAGTCAGACATGACTGAGCAACTGAGCTGAACTGAAGTAGCCATAGGAAGGAAAATTAGAAAATATTTGTAACAAAATAAAAATGAAAAGAATTTATCAGAATTTGTTTCATGAGGCTGAAGCTGCTCAATCCAACTAAATACAATGTGGATTCTTGAATAAGATATGAAACAAATAATGGATAGTAGCATATACTTTTGTGAAATTTGAACAAAATCTGTAGTTTGGTTAATAATACTGTATCACATGTTAATTTTCTTTTTAATTTTTTTTTTTACAGCATACTCTTTCTTTATATTCTCAGTTAGAAGTTTCAAGCCTCATTCAATTTTTTAAAAATCATGTAAATAATAAATTTTCTAGATTTTCAGCAGTAATACTGGATGCCAAAATACATGGAATTATATCAAAGTTTTAAGTGAATATAAATTAGAAATCTAGCATTCTATTTATAGTAAGTCAGACAAGTGGAATCAAAATGTCATAAATTTTCAGCTAGGCAAACATTCATAGATTTTCTAATATATATATATATTATATACACTACTTGTGTATACCAAAGCTACTACTATGTGTGTACCAAAGCTTTTCTACTATGCTTGATAAAGTCTTGAGAAAGAAGAGCAACAATAACAAAGTAAGAGCTGGAGAAATTAGAACACATAAACTACATGAAATGGCAGCACTGAATGTGAAACAGGAAAAGTAAAACAAGCTAGAAAAAGGCAAAATATCATCATATAATCCAGTTGTGTTTCAACATGGCTGCTCATTAGAAGCACATCTAGAGTTTTGGAGGAAAAGACCAATACCTGGGCATTTATACTTTTCAAAAATTCAAAGATAATTCTGATACACATCTGGATTTTAAAAAGTGATGATAAGTTTTTCTGTTAAATGGTAGTTTTAGTGATATAGAATTCTATTGTTTTCTGTTGTGATACAGTAGTATTAAGCTAATAATAGTTACATAACCACAATAGGAAAAGATGTTTCTCAGTATTCACAATCAGTAGCCAGACAAAAAATAAAAGATAACTACAATTGTAAGCCATACTAGAAACATGATTAACCTAACAATATAAAATAATTGGATACAACTTAGGGGGTTAAGTAGAGTGATGTGATGCAGCAGACATGAGTTCGATGCCTGCATTGGGAAGATCCCTTGGAGGAGGGCTTGTCAACCCACTCTAGTCTTCTTGCCTGGAGAAGCCAATGGATAGAGGAACCTGGTGGGATACAATTCATAGGGTCACAAAGAGTCAGACACACTGAAGGGATTGAGCACACATGCGCGTGTGGTCCTATTACCATTTTCTTAATTGTTTTGGGTTTGTTTTATGTAGGTCTTTTCCTTCTTTTGTGTTTCCAGCCTAGAGAAGTTCCTTTAACGTTTGTCATGAAGATGGTTTGGTGGTGCTGAGTTGGCTTAACTTTGCTTGTCTGGAAAGCTTTTGATTTCCCCATCAACTCTGAATGAAAATCTTGCTGGGTAGAGCATTCTCAACTGTAGGTTCTTCCCTTTCATTACTTTAAATATATTGTGCGTTCCCTTCTGGCTTGTAGAATTTCTGTTGAGAAATCAGCTGGTAACCTTATGGGAGTTCCCATATATGCTATTTGTAGTTTTTCCCTTGATGCTTTTAATATTTTACCTTTGTCTTTAATTTTCATCATTTTGTTTACTGTGTGTCCTGGTGTGTTCCTCCTTGGGTTTATCCAGCCTGGAACTCTCTGTACTTCTTGGACTTTGTTGACTGTTTCCTTTTCCATGTTAGGGAAGTTTTCAGCTATTATCTCCTCAGATATTTTCTCAGATCCTGTCTGTCTCTCTTCTCCTTCTGGGATACTAATACTGTAAATGTTAATGTGTTTAATGTTGTCCCAAAGGTCTTTTAGGTGGTCTTCATTTTTTTGTTCATTGTTTTTTCTATATTCTGTTTTGCAATAGTGATTTCCACCTCTCTGTCTTCCAGGTGACTTGTCCATTCTTCTGCTTTCGCTATTCTGCTGTTGATTCCTTCCAGTGTGTTGGTCAGCTATGTGTTCTTTACTTCTTCTATGTCTTTGGTAAATATTTCTTTCCCAGATCTTGAATCATGCTCACTGTCATTATTCTGAATTCTTTTCCTGGAAGGTTGCATATCTCTACTTCATGTAGTTGTTTTCCTGGGATTTTGTCTTATTCCTTCATCTGGACATACCCCCCTGCTTTTTCATTCTGATGGTCATTCTGTAATGTGGTTTTCATTCTGGCTGCTGTGGTGATCGCAGCTCTCTTGCTGCTTCTGGCTGACTGGTAAATGAGGCTAAGAGGCTTGTGTAAGCCTCCTGATTGAGGGCCTTATAGCAGGAAAAGCAGGGTCTTGCCTGGTGGGCTGGGCTGTGCTCAGTAAAACTTTAATCCATTTATCTCCTGATGGGAAGGGTTGTGCTCCCTCCCCGTTTGTTGTTTCGTCTGAGGCAACCCAGCCCTGAAGTCTATGGGCCCTATGCTGCTGCTGCTAAGTCGCTTCAGTCGTATCCGACTCTGTGTGACCCCATAGATGGCAGCCCACCCGGCTTCCTCGTCCCTGGGATTCTCCAGGCAAGAACACTGGAGTGGGTTGCCATTTCCTTCTCCAGTGGGCCCTATGGTAGGGTCAATTGTAACCTCTAAGAGGAATTTTTCCAGGGGGCACCTTCCAGAACTGCTCCAGTCAGTGTTGCTGTCCCTGTGGTGAGCCACTGCCTACCCACACCTCTGCAGGAGACCCTCCAACACTAGCAGGTAGGTTGGCCCAGTCTCCTGTGGAGTCACTGCTCTTCCCTGGGTCTTGGTGCAAGCCAGAGTTTGTTTGTGTCCTGCTCCCACCCTCCAAGAGTGGAGTCTCTGTTTCCCCCAGTCCTGTGGAAGTCCTGGAATAAACTCCCACTGGCCTACAAAGTCAGATTCCCTAGGAATTCCTAGTCCCTTTCTCAGATTGCCAGGCTGGGAGCCTGACATGAAGCTCAGAACCTTCACAACTGAGGAAGAATTTCTTTGGTATTATTTTTCTCCAGTTTGTGGGTCACCTACCTTGTGGGTATGGGATTTGATTTTATCATGTCTGTGCCCCTTCTACAATCTTGTTGGAGCTTCTTTGTTTTTGGACAGGGAGTATCTTTTTTTGGTGGGTTCCAGTGTCCTCCTGTCTATGGTTGTTCAACAGCTACTTACGATTTTCATGCTCTCACGGGAGGAGAAGAGTGTATGTCCTTATATTCCACCAACCTGAACCGGAAAGCTCAACTGTATGTTGTTTAAAAGAAGTTCATTTCATATTCAACAATATAGGTAGATTGAAAGTAGAGAAATGGAAAATGTATGCTATAAAAATAGTAAATTAAAATTTTAAAAGCAGGAATATGTTAATATCTGATGGAATAGAATTTAGTGCAAAGAAAAAGAGATAAAGAGGGCCTTTACATAATGTTAAAAAGGTCAATCCACCAGAAATATATAATGATTTTAAATGTGTGCATAAACCAATAGAACCTCAAAATACGTGAAGCAAAAACATACAAAGCTGAAATATATGAATTCAAAATTATACTTGGGAAGTATATAATAAGTTTGATCAGCAAAATCAAGCAACAGGATCTGGTTTACATGCATTGAACACTCTACCAACAGCAGAATACACACTTTATTCAAGTGTTCATAGAACATTTACCAAGAGGGATGATTTACTCACTCACAAAGCAAACCTCAACAAATTTAAGAGAATTTAACTCATACAGAGTTTGTGGTGTGATCATAAGGCAAACTAGAAATGAGTACCAGAAAATACAAGAAAATCTCTAAGCAAATGGAAATGAACACATTTATAACCAATCCATACACCAAAATATTTGAGAACTTTCAAATAAATAATATAACTGAGTAAAAATGAAGATATATCAAATATGTGTTAGAAAGTAGAAGTCATTCAGTCGTGTCTGACTCTTTCCAACCCCATGGACTGTAGACTGCCAAGCTTCTCTGTCCATGGAATTCTCCAGGCCAGAATGCTGGAATGGTTAGCCGTTCCCTTCTCCAGGGGATCTTCCCAGGGATTGAACCCAGGTCTCCTGCATTGCAGACAGACTTTACTGTCTGAGCCAACAGGGAAGCCCAAGAATACTAGAGTGGGTAGCCTATCCCTTCTGCAGGGGATCTTCCCGACCCAGGGTTAGAACTGGTGTCTCCTGCATTGCGGGTGGATTCTTTACCAGCTGAGATATGGGAAGCCCTAAAATATGTGGGGATAAAGTTAAAGCAGTGTTGAAAGGGAAATTCATAGAAGGAAATACATTAGAAATGAGGGAAGATTTCAAGTCAATAATTTTAAAAAATAGTTTATTGAAGTATAGTTGATTTACACTTGTGTTTAAGTTCTGCTGTACAGCAAAGTGACTTGGTTACACATACATAATAGTTTTCATATGTTTTTCTGTTATGGTTTATCACAGAATATTAAATATTGTTCTTTGTGCTGTACAGTAGGACCTTGTTGTTTATCTCAAATAAATAATTTAAACTCCTACCACAAGAAATAAGAAAAGAAAAAGCAAAATAAACCCAAAGAAAACAGAAGGAAGACAAGACAATGAAGACAATGATGAGACCAGAGATCATTTCAAGGTGAACTTGGTAAACAATGGAATAAATTAGTAAAACAAAAGTTTTTTTCAAAAATATTAATAACATTGATAAGTAAAACTGATAAAAAGAGATGATGCAAATCACTTTATAAGGAATGAAATAGAGATAGCACCAAAAATGTTACAGCTATGAAATAGGTAGTAAGGAAATATTTTGGGCTTTCCAAGTGGCACTAGTGGTAAAGAACCTGCCTGCCAATGCAGGAGACATAAGAGACAAGGGTTCAATCCCTGGATCAGGGAGATCCCCTGGAGGAGGGCATGGCAACCTACTGCAGTACTATTGCCTGCAGAATCCCAGACAGAGGAGTCTGATGGGCTATAGTCCATAGAGTTGCAAAGAGTTGGACAGGACTGAAGTGACTTAGCATGCAGGGAAATATTAAGAACAACTTCAGCCTCATAATTTCAACAACTCTAAGAAATGGACCAATTCCTTGAAAACTGCAAACTACCAAAGCTCAACCAGGATTAAATTGGCAATCTGAATATCCCTGGAGCTACTGCAGAAATTGAATTTCTAATTATAAATTTCTCCAAAAAGAAATCTCCTTGCACAGATGGTTTCTTTGGACAAATTTATACAGTATCTTCAACTTTATATAATATCTACTATAAAATAGTAATAGGGTCATATTATCTCTAATAGTTATGCCATTTAAAAGAAATAAATTCTTAATTTTAGAATAGTTTCAGATGTATAGAAAAGTCACGAAGATAGTACAGTGAGTTCCCGTCAGTGAGTTCCCATATATCCCACACCTAGTTTCCACTTTTGTTAACATCTTACATCAATGTGGTACATTTGTTACAAGTGATGAGCAAGTATTGATACACATAATAGCTGATACCCATACTTTATATTGCCCTAGAGAATATATAAAACAGTGCGTTCTATGTCATCTTTCTGTTCCAGGATCCCATTTAGGATATCATATAAAATTTAGTTGTCATATGTCTATTGTGGATTTTTTGGTAATATTTTTGTTTGCTTGTTTGTAAACTTTTCGTGATTTCTTACTTTCTGAACTATAAGAATCTCCCTGATCATCTCATACTATTCTCTCCCTAGTCCTAGAATCAGTTGTCATTCAGAGTCTCTGTCTTGTAGCCATTTAAGCTACAACCCACTGTTACACAGCAGCTGCCTTGGTATGGTGGGTGTATATGAAGTGGCAGGGCTATTCAGTACTTTTCTAATATAGTCTCATTCTTTTAGTGGACCTGTGTTTCAGGGCTCTGCGTTTCTTAAATGTTGCTGTCTGTATTCCCATGGTTAGAGATTCTTTCCCAGATGGTAAAGTTTCTTCCTCAGATGGAAACAAGTTTCAGAATTTTGCTCTTGCAAAGTCGTTTCCCCTGGAGAGTAGGCCTTTGTTATTGAGAAGGCTTTGTGAACATTACACGATATGGTTTCCCTCCTTCTCCCACCAGGGCCATGAGAGAATCTATTTAGGATCTTCATCATGAGAATATAAGGATTCTGAGTATCAGTTCCTCTGTGTGTGTGTGTGTGTGTGTGTGTGTGTGTGTGTGGTTACATACCAAGAAGCAATTTGATCACACACTGTGTCCTGTAATTCAACTCGATTCTGACATTGTCTACCTGGAGATAGCATCAGATGCCATAGGATAAGGGTTCATTCCCACAGGTATGCCTCACCCCCAACTATAGACATCAGTTGAAAGTCCTATTTGTAACCTGTGCTTCTGACCAACTAGGTGTAGATCATGGATTCTAATGACCCTCTTTTTGGATTTGATTGATTAGCTTGAGGGGCTCACAGGAACTCAGGGAGATATTTTACTAGATTGCTAGCTCATTATTAAAGATATAACTCAGGAAGAGCCACATGGTATTTGTCTTTTTCTTTCTGATTTACTTTGCTTAGTATGATAATCTGTAGGTTCATCCATGTAGCTGCAAATGACATTATTTCATGCAGATGATACCACTCTAATGGCAGAAAGTGGGGAGAGAGAGTAAAGCCTCTTCATGAGGGTGAGAAAGGAAAATGAAAAAATGGCTTAAAACTCAACATTCAAAAAGCTAAGATCACGGCACCTGGTCCCATCACTTCATAGCAAATACAAGGGGAAAATGTGGAAGCAATGGTAGATTTTATTTTCTTCAGCTCAAGAGTCGCTGGGGATGGTGACTGCAGCCATGAAAAGACACCTGCTCCTTGGAAGGAAAGCTTTGTAAAACCTAGACAGTGTATTAAAAAGCAGAGACATCCCTTTGCTGACAAAGGTTCATATAATAATCATAGCTATGATCCTTCCAGTAGTCATATAGAATTGTGAGTGTTGGACCATAAAAAAGGCTGAGCGCCAAATAACTGAGGCTTTTGAGAGTCCCTTAGACTGCAAAGAAATCAGGTCAGTCAGTTCTACAGGAAATCAACCCTGAGTACTCATGGGAAGAATTGCTGTAGAAGCTGAAGCTCCAATATTTTGGCCACCTGATGCAAAGAGCCGACTCACCAGAAAAGCGCCTGATGCTAGGAAAGACTGAAGGCTAAAAAGGAGCGTGGGGCAGCACAGGGTGAGATGATCAGTTAGCATCACTGACTCAATGGACATGAATCTGAGCAAACTCTGGGAGACAGTGGAGGACAGGGGACCCTGATGTGTTATAGTCCATGGGGTTGGCAACTGAGCAACAAGAACAACAACAAATATTCCATTGTGTATGTGTACCACATCTTCTTTACTTATTCAACTGCTGATGGACGTTTAGGTTCTGCCATGTTTTGGCTGTTGTAAATAGTGCTGCTGTGAACATTGGGATGCATGTATCTTTTTGAATTAGAGTTTTGTCCATATAAATTCCCAGGAGTGGGATTGCTGGATCATATGGCAACACTATTTTTAGACTTTTGAGTAACCTTCATACTGTTTTCCATAGTGGCTGCACCAATTTGCATTCCTGCCAACAGAGTAGAGTAGGAGAATTCCTTTTCTCCACATCAGTCCAGCGGTTTTTTATTTGTAGACTTTTAAGTTATGGTTATTCTGACCGGTGTGTGATTTTGATTTGCATTTCTTTAACAGTTAGCAATGTTGAGCATCTTTTCATGTCTTTGTTGACCATCTATATGTCTTCCTTTCATAAATGTCTAATTAGGGCTTCTGCCCATTTATTGATTGGGCTTTTTTTTGTGTGTGTGTTATTGAATTTTGTGAGCTGTTTGTGTATTTTGGAAGGTAATCCCTTCTTGGTCATATCATTTGCAAATATTTCTCCAGTCATTAGACTGTCTTCTCCAGGCATGCTGCTTGTCTGGCATCTCCACCTGGAAGCTCTCCAATCAGCCTTTGGGGTTTCTCTGGAAGTTACTTTACTTAGTCATGATTGATTAAATTACTGGCCATTAGCCATTGATTCACCCTCCAGCTCTTCTCATTTCTTAGGAGATCTGAGGTCAGGGAATATGGCACTGAATGTTCGAAACTTCTAGTCACTTGGGTGTTTCTCCTTGCAGCCAGGCCCCATGCTTCCATGTGGTCCAAAAGTCAGCTCATTCACATAACAAAAGACTACTTAGTTGCTCTCCAACAGATGTTACAACAGTTTTAAGAGATCTGCACCTGCAAAGGGGATGAAATCAAAATATGCTTTCTTATTATAAATCACAATATCATAGAATCTGGAAGGGGGATTCCTGAGAGAAAATTCAAGGAAGCTTGGGGTATCACTTATAGCAGGCCCATGGGGCTTTCTCGCTGTCGTCCTAGTCTTCACTCAGGCTCCAGTGAATCAGCATGTGATTCTTCCCAGGGATCATCCCAGTTCTCCTGCCCTGCAGATGGATTATTTACCATCTGAGTCACTAGGGAACCCTATGGCAGAGGAATCAGAGATCAAATTGCCAACATCTGTTGGATCATAAAAAAAGCTAGAGAGTTCCAGAAAACATCTACCATCTACTTCTGCTTCATTGACTATGCTAAAGCCTTTGACTCTGTGGATCACAACAAACTATGGAAAATTCTTAAAGACATGGGACTACCACACCACCTTAACTGTCTCCTGAGAAACCTGTACGCAGGTCAAGAAGCAACAGTTAGAACCAGACATGGAACAACGGACTGGTTCCAAATTGGGAAAGGAGTATGTCAAGGCTGTATATTACTACCTTGTTTATTTAACTTATATACAGAGTACATCATGAGAAATGCTCAGCTGGATGACTCACAAGCTGGAATCAAGATTGTCAGGAGAAACATCAACAACCTCAGATATGCAGATGATACCACTCTAATGGCAGAAAATAAAGAGGAACTAAAGAGCCTCTTTGTTGCGGTCTTTTACAGACTGGGACCTGGGGACTGGAGCTGATGAAAAGAAAGAGAGAAAAAGAGAGAGAAAAAGCAATATCCCTTGGGTTATGTGGAAAGCCAATAAAGCCCATACACAGGTCTTGTACCACTCACGAAGGCACAGGGCATCCTCTCAAGGAGGTCTTGAAAGCCTGGGTGAGAAAGTGAGCTCGGCAGGCCTCCATGCTCCGAAGAACTTGCTGGAGACAAGAGAAGGATATGAGGGACCAAAGTCTCTAGTTGAACAAGGGTATTTTATTAGCAGAAATACATGCTTATATATCTTCAGTAAAATAATTACTCATCCATTAAAAAGAATGAAATTCCACCAGTTGCAACAAAATGGATAGTCTATCAAGTACAAGGTCGCTGAAGAGAGTCGCTGAAGAGAGTCACTGAAGGGAGTCACTGAAGGGAATCCAAGCAGGTGCTCTTTCCCATGATCTCAGTCCTGAGAACTGCGTGCAGCTCTACTGGTTCCTGTATCCCAGGAACTGATAAGGAACAGAGAGTCCTTGAGAAACAGCATACAAAGGAAGAAAATGCAACATATTGAATCCCTTAAAGTTGAACGTCCCCTGATAATTCCCCCTTTTTTAGTTTTTCATTATTGGGGGTGACTGTAGATACTTTTGTGAAAAAGGCCCTGACCAAATGAGTTTGTTTAGTTTGAACAATTTTAGTTAAAAGGCATCGGTATACTATAAATATAATCATCAGGATAATTATCAGTATTATAGCTCCAGATCCAATACCATGTGTAATACTTTGAAACCATCTTTGAGGGTCTGTCTAGCCCAGATAATTGATCAGCTAGCTGTTCAGCTAAGGTTTCCAGATTGTTGGAAGATGGTAGACTCTTAGAGAAGGTTTCAAAGATTTCCTTTTGTAATAACTGTACATTTAAGGAAGCATTATCATGTAAGTCTTGCAAATGAAATTTGATTTGTTCCTAGTTGTAGGCAAAATAGTTGAACCGAACAGGGGTAGCACAAAATTGAGTAGAATTCCAGTCACATTTTAGTATAACTTGTTTTTGTAAATCCATTAATTTGTCTCCGACCCATTGGATGGCTATTTTTATTTCCTGTATTTCATCTTGAACCTCCTTATTTATCTGAGCCTGAGTGGTCCACATAGTATAAGCATCTTTGGTCCAATTTTGAATAAAGTTGTGTGTTAGAATTGAGGTTTGTAAAGCAATGTCTGTGACAGTGGCAGTAGTGCAAATGGCTATTAATCCCAAAATGCCAAGAATTAACCATCCAGTGAATCGTTTAGATTGCCAAAGTAATTTAGTAAGGAGCCAGGAGGCAAGCCCTGCCATGGGACCCTCCTCCCAGGGTTGTTGGAGATCTACTGGCAACCACATATTATGTCAAGGTTGAAGAATCAAAAGGGACTCGTTTTCCAAAGAAACAGAGAAATTAAGACAAGTACACAATTCACAATCTCTCCAAGTCACAGAATGTAAAGATTTATTAAACTGCAAGTTCCCTATAGCTATAACAAAAGGAAGGGGAACACAAGCTTGTATGAAATATGAATGATTATAACGAAAGTAATAGTTACTATGACTATGACTGGTCCCCGTAAAATATCCAGTTCAAGTTCCAAGTTCTTCGGTGCTTGTGGCAAGTTTCCAGATGTCCCATTGTTCAGGCCCAATCTGCTTATCAAGGACGATTCGAGGGTGAGGGGTGCCATTCCACCGTGAAGCCAGCCAAGAAATCCTTGGTCATGGTAATGTTCCATCATAGTATTAGTAACCTTCTATGCTACTTGAGTAGCATAATCACATACAGTGCTGTTAATATCATCTGAGTAGTTAGATAACCACATACCATGAGGTCCCCAATCAACAATGGTGTAATTGGCCGCAAACATTAATTTCCCTGATTTAGCTTGACATCTGTCCCAATAACAGGAGTAGTTCTTATATGTAAACCCTTTGCATAATGATTTTTGTCCTTTTCCTAGAGTTTCAGTAGTGTTGACATGGTTCTCATAGAAAGAAAGGTCAGTAAACAGTCTAAGCAAGGTCCAAAAGTTCTTCTTTGTAGGTAGAATGAAAGCCCATATTTGTCGGCTAACGTTAATGCATAATTCTGTTGGACCCATGCATAGAGGAAGGACTTCATACCCTAGAGAAATATTAATTAGTCTCCCTTCTTCCTCAGGATGAAAGGGCCCCTCCAAGTTCCAAGGAGGAGGCATATGTACTGAGTTATTAGTGGATATGATCGGTCCTTTATCTGTACACTTTACAACCTGCAGTAAAGGGGGGTTAGGTATATAAGCCCAATAAGTGTGATTAATCAAGTCAGCCTGAGCGGGGGGAAGCAAAAGCAAGCAAAGCAAACATAGTGACAAAACTATTTTCAGGATTCTGAGCCATTCCCTGTTGAAAACCCAGATTTTCAGCTTTATTACTAAGGGTTTTTATCTGTTCGGTGACATCGAGTGCAGCTTTTCTTGGAAATTTTTAAAGCCGCCATGGCTTGTACTGGAATCTCCTCGTCCTGGGCATTTCGCTGTTTCTTCTCTATCTTGAAAGCTAGTGGCTCCCCTGGGGTGGATATTCCAAAGAGGGAGCCAACTGATTTCGTTGAATCCATCTGGAGGAATACAAGCATACCTCTTTCTCTGTAATATTAATTTTCCATATTTCCATTGTTTAGTCAACCCATCTTGATACCAAATGGGCAAAGGAAGAGAGGTATCCTTCAATGACTTGAAATATTTTTCTGCTTTTGTCAAAATATCTCCTTGTGGTAAGTTTAAAAAATTTAAAACAAATAAAGCTGTATTAACTATAGTTATAGGATTAAAGAATATATTGCTTTGGAATCTAGTAAAGTCAGCTCTGAATAAGGAAGATAGAAGTGTTCCTGTGTATTTCCCCTTAAAAATTGTTTTATTTGTAGTATCAGTGTGTGATGTGTTTGTATATGGGTCATATAAACGGGGAAGGTGCAGTTCCTAATAAGAGATTGTAGTTCGAGAAAAAGTTGTTGAATTATAGGTTGATTGGCGTTTATAGTGGAGGTTTCTATATTTCTTAATATAAAAACTGAATATAAGGAGTCAGAAATTATACAATGGGGTAAGGATGTAGGTGAATAATTTGAATAAGAGTATTTAATTCATTTTATTGAGTAGAATGAAATTTAGTATAAAAGATTTTATATTCTTTGAGAGAGCAGAATGAGGCTTTGGAATTTAGTCCCATCTATATAGAAAATATCAGCTTGAGGTATAGGTTGTGAGCTGATAATGTGAGAAATAATAAATTCAGTATTTTTAAAGAGATTCCAGAGTTCGTTGGAAGGTTAATGAAATGAAATTTCTTTAAAATATTCCAGAAAGGCTATTTGGAAATCGGTAGAAGTTTGTAGTGCATTCTGGAATTGAGATTTATTTTATGAGGATCAGAGCCAATTAGAGTCTCAGTTTTATTTCTCCCATTGATAATTATTAGAGCGATCAAATCAAGATAGGGCATAAGTGACCTTGTCCTTCTAAAATGGGTATAGATCCATTCTATTGGGTGTTCTTGTTGGGCAAGAAGTCCTGTGGGGGAATGGAGAGGGGGAGTATAAATAACTCTAGAGGTAAATCAAGTATAATACTAGTAAGAAACTATTTTTGCAATTTATTTTGTATTAAACACAGTTCCTCTTATGCCTCTTGTGAAAGTGAAAGAGGGCTATTTAAATCAGGATCTCTTTTTCAAGTGTTAAATAGATTAGTCAGCTGATAATTTGCAATGCCTAAAGAGGGTCTAATCCAGTTTATATCACCTAAAAGTTTTTGAAAATCATTCAAGGTTGATGATTTATCAGTACGCATCTGTGTTAGTTGGGGAGTAATACGTTGTCTATTAACAACAAATTTTAAGTAATGGTAAGGTGTAGAGGTTTGAATCTTTTTAGGGGCAATGATTAATCCAGAGTCTTTTAAGTATTGTTGAGCTATGTCAAACATTTGTTGAGTTTCTAAAACAGATGGAGCGGAAAACAAAATATTGTCCATATAATGAATAACAAGGAAGTTAGGAAATTGTATTCTTACAGGTTTAAGGGCTTTGGTTACATAGTATTGGCACATGGTGGGAGAATTCATCATTCTTTGAGGTAGTACAGTCCATTGGTACCATTTATGAGGCCTGGTGTGATTAGATAAGGAAGAGAGAAAGCAAATCTCTCTTGGTTTAGAGGGTGTAAAGGTATCGTAAAAAAGCAGTCTTGTAAATCTATAATAATAATATGTCAGTTTTGAGGAATAGTGGTTGGTGATGGAATTCTGGTTGCAATGCATTTATAGGTTTCATAGATGCATTAACTTTTTTAAGGTCTGTTAAGAGATGCTGTTAGTTAGATTTCTTTCTTATAACAAAAATTGGAGAGTTCCAAGGGGAATAAGACTCCTCAATATGTTTTAATTCCAATTATGTTGTTATGAGTTCCTTAGTAGCCTCTAATTTCTCTTTTGTAAGGGGCTATTGCTGTGTCCAAATAGGCTCATCATTCTTTCAAGTTATTTTAATAATTGCATTGTTTGTCAAATGAGCAGTGGCCCCTAGGAAAAATGTGGAATATATATTTGAGTTTGCCATTGCATAAGTAAATCTCTTCCTATTATATTAAGGGGTGCATCTATCACATAAGGTTGTAATGTTGTAGGCTGGCCTTCTGGTCCCTCATAAGGATAAATTTGAATATTTCAATAGATTTCTTGTATTTTGGTTTGAGAAATTCCTGTAATTTGGCAATAAATTCTCTGTATAGTCCAAGATCTGGGCCATAAATGTTTGGAAATAATAGTAATATCAGATCCAGTATCAAGGAGACCAGAAAATCTATTGCCATTAATTTTGATATATATATATTTATATATATATTTGGTTGTACATATTCAGATATTTGGATGTCCATAAGGATTGTTTTTGATCTGTATTGCTAAATCCATCTGTCTGTATGTCATTAGAGGAGTTAATAGAAATGTAAGGTAAAAGAAGTAATTGGGCAATTTTGTCCCCTTTTTTGAATTGCCATAGTATCTGAGATGACCTCATAATTTGATTTTCTCCCTTATAGTCTGAATCAGTTATTCCAGGGTGAACAGTAATTCCCTTAGAAGTCAAGTTGGATTGGCCAAGTAAAAGGCCGAAGGTTTGTGGAGGAAGGGGTCCAAAAAGTCCAGTAGGTATTCTAGAAGGAGTTGCTTGAGGGAAAAGAAGAAAATCATTTAGGGCTGGTATATCCATGGCAGCACTGTTGGATGTTGGGGGTTTGAGGGAAAAGATGGAGTTTGTCCCTGGGTTTTGTTGATGGGGACCCAGGGAGTTCCCCATCTTGGAGTTTCCTGAAATAGGCTTCCCTTCAACATCATATTTAGATCGACATCCCCTGGCCCAATGTATCCCTTTATGGCAACGAAGGCAGATTCCTGGAGGTTTTTTAAACAATTTTATTTTTTTTCTGTGTGCCTTTTAGGCAAATCCCTTTGTAAATGCACCTTGTCCCCACATGTAAAATATCCTTCATTTCCCTTTTAAAAGCAGCAGTCATTGTTTTAGCTAATATTTGCATTTTCTGAGTTTCTGATCCCAAATTGTGATAAGCCTTCAAATAATCAATAACAGTCCCAGTCTCATGAACTGGAGCGATAGCTCTTTGATAGTCCTGATTTGCATTTTCGTAAGCAAGTAGTTTTCCTAGTTGCATTATGGCCTCTTCTCCGATAACACTATGGGAAATAGCAACTTGCAATCTAGCTAAAAAATCAGCATAGGCTTCATTAGGCCCTTGGGATATCTTTGTATAGCTGCCTTTAGGCTCCCCTTGAGGAGTAATTCGATCCCAAGCTTCAAGGGCAACCTCTTTGAATTCCTCGATGAGCCCCCAAGATGATAGCTTATGGTGAATGATTCTGCCAGATTAGTGGTCTCTGAAGGAGTTAACTCCGGGACCAAAGAGAGATCTCAGTCATTCAGAGCTTTGTGTGCAAAATTTTATTTAAAGTGACAGAACAGAGAAAGCGTCTGAAATAGACATCAGAAGTGGGTAGAAAGAGTATCCACCTCACTAGCTTATGTGGGACCTTATATATTTCTCAACTAGCTGCTGAGAATAGATAAAAAGAATACCTCAACGTTGTAAGAGTTCCATTAGACCCTTTCCCAAGACATACATCCTGAGATAACTTTGGCACAAGATTAGCCAGGGAGAACAAGTTCCAGACAACGTCTCTGGGCAAGATATACTCTTGCTATGTAATCAGGGGTACAAGTCTTGAGATACAGGTTCCCAGGCAAGATTTGTTATAATCATTAACAAAGAGCCTAAGAAAAGCATTGCCATGAGTAAGACATTGTGCTGTGTAATCATTAGTTCCCACCTAAAGAAAGGTCAGTTCTCTGGCAAGATACATTGTTGCACAAGGCTTAAGGAAAGCATGAGTGAGAAAGTTTGCTTCCTCTTTATAGGGCACTGGATTGTCTGCCTAAGCTGTAACTCTTTCATTTTCTCCTGCTTTTAGGAGAATATGGCTGCCAGGGAAAGGGGTGAATAGTATTTTCTCATGAGTATGAGTGTATGCCAAAGGCTTATCATTGTCATCAAGAAAAGTATTGTCAGTCTTAGTGTCAAAAAGAACCTCAGAAGAATCATCTTCAGGGTCATCTTGTTTTTGGATTGAGGGGACTTTCGGTTTTGTGCCTGTTGCAAGAGGAGGAGGAGGAGCACTTGGGGCAGGGCTGGTGGGAAAATTTTGAAATATTTTATGTTGTTCTAATTGAGCCTTTTGTAAAGTTTCATCATCTAAGTCATATTCATGTAACAAGTGTTCCGCCTGTTGTCAAATATCGGGGGGGCTAGAATTACCTTGAAATGGCAGAATCACAACTTTAACAAAATGGATAGTCTATTAAGTACAAGGTCACTGAAGAGAGTCACTGAAGGGAGTCACTGAAGGGAATCCAAGCAGGTGCTTCTCCCATGATCTCAGTCCTGAGAACTGCGTGCAGCTCTGCTTGTTCCTGTATTCCCGGAACTGATAAGGAACAGAGAGTCCTTGAGAAACGGCACACAAAGGAAGAAAATGAAACATACTGGATCCCTTAAAACTGAATGTCCCTGAGACCTCTTGATGAGGATGAGAGGGGAGAATGAAAAATCTGGCTTAAAACTCAACATTGAAAAAGTGAAGATCATGGCATCTGGTCCCATTTCCTCATGGCAAACAGAAGAGGAAAAAGTGGAAACAGTGACATATTTTATTTTTTGGGCTCCAAAATCTCTGCAGATGGTGACTGTAGCCAAAAAATTAAAAGACGCTTGCTCCTTGGGGGGAAGACTATAACAATCCTAGGCAGCATATTAAAAAGCAGAGACATCACTTTGCCAACAAAGGTCCGTATAGTCAAAGCTATGTTTTTTCCAGTAGTCAAGTATGGATGTGAGAGTTGGATAAAGAAGGCTCAGCACTGAAGAACTAATGCTTTTCAATTGTACTGGAGAAGATACTTGAGAGTCTTTTGGAGAGCAAGGAGATTAAACCAGTTAATAATCCTAGTTAACCAGGGAAATCAACCCTGACTATTCATTGGAAGGATTGCTCTTGAAGCTGAAGCTCCAGTACTTTGGTGACCTGATGTGAAGAGCTGACTCTTTGGAAAAGACCCCGATGCTGGGAAAGATTGAAGGCAGAAGGAGAAAGGGATAACAGAGGATGAGATGATTGGATGGCATTACCGACTCAATGGACATGAATTTGAGCAAACTGAGGGAGGTAGTGAAGGACAGTGGACCCTGGTGTGCTGCAGTGTATGATCAAACCCAAGTGCTTTGTTTCCTAGCTTAATCTCTTTCCACAATACAACATTACCTGTCTATATTAAGGCATTATAGAAGGCTCCCCTGCAGAAGCCATTTTTAAAAATTTTTTTTAAAGTGGTTGCTTCTTGAATCCATAGTTAATGTTTTTTTTACTTATCTCAGGTTTGCTTTAGTATTCATTTTATTTTTCAGTGAAAGTGCCTATAACCATTGACCTCTGTCTTCACTTCAAAGACATAGTTTTTCTTGTCTAGATTGATTACCTCCTTATCCTCTTTCCCCCATACATTTGCACCATCTACAAATGACTGTGGATGCTTCTTGCAGAGGTTTCAAAAATATCTGAAGATGTGATTCATAGAAATGTGAGGATAGCTGCCGATTCAATATTAAATAGAAAAACTATACTAAACACTTAATCTTTTTTGATGATTCAAAAAGTAGAGCCACTCTGAATGTGGAAATGTGCTTGGTTTTTGCATGCTTTGAGATGACAGTCTCAGGCACCTTAGAAATATTTAGACAGACATTGGGAATCGTAGGGCCATACCAACACAGTCACAGAAGATGGGAGTGTCCACAAATCAGACATTGGTCTAGGATCAGTGGTAAGAATGGTCTGTTTATAACCTGGAACCATGACACCACTTGGATGGGAATAGAATTCCCTCAGGCAGCTCCAGCTGATAGGAAAAGACTTCCCCATTCAGGAAGGCTCAAGCAGGGAAGTTGTTTTAAAGTCTAAAAGCAGCTTGCCTTCTTCTTGCTTCCTTTTACACTCAATATAAAGGCCTGACCCCTTCTTTTGGATGTCTCACATGATAGCTTGTTTTTTAAGGACCAAATACAAGAAGGGAAAGGGTCCCGGTGGAAATGTGGCCAGATGAGCACCTGTGCCTCTGGACCAAGGGGAGAATAAGATGTCAGCCAAGAGCATTCAGACTTAAAGCTAAGGAAGACTTTCTGAATGGTGAATGGCAAGTTTTGGAAATTTTTGGTGGTCGAGGGGAGAGACTTCGTTTCTTATGAGCTTTCCACATGGATCAGGTTCTCTTATCTGGAATATTAGTATAACCAAGATGACTTTAGAATTTTTTCTTTAATTTTGATTTTAAGAGATCCAAAGATTGCAGAATTAATTCTTTTATAGGGTGAAATCCCCAATACTGTTGTTTTGTTGTGTTGTAGTATCATTTCTACTTTAGAAAAGAATGATACATATTTATTGTACAAACTTCAAACAAGACAGAAAAGTATGAAAGCAGGCATAGCTCCTAAAATATCACCATCCAGAGCTAACTTTGTATTCTTTTCTAGATACTCAAATGAGCCTAGAGGAACTTTTTGGCTTAAGTAACTGATAAGTCCAAGGATATCCCTTGCTTCAGGTATGACTAAGTGTCAGTGTTCAGATTATGCTCTCCTCTGTCTGAGCTTCTTTCTCAGGCAGGCTCTCTCTTCCTGGACCAAACGTGGCCCCCGACAGGCCCTAGTCTCCATGGGCTCCACCACCTGCTATCTCAGGAGGTTAAACTGCCTTTCTTGACAGTTTCAGCAAAAGCCCTGATGTCAAGTGCACTTGGAGGGGAATGTAAGGTGCCGACAACTGCAAATGAACCATATGAATTGATGAAGGGAAAATTTTTTTGTTTTGATTTCTGTGTTTTTATATTAATTAATTATTTTCAAGTTGAAGTTTAACTGATTTGCAGTATTGTGTTAATTTTGGGTGTGCAACCTAGTGATTCATATTTTATAGATTGTACTCCATTTGAAGTTGTTATAAATAATGGCTAAATCCTCTCTCTTCAGTGTATCCTTTTAGCTTATTTATTTCCTAGGTGGTAGTTTGTATCTCTTTATCCCCTACCTCTGTTTTACCATTCCTCCCTTCTGTCTCCCCGCTAGTAATCACTAGTTTGTTCTTTGTATCTGTGACTCTGATTTTATTCATTTTTTTCTTATATCTTATATTTGACATATGAGTGATACCATACAGTACTTGTCTTTCTCTGTCTGACTTGTTTTGCTAAACGTCATTCCCTCCAAGTCCATTCATGTTGTGGCAAAATTTCATTCTTTTGTATGGCTGAGTAATTTTGCATTATATATATATATAAACATACACATATGTAAATTACATATACATATGTAAACCACATACACACATGTATATAAACACACATATGCAAATATATACATATTTAAATTGCATACACATATGTAAATTGCACATATAATTTTGCATTATATGCATGAAATTATGTATAGTTTTGCACTATCTATACACATATGCATATATATATATAAACATGCACCACATCTTTTTGATTGAAGTATGGTTAATTTACAGTATTGTGTTAGTTTAAAGTATATAGCAAAATGATTGTTATATATATATTTTTTTCTTTTTCTGAGTCTTTTGCATTTATCAGTTCAGTTCAGTCACTCAGTCATGTCCAACTCTTTGTGACCCCATGAATCGCAGCACGCCAGGCCTCCCTGTCCATCACCATCTCCCGGAGTTCACTCAGACTCACGTCCATCGAGTCCGTGATGCCATCCAGCCATCTCATCCTCTGTCGTCCCCTTCTCCTCCTGCCCGCAATCCCTCCCAGCATCAGAGTATTTTCCAATGAGTCAACTCTTCGCATGAGGTGGCCAAAGTACTGGAGTTTCAGCTTTAGCATCATTCCTTCCAAAGAAATGCCAGGGCTGATCTCCTTCAGAATGGACTGGTTGGATCTCCTTGCAGTCCAAGGGACTGTCAAGAGTCTTCTCCAACACCACAGTTCAAAAGCATCAATTCTTTGGGGCTCAGCCTTCTTCACAGTCCAACTCTCACATCCATACATGACCACAGGAAAAACCATAGCCTTGACTAGACGGACCTTAGTCAGCAAAATAATGTCTCTACTTTTGAATATGCTATCTAGGTTGGTCATAACTTTTCTTCCAAGGAGTAAGCATCTTTTAATTTCATGGCTGCAATCACCATCTACAGTGATTTTGGAGCCCCCCAAAATAAAGTCTGACACTATTTCCACTGTTTCCCCATCTATTTCCCATGGAGTGATGGGACCGGATGCCATGATCTACATTTTCTGAATGTTGAGCTTTAACCCAACTTTTCCACTCTCCTCTTTCACTTTCATCAAGAGGCTTTTTAGTTCCTCTTCACTTTCTGCCATAAGGGTGGTGTCATCTGCATATCTGAGGTGATTGATATTTGTCATGACAATCTTGATTCCAGCTTGTGCTTCTTCCAGCCCAGCATTTTTCATGATATACTCTGCATATAAGTTAAATAAGCAGGGTGACAATATACAGCCTTGACGTACTTCTTTTCCTATTAGGAACCAGTCTGTTGTTCCATGTCCAGTTCTAACTGTTGCTTCCTGACCTGCATTCAGATTTCTCAAGAGGCAGGTAGGGTTGTCTGCTATTCCCATCACTCTCAGAATTTTCCACAGTTTATTGTGATCCACAGAGTCAAAGGCTTTGGCATAGTCAGTAAAGCAGAAATAGATGTTTTTCTGGAACTCTTGCTTTTTCCATGATCCAGCGGATGTTGGCAATTTGATCTCTGGTTCCTCTGCCTTTTCTAAAACCAGCTTGAACATCTGAAAGTTCACGGTTCACGTATTGCTGAAGCCTGGCTTGGAGAATTTTGTGTGAGTGAGTGCAATTGTGTGGTAGTTTGAGCATTCTTTGGCATTGCCTTTCTTTGGGATTGGAATGAAAACTGACCTTTTCCAGTCCTGTGGCCACTGCTGAGTTTTCCCAATTTGCTGGCATATTGAGTGAAGCACTTTCACAGCATCATCTTTCAGTATTTGAAATAGCTCTACTGGAATTCCATCACCTCCACTAGCTTTGTTCATAGTGATGCTTTCTAAGGCCCACTTGACTTCACATTCCAGGATGTCTGGCCCTAGATGAGTGATCACACCATCGTGATTATCCAGGTTGTGAAGATCTTTTTTGTGCAGTTCTTCTGTGTATTCTTGCCATATCTTCTTAATATCTTCTGTTTCTGTTACGTCCATACCATTTCTGTCCTTTTTGAGCCCATTTTTGCATGAAATGTTCCCTTGGTATCTCTAATTTTCTTGAAGAGATCTCTAGTCTTTCCCATTCTATTCTTTTCCTCTATTTCATTGCATTGATCACTGAGGAAGGTTTTCTTATCTCTACTTGCTATTCTTTGGAACTCTGCATTCAGATGCTTATATCTTTCCTTTTCTCCTTGGCTTTTTGCCTCTCTTCTTTTCAGAGCTATTTGTAAGGCTTCCCCAGACAGCCATTTTGCTTTTTTGCATTTATAGGTTATTGCAAAACATTGAATATAGTTGTCTGTGCTTTTTAGTAGGTCCCTGTTGTTTATCTGTTTTATGTACAGTGATGTGTGTTTGTTAAACACAGATTTCTAATTTATTCATGACCCTATTTTCCCTTTGATAACTGTCGTTTGTTTTCTATGTCTGTGAGTTGCTTTCATTTTATAAATAAGTTCATTTGTATCATTTCTTTAGATTTCACAAATAAGTGATATCATATAGTATTTGTCTTTGTCTGACTTACTTGGTTTAGTGTAATACTCTGTAGCTCCATCCATGTTGCTGCAAATTGCATTATTTCATTCTTTTATGGCTGAGGAATATTCCATTGTGTATACACATATATACCACATCTTTATGTCTCAGTGAACACATACTTTGTTTTCATGTCTTGGCTATTGTAAGCAGTGCTGTTGTGAACATTTGGTATATGTATCTTTCAGAATTCGAGTTTTCTCAAGATATATGTGCAAGAGTGGGACTGCAGGATTGGGTTGTTGGTTTTTTTTTTTTTTTAATATTACGCTGTATGAGCTGTTTGTCTGTTTTGCAAATTACGTCTTTGTCAGTTGCATCATTTGCAAAGATTTTCTCCAGTTCCTTAGGTGGTTTTGTCTGTTGTTTTGCTGTGCAAAAGCTTTTGAGTTTACTTAGGTTCTATTTATTTTAGTTTTATTTCTCTAGGAGACAGATCCAAAAATGTATTGCTGTGATTTTTGTCAGACTGTTCTGCCTGTCTTTTCCTCTAGGAATTTTATGGTATCTAGTCTTAAATTTACATCTTTAATCTATTTTGAGTTTATTTTTGTAAATGTGAGGATACATTCTACTTTCTTCTTTTACATGTAGTTGTCAAGTTTTCCTAGTGCTATTTATTGAAGAGATTGTCTTTTCTCCCTTGTTTGTTTTTGTCTCCTTTTTTGTAGATTAAATTATCATGAGTGCATGGGTTTTTCCTGGGCTCTCTCTCATATTCCGTAGAGCTGTGTCTGTTTTTGTGACAGTATCACATTCCTGATACTGTAGCCTTGTAGTATAGTCTGAAGTCAGAGAGCATGATTCTGCCAGCTCTATAATTTTTTCCCCAAGATTAGTTTTTGGCTATTCAGAGTCTTTTCTATATCTCTACTAATTTAAAAAAAAATTGTCCCAGTTCTGAAAAATGACATTGGTAATTTAATAGGGACTGTCTTGGGGGGTAGTATGATCTCTTTAACAATGTATTGATTCTTCTATTCTAATAACATGATATATATTTCCATCTGTCTGTGTCATCTTCCGTTTCTTGCATTAGCATCTTAAAATTTTCACAGTACAGATTATTTTTGCCTCCTCTGATAGGTTTATTCCTAGGTATTTTATTCTGTTTGATGTCATGGTAAATGAGATTGTTCCCTTAGTTTCTATTTCTGATGTTTTGTTGTTAGTGTAGAGAGAGAAAACAAGTTTCTGTATTAATTTTGTATCCAGGAATTTGCTAAATTCATTGGTGTGCTCTAGTAGTTTTTGGTAGTGTTTTGAGGATTTTCTATGTATGATATCATGTCATTTATAAACAGTGACACTTTTCCTTCTTCCATTGCAATTTGGATTTCTTTTATTTGTTTTTATTCTCTAATATCTGTGACTACGACTTGCAAAACTATGTTGAATAAAAGTGGTGATAGTTGGCTTCCTTGTCTTGTTCCTGATCTTAGAAGAAATGCTTTAAGCATTTCACCTTTGATTGTGATGTTAGCGATGTATTCATCATATATGACCTTTACTATCCTGAGGTACATTATCTCTCTATGCCCACTTTCTGAAGATTTTTTTTTTATCATAAATGGATTTTGAATTTCATCAAAGCTTTTTTCCCCATTTATTGAGATGATTGCATGACTTTTATTCTTTAATTTCTTAATGTGGCATATCATACTGATTCATTTGCAGACATTTTTACCTATTAATCTATTCATGGGCCCTTAAGTTACTTTCATATATGACAATGTAAATAACAATACTATAAACCTTCAAGTATATGTATTTTTTCCAATTAAGTGTTTCATTTTCTTCCAATATACTCTAGGAGTAGAAATGCTGGATCATATGACACACCTGGTTTTAGTTTTTGAGGAAACTCTGTACTGTTTTTCATTGTGGTTACACCAAAGACTAGAGATCTCATCAATAAAATTAAAGATACCAAGGGAACATTTCATGCAAAGGTAGACTCAATAAAGGACAGAAATAGTATGGACCTAACAGAAGCAGAAAGGAAGAAGTGGCAAGAATACACAGAACTGTACAAAAAAGATCTTCACGACCCAGATAATCACGATGGTGTGATCACTCACTTAGAGCCAGATATCCTGGAATGCAAAGTCAAGTGGGCCTTAGGAAGCATCGCTATGAACAAAGCTAGTGGAGGTAATGGAATTCCAGTTGAGCTCTTTCAAATCCTGAAAGATGATGCTGTGAAAGTGCTACACTCAATATGCCAGCAAATTGGGAAAACTCAGCAGTGGCCACAGACTGGAAAAGGTCAGTTTTCATTCCAAACACAAAGAAAGGCAATAAGAATGCTCAAATTACCGCACAATTGCACTCATCTCACACGCTAGTAGAGTAATGCTCAAAATTCTCCAAGCCAGGCTTCAGCAATATGTGAACTGTGAACTTCCAGATATTCAAGCTGGTTTTAGAAAAGGCAGAGGAACCAGAGATCAAATTGCCAACATCTGCTGGATCATGGTAAAAGGAAGAGAGTTCCAGAAAAACATCTATTTCTGCTTTATTGACTATGCCAAAGCCTTTGTGTGAATCACAACAAGCTGTGGAAAATTCTGAAAGAGATGGGAATACCAGACCACCTGACCTGCCTCTTGAGAAATCTGTATGTAGGTCAGGAAGCAACAGTTAGAACTGAACATGGAACAACAGACTGGTTCCAGATAGGAAAAGGAATACATCAAGGCTGTATATTGTCACCTTGCTTATTTAACTTATACGCAGAGTACATTGTGAGAAATGCTGGACTGGATGAAGCACAAGCTGGAATCAAGATTGCCAGGAGAAATATCAATAACTTTAGATATGCAGATTACACCACCCTTATAGCAGAAAGCGAAGAAGAACTAAAGAGCCTGTTGAAGATGAAGTGAAAGAAATCAATCCTGAATATTCATTGGAAGGACTGGTGCTTAAGCTGAAGCTCCAATCCTTTGGCAACCTGATGCAAAGAGGTGACTCATTGGTGACCCTGATGGTGGGAATGATTGAGGGCATAGGAGAAGGAGATACCAGAGCATGAGATGGTTGGATTACATCACCGTTTCGATGGACATGCATTTGTGCAAGTTCTGGGGCATTGTGAAGGACAGGGAAGTCTCATATGCTGCAGTCCATGGGGTTGCAAATAGTTGGACAGGACTGAGCTTCTGAACAACAACAATCATGTTATCTACAAATAGTGACAGTCTTATTTTTCCGTTCTAGTTTGGATGATATTTGTTTCTTTTCTTGTTTGATTACAGTGTCTCAGATCTCCGCTACAATGTTTCATTCTTTTATAAGTAGTTGTTCTGTTTTTCTAGCAACACTTACTGAAGAGAATGTCTTTCACCTTTGTATATTCTTGCCTCCTTTGTTGTGGGGTAATTGACCATAAGTCATGCATTTGTTTCTGAGATCTTTATTTCATTTTTCTGATTTATTCATCTGTGTGTCTTTTTTTTTTTTAACCAATACCATACTTTTTTGATCACTGCAACTTTGTAGTGCAGTCTGATGTTTCAGAGGGTGACACCTGCAACTTTGTTCTTTTCTCGTACTGTTACTTTGACTATTTGGGGCCATTTCTGCTTCACTATAAATCTTAGAATTATTTTCTTTAGTTCTGTGAAAAATATAGGTATTTTGATAGGGACTGCATTCAATCTGTAGATTGTTTTGGTTAGTATGTAAAAACAATATTAATTCTTACAATGCATGAGCATGGTATTTTTTCCATTTTCTGTATCAACTTTAATTTCCTTCATCAATGTCTTACAGTTTTCTCATATTTTCATCTCAAAGGTTAATTTTTTACTAGGTATTTTATTCTTTTTGGTGCAATTTTGATTGGGACATTTTTCTTGCATTCTCTTCCTGATAGTTCATTATTAGCATATAGACATGCAATAGATTTCTATGTGTGCATGTATATATATATATATATATATATATATATATATACACACATATATATGTATGCAAATCTTGTATGCTACAACTTAAGTTATTTATTTAATAGTTCTAAAGTGTTTTGGTGGTGTCTTTAGGGTTTTCTCTATGTAGTATCATGTCATCTGCAAATAGTGATAGTCTTAATTTTTCCCTTCTAGTTTGGATAATGTTTTTTTTTTTTTCCTTGTTTGATTGTAATGTCTCAGACCTCCAATGCAATATTGAATAAATGTGGAAGTAGTCAATATTCTTTATTTCTTTGTTCCTGATTTTAGAGGAAAATCTATTAGTTTTTCACCATTTACTGTGATGTTAGCTGTGGTTTTGGCATATATGGCCTTATTATGTTGATATATGTCTCCCCATACCAACTTTAATGAATATTTTCATCACAAATGGATGCTGAATTTTGTCAAGTACTTTTTTTGCATCTGTTGATATGATCATGATTTTGATCCTTCCTTTTTAAAATATGCTGTATTACATTATATAATTTGTGGATATTGAACCATCTTTGCATCCCTAAAATAACTCCCACTTGATCATGGTATTTGATCTTTTTATGTATTGTTGAATTTGGTTTGCTGGTGTTAATATTTTCTTGGATTTTTGCACCTTATTGAATAGTGATTCAATTAATTTTTTTATAGTGTCTTTGTCTGTTTGGTTTTAACGGTGATGGTACCCTGGTAGAATGACTTTGGAATGCTCCATTTTTGGAATAGTTTGACAAGGTTTGGTATTATCACTTCTTTGTCTGTTTTGTAGAATTCTCCCATAAAGTCATCTAGTCCTGGACAGTTTTTTTGCTGGCAGTTTTAAAATTATTTATTTAATTTCAGTGGAAATGATTGTTCTGTTCTGTTTTGATCATTTATTTCTTCCTGATTCAGTTTTGTAAGAGTTTGTGTTTCTAGAAATTTTTCCAGGGCTTCTAGGTTTTTCAAATTGTTGACATATAACTGCTCTTGGTATACTGTTATAATTTTTCATTTATCTGTGATATTGGTTGTAATTTTTTCTCTTTCGCTTCTTATTTTGTTTGTTTTGGTTTTCTCTATTTTTTAATTTTTTGGTAAGCCTGGCTAAAGGTTTGTAAGTTTCATTTTTATTTTTGAAAATTCAGCTATTGGTTTTACTAATGTATTTTATTTTTTGGTCTTTATTTTATTTATTTCTTCTTTGAGGTTTAGTATTTCTTTCCTTCTATTTTCTTTGGGCTTTGTTGCTCTTTTTGTAGTTCCTTTAAATGATAGGCTAGGTATTAACTTGAGATTTATTTTTTGTCTTTGAAGTACGATAGCATCATTATAACTTTCCCTCTAGAACGGTTTATGCTCAATGCTATACATTTTGGAAAGTTGTGTTTCCATTTTTCTGTGACATGACATATTCTCTGATTTCTTTCTTGAAAGAACTGTTTTATTTGTCCTTTTAGTAGCTTATTATTTTGTCTCCACATGTTTGTGTTTTTTGCTGTTATCTTCCAGTAGTCGATTCCTGGTTTCATACCATTGTGGTCAGAAGTAAGTGCTTGATATAATTTCTATCCTCTTAAAAATGTTAGGAATTACTTTGTGTCCTGTAACATGTGATCCACCTGTAGAACATTCCATGTGAATTTGAAAGGAATGTATATTCTGTTGATTTTAGATTGAACACCTCTATTATCTGTTAAGCCTGTCTTGTCTAATGTGTCATTTAAGACCATTGTTGCCTTATATTCTGTCTGGATGTTCTATCCATTGATTTAACTGGGATGTAAAAGTCCCTTACTATGTATTTTGTATTATTCCTTATATGTCTATTAATGTTTGTTTTATAATATTACACTCAGTTCAGTTCAGTAGTTCAGTCGTGTCCGACTCTTTGCGACTCCATGAATCGCAGCATGCCAGGCCTCCCAGTCCATCACCAACTCCCAAAGTTCACTCAGACTCAAGTCCATCAAGTCCGTGATGCCATCCAGCCATCTCATCCTCTGTCGTCCCCTTCTCCTCCTGCCCCCAATCCCTCCCAGCATCAGAGTCTTTTCCAATGAGTCAACTCTTTGCATGAGGTGGCCAAAGGACTGGAGTTTCAGCTTTAGCATCATTCCTTCCAAATAAATCCCAGGGTTGATCTCCTTCAGAATGGACTGGTTGGATCTCCTTGCAGTCCAAGGGACTCTCAAGAGTCCTTTCCAACACCACAGTTCAAAAGCATCAATTGTTTGGCGCTCAGCCTTCTTCACAGTCCAACTCTCACATCCATACATGACCACAGGAAAAACTATAGCCTTGACTAGACGGACCTTAGTCGGCAAAGTAATGTCTCTACTTTTGAATATGCTATCTAGGTTGGTCATAACTTTTCTTCCAAGGAGTAAGCTTCTTTTAATTTCATGGCTGCAATAATCATCTGCAGTGATTGTGGAGCCCCCAAAAATAAAGTCAGACACTGTTTCCACTGTTTCCCCATCTATTTCCCATGGAGTGATGGGACTAGATGCCATGATCTTCGTTTTCTGAATGTTGAGCTTTAACCCAACTTTTTCACTCTGCTCTTTCACTTTCATCAAGAGGCTTTTTAGTTCCTCTTCACTTTCTGCCATAAGCGTGGTATCATGTGCATATCTGAGGTTATTGCTATTTCTCCCGGCAATCTTGATTCCAGCCTGTGTTTCTTCCAGTACAGCGTTTCTCATGATGTACTCTGCATAGAAGTTAAATAAGCAGGGTGACAATATACAGCCTTGATGGACTCCTTTTCCTATTAAGAACCAGTCTGTTGTTCCATGTCCAGTTCTAACTGTTGCTTCCTGACCTGAATTCAGATTTCTCAAGAGGCAGGTCAGGTGTTCTGGTATTCCCATCACTCTCAGAATTTTCCACAGTTTATTGTGATCACACAGTCAAAGGCTTTGGCATAGTCAATAAAGCAGAAATAAATGTTTTTTCTGGAACTCTCTTGCTTTTTCCATGATCCAGCGGATGTTGGCAATTTGATCTCTGGTTCCTCTGTCTTTTCTAAAACCAGCTTAAACATCAGAAAGTTCACGGTTCACGTATTGCTGAAGTCTGGCTTGGAGAAATTTGAGCATTACTTTACTAGCATGTGAGATGAGTGCAATTGTGTGATAGTCTGAGCATTCTTTGGCATTGCCTTTCTTTGGAATTGGAATGAAAACTGACCTTTTCCAGTCCTGTGGCCACTGCTGAGTTTTCCCAATTTGCTGGCATATTGAGTGAAGCACTTTCACAGCATCATCTTTCAGGCTTTGAAATAGCTCAACTGGAATTCCATCACCTCCACTAGCTTTGTTCGTAGTGATGCTTTCTAAGGCCCCCTTGACTTCACATTCCAGGATGTCTGGCTCTAGATGAGTGATCACACCATCGTGATTATCTGGGTCGTGAAGATCTTTTTTGTGCAGTTCTTCTGTGTATTCTTGCCACCTCTTCTTAATATCTTCTGCTTCTGTTAGGTCCAGACCATTTCTGTCCTTTATTGAGCCCATCTTTGCATGAAACATTCCCTTGATATCTCTAATTTTCTTGAAGAGATCTCTAGTCTTTCCCATTCTGTCCTTTTCCTCTATTTCTTTGCATTGATCGCTGAAGAAGGCTTTCTTATCTCTTCTTGCTATTCTTTGGAACTCTGCATTCAGATGCTTATATCTTTCCTTTTCTCCTTTGCTTTTCACTTCTCTTCTTTTCACAGCTATTTGTAAGGCCTCCCCAGACAGCCATGTTGCTTTTTTGCATTTCTTTTCCATGGGGATGGTCTTGATCCCTGTCTCCTGTACAGTGTGATGAACCTCATTCCATAGTTCATCAGGCACTCTATCTCTCAGATCTAGACCCTTAAATCTATTTCTCACTTCCACTGTATAATCATAAGGGATTTGATTTAGGTCATACCTGAATGGTCTAGCGGTTTTCCCTACTTTCTTCAATTTGAGTCTGAATTTGGTAATAAGGAGTTCATGATCTGAGCCACAGTCAGCTCCTGGTTTTGTTTTGTTTACTGTATAGAGCATATCCATCTCTGCTGCAAAGAATATAATCAGTCTGATTTCAGTGTTGACCATCTGGTGATGTCCATGTGTAGAGTCTTCTCTTCTGTTGTTGGAAGAGGGTGTTTGTTATGACCAGTGCATTTTCTTGGCAAAACTCTATTAGTCTTTGCCCTGCTTCATTCTGCATTCCAAGGCCAAATTTGCCTGTTACTCCAGTTGTTTCTTGACTTCCTACTTTTGCATTTCAGTCCGCTATAATGAAGAGGACATCTTTTTGGGGTGTTAGTTCTAAAAAGTCTTGTCGTCTTCATAGAACCGTTCAACTTCAGCTTCTTCAGCATTACTGGTTGGGGCATAGACTTGGATAACTGTGATATTGAATGGTTTGGCTTGGAAACGAACAGAGATCATTCTGTCATTTTTGAGATTGCATCCAAGTACTGCATTTCAGACTCTTTTGTTGACCACGATGGCTACTCCATTTCTTCTGAGGGATTCCTGCCCTCAGTAGTAGATATAATGGTCATCTGAGTTAAGTTCACCCATTCCAGTCCATTTTAGTTCACTGATTCCTAGAATGTCGACGTTCACTCTTGCCATCTCTTGTTTGACCACTTCCAATTTGCCTTGATTCATGGACCTGACATTCCAGGTTCCTATGCAAAATTGCTCTTTACAGCATCGGACCTCGCTTCTATCACCAGTCACATCCACAGCTGGGTATTGTTTTTGCTTTGGCTCCATCCCTCCATTCTTTCTGGAGTTATTTCTCCACTGATCTCCAATAGCGTTTTGGCCACCTACTGACCTGGGGAGTTCCTCTTTCAGTATCCTATCATTTTGCCTTTTCATACTGTTCTTGGGGTTCTCAAGGCAAGAATACTGAAGTGGCTTGCCATTCCCTTCTCCAGTGGACCACGTTCTGTCAGACTTCTCCACCATGACCCACCCATCTTGGTTGGCCCCACAGGGCATGGCTTAGTTTCATTGAGTTAGACAAGGCTATGGTCCTAGTGTGGTTAGATTAACTAGTTTTCTGTGAGTGTGGTTTCAGTGTGTCTGCCCTCTAATGCCCTCTTGCAACACCTACCATCTTACTTGGTTTTCTCTTACCTTGGGCGTGGGGTATCTTCATGGCTGCTCCAGCAAAGCACAGCTGCTACTACTTACCTTGGACGAAGGGTATCTCCTCACCACCACCCTTCCTGACCTTCAATGTGGGATATTCCTTTTTGCTATTCTCTGGAACTCTGCATTCAGATGCTTATATCTTTCCTTTTCTCCTTTGCTTTTTGCCTCTTTTCTTTTCACAGCTATTTGTAAGGCCTCCCCAGACAGCCATTTTGCTTTTTTGCATTTCTTTTCAAGCTGGAATCAAGATTGCCGGGAGAAATATCAATAATCTCAGATATGCAGATGACTCCACCCTTACGGCAGAAAGTGAAGAGGAACTAAAAAGCCTCTTGATGAAAGTGAAAATGGAGAGTGAAAAAGGTGGCTTAAAGCTCAACGTTTAGAAAATGAAGATCATGGCATCCGGTCCCATCACTTCATGGGAAATAGATGGGGAACCAGTGGAAACTGTGTCAGACTTTATTGTTTCGGGCTGTAAAATCACTGCAGATGGTGTTTGCAACCATGAAATTAAAAGATGCTTACTCCTTGGAAGAAAAGTTATGAGCAGCCTAGATAGCATATTCAAAAGCAGAGACATTACTTTGCCGAATAAGGTCCATCTGGTCAAGGCTATGGTTTTTCCTGTGGTCATGTATGGATGTAAGACTTGGACTGTGAAGAAAGCTGAGTGCTGAAGAATTGATGGTTTTGAACTGTGGAGTTGGAGAAGACTCGAGAGTCCCTTGAACTGTAAGAAGATCCAACCAGTCCATTCTGAAGGAGATCAGCCCAGGGATTTCTTTGGAAGGAATGATGCTAAAGCTGAAGCTCCAGTCCTTTGGCCACCTCATACAAAGAGTTGACTCATTGGAAAAGACTCTGATGCTGGGAGGGATTGGGGGCAGGAGGAGAACGGGACAACAGAGGATGAGATGGCTTGATGGCATCACTGACTTGATGGATGTAAGTCTGAGTGATGTCCGGGAGTTGGTGATGGACAGGGAGGCCTGGTGTGCTGCGATTCATGGGGTCCCAAAGAGTCAGACACGACTGAGGGATTGAACTGTACTGAACTGAAAACAAGATATCCTGTGTTTATCTTATATATTTAAACCCAGGATGACCAATTCTTCAAGGAATTCTCGTTCCCTGTACTGCTAACTAGTTTTCAGAGGCTAATATTTGGAATCTAGGGTACTCACTGATACCACATTTGATATGGTTTCTAGGCTTTTTCAGTGGAGCAATTTAGGAAATTTTTTTTCAGCTAAGATCCAGCCTGAGTTCAAACTGATATATTTAATTCAAATTTAGGACTACATGATTTAGTTTAACTTCATCGGTTATATAATTGTATAAGTTTCAGGCATTTCTCTGATGGTTGATAATCCCAGTTTCCTGACTTAATTCTTCATTTGCTTTACTCTGCAAAGTACACGTAGCATTCCCAGAATAATACCAATGCTGCAATGTAGTGCTTTTTTATGAATCCTTTGCTGTACTCTCTTCAAAAAAGCAACTTTTGATTTAAAAAATGTGTCATGAAAATAGCTAAGTAAGCATGAATAAACATTCTACTACTAGTTTCCAGGATAGTTTAGTTGATGAATGAAAATAATGATTTAAAATGGAAAGTAGGGAAAAAAGTTAATATATTAGATAATATAAAGTACAGATTTATTGAGAGAATAAGGGAATCTTTACCCAAAAGGGTTATTCTATTTACCCATGGAAATATGCTATCACACTGCTAATCACAGGTGTAATTAGCATTTTCAGGCTTTATCACAAAGAAATTTATTATCTTTATTAGATAAAGATTTATTATCTTTGTTAGATGCAATGATATTAGATGGAGTTAGAAGCAGATGTTATCAATCCTTTGAATTCTGGAAATATATATTTTAGATAAATATTGATATCTTTCTTAAGTTAAAATGTATCCTTAGTTTTATTTCATATTATCACAAACTTAAGAAATGAAATAAATATAAATAGTGATTTACCGGTACACAATTTAGGTTGGTTATACTAATTTACTATTGCTGGCATTTATTAATAGACAGAATTTAACTGCTAAGATACCCCACAGGACCCACAAGAGTGATGTGTATAAAGTGAAAATGAAAATCACTTAGTCATTCCAACTCTTTGTGACCTCATGAACTATAGAGTCCAAGGAATTCTCCAGGCCAGAATACTAGATTGGGTGGCCGTTCCCTTCTCCAGGGGATCATCCCAACCCAGGAATTGAACTGGGGTCTCCTACACTGCAGGTGGATTCTTTACAAGCTGAGATACCAGGGAAGCCAAAGAATACTGGAGTGGGTAGCCTTTCCCTTCTCCAGTGCTTCTTTCTGACTCAGGAATCGAACTGGGGTCATCTGCATTGCAGGTGGATTCTTTACCAGCTGAGCTACCAAGGAAGCCTATAAAGCTAGAGTTTCTTTATTTTTTGCAGGAAAAGGATTCAGTATAGCAGAAATGTTGAAGAAAGGAGACATGCCAATCAGAGGCTCCCTCACAGGTCTGGAGAGACTAGGCACCATATGGAAACACTCATTCTTTCAGACCAGGAGTCACTGATATATGCACCAGATACCATGGGTTGAAATACCTCAAACTGAGTCTTGATCAGGATATTTTTGGGTTCCCTGGTTGGCTCAGATGGTAAAGAATCCCCCTGCAATGCAGGAGATCCAGGTACAATCCCTGCTTGGGGAAGATCCCTTGGAGAAGAGAGTGGCAACACACTGCAGTATTTTTTACCTGGAAAATTTCATGGACAGAGGAGCCTGGTGGGCTACAGTACATGAGATTGCAAAGAGTTCAGCATGACTGAGCAACTAGCACTGTCTTTTCAATTCAGGATATGTTATTTTCTGCTGGTTGGGTGAACCACCATTCCCACTACAGTTATCTTGAAGGTTGTTACCTTTATTATATGTGATTCATCAGTCTCACTGATATTAATAAACAATGATGAAAAGTTCGTGGATTCCCTGGTACTGAACCGTAAAGAATCTGCCTGCAATGCAGGAGGCCCCAGTTTAATCCCTGGATCAGGAAGATCATCTGGAGAAGGGATAGGTTACCCACTCCAATATTCTTGGGCTTCCCTGGTGGCTCAGGCAGTAAAGAATCTGCCTTCAATGCAGGAGACCTGGGTTCAGTCCCTGGTTTAGAAGATCCCCTGGAGAAGGGATAGGCTACTTACCCCAGTAATCTTTCTTGGAGAATTCCAGGAACAGAGGAGATGCAAAGATTCGGACATGACTGTGTGACTATCACTTTCAGCATCCCCAAAACTCCTCAAATTTGTGCTTACATCAGCATTGTCAGTTACTATGTTTCATGCCTGGACAGTGTGTCAGTTGACTACAAGTAAGGTTCTTGTCTCAGTGCAACCACTCCTGTGGGAAGCAATCCTCACAGCATGCCTTTGAATTTAACAATCAGTTCAGCTCAGTTCAGTCACTCAGTGAGTCTGACTCATTGTGACCCATGGACTGAAGCAGGCCAGGCATCCCTGTCCATCACCACTCAAGGAGCTTGCTGAAAATCATGTCCATCAAGTCTGTGATGTCATCCAACCATTTCATCCTCTGTCGTCACCTTCTTCTCCTGCCTTCAACCTTTCCCAGCATCAGGGTCTTTTCAAATGAGTCAGCACTTCGCATCAGGTGCCTAAAGTATTGGAGTTTCAGCTTTAGCATCAGTCCTTCCAATGAATATTCAGGACTGATTTCCATTAGGATTTGCCAGTTTGATCTTCATCAAGAGTCTTCTCTAACACCACAGTTCAAAAGCATCAATTCTTTGGTGCTCAGCTTTCTTCATGGTACAACTCTCACATCCATACATGAGTCCTGGAAAAAACCATAGCTTTGACTAGATGAATCTTTGTCAGCAAAGTAATGTCTCTGCTTTTTAATATGCTCTCTAGTAAAGTAATGCTCAAAATTGTCCAAGTCAGGCTTCAGCAATATGTGAACCGTGAACTTCCAGATGTTCAAGCTGGTGTCAGAAAAGGCAGAGGAACCAGAGATCAAATTGCCAACATCCACTGGATCATGGAAAAAGCAAGAGAGTTCCAGAAAAAACATCTATTTCTGCTTTATTGACTGCCAAAGCCTTTGACTGTGTGGATCACAACAAACTGTGGAAAATTCTGAAAGAGATTGGAATCGCAGATCACCTGACCTGCCTCTTGAGAAACCTATATGCAGGTCAGGAAGCAACAGTTAGAACTGGACATGGAACAACAGACTGGTTCCAAATAGGAAAAGGAGTACATCAAAGCTGTATATTGTTACCCTGCTTATTTAACTTCTATGCAGGGTACATAATGAGAAATGCTGGGCTGGAAGAAGCACAAGCTGGAATCAAGATTGCCGGGAGAAATCTCAATAACCTCAGATATGCAGATGACACCACCCTTAGGGCAGAAAGTGAAGAGGAACTAAAAAGCCTCTTGATGAAAGTGAAAGAGGAGAGTGAAAAGTTGGCTTAAACCTCGACATTCAGAAAACTAAGATCATGGCATCTGGTCCCATCACTTCATGGGAAATAGATGGGGAAACAGTGGAAACAGTGTCAGACTTTATTTTTTGGCACTCCCAAATCACTGCAGATGGTGATTGCATCCATGACATTAAAAGACCCTTGGTCCTTGGAAGAAAAGTAATAACCAACCTAGATAGCATGTTAAAAAGCAGAGACATTACTTTGCCAACAAAGGTCCATCTAGTCAAGGCTATGGTTTTTCCAGTAGTCATGTATGGATGTGAGAGCTGGACTATGAAGAAAGCTGAGCGCTGAAGCAGTGATGCTTTTGAACTGTGGTGTTGGAGGACTCTTGAGAGTCCCTTGGACTTCAAGGATATCCAACCAGTCCATCCTAAAGGACATCAGTCCTGGGTGCTCATTGGAAGGACTGATGCTGAAACTGAAACTCCAATACTTTGGTCACCTCATGCAAATAGTTGACTCATTGTAAAAGACCCTTATTCTGGGAGGGATTGGGGGCAGGAGGAGAAGGGGACGACAGAGGATGAGATGGCTGGATGGCATCACTGACTTGATGGACAGAGTTTGGGTAAACTCTGGGTGTTGGTGATGGACAGGGAGGCCTGACGTGCTGCGATTCATGGGGTCGCAAAGAGTCATACACGACTGAGTGACTGAACTGAACTGAGGTTGATCATAACTTTTCTTCCAGGGAGCAAGAGCCTTTTAATTTCTTGGCTGCAGTCACCATCTGCAGTGATTTTGATGCCCGCAAAATAAACTCTGTCATGGTTTCCATTGTTTCCCATCTGTTTGTCATTAGGTGATGGGACTGGATGCCATGATTTTTGTTTTTTGAATGCTGAATTTTAAGCCAACTTTTTCACTCTCCTGTTTTACTTTCATCAAGAGGCTCTTTAGTTCCTAACTGCTTTCTGCAATAAGGGGGGTGTCATCTAAATATCTGAGGTTGTTGATATTTCTTCCAGCAATCTTGAATCCAGTTTGTGCTTCATCCAGCCTGGCATTTATGTGATGTAGTTTGCATGAAATTTAAATAAGCAGGGTGACAATATACAGACTTGATGTACTCCTTCCCCTATTTGGAACAGTCTACTGTTCCATGTCCAGTTCTAACTGTTGCTTCTTGACCTGCATACAGATTTCTAAGGAGGCAGATGAGATTGTTTGGTATTCCCCTGTCTTGAACAGTTTTCCACAGTTTGTTGTGATCCACGCAGTCAAAGGCTTTGGGATAATTAATAAAGCAGAATTGTTTTTCTGGAACTCTCTAGCTTTTTATATAATCCAATGGATGTTGGCAACTTGATCTCTGGTTCCTCTGCCTTTTCTAAATCCAGCTTGAATATCTGGAGTTCTCAGTTCACATATGGTTGAAGCCTTGCTTGGAGAATTGTGAGATGACTGCAACTGTTTGGTAGTTTGAGCATTCTTTGGCATTGCCTTTCTTTGGGACTGGAATGAAAACTGACCTTTTCCAGTCCTGTGGCCACTGCTGAGTTTTCCGAATTTGCTGGCATATTGAGTGCAGCACTTTCACAGCATCATCTTTTATGACTTGAAATAATTCAACTGGAATTCCATCAGCTCTATTAGCTTTGTTCATAGTAATGGTTCCTAAGGCCCACTTTACTTCACATTTCAGGTTGTCTGACTCTAGGTGAATGATCACACCATCATGGTTATCTGGGTCATGAAAATCTTTTTCGTATAATTCTTCTGTGTATCTTGCCACCTCTTTTAAATATCTTCTCCTTCTGTAGGTCCTTAGCATTTCTGACCTTTATTGCACCCATCTTTGCATGAAATGGCAACCCACTCCAGTACTCCTTCCAGGAAAATTCCATGAATGGAGGAGCCTGGTAGGATGCAGTCCATGGGGTCGCAAAGAGTCAGACATGACTGAGCGACTTCACTTTCCTTTTTCTTTCTTTTGCATGCAATGTTCCCTTGGTATCTCCAGTTTTCTTGAAGAGATCTCTAGTCTTTTCCATTAGATCCCTTTTCTCTATTTCTTTGCATCGATCACTAGGAAGGCTTTCTTATCTCTCCTTACTATTCTTTGGAAAACTGTATTCAGATGAGTATATCTTTCCTTTTCTCCTTTGCCTTTCGCTTCTCTTCTTTTCTCAGCTATTGGTAAGGCCTCCTTAGAGAACCATTTTGCATTTTTGCATTTCTTTTTCTTGAGGTTAGTCTTGTTCACTGCTTCCTGTATAACCTCTGTCCATCGTTCTTCAGGCACTGTCTGTCAGATCTAATCCTTTAAATCTTTTTGCATTCCCACTGTATAATCGTAAGGGACTTGATGTTGGTTAGAACTGAGTGGTCTAGTGGTTTTCCCTACTTTTGTAAATTTATGTCTGAATTTTGCAGTAAGGAGTTCATGATCTGAGACCCAGTCAGCTCCCACTCTTGATTTTGTTGACTGTATAGAGCTTTTTCATCTTTGCCTACAAAGAATATAATCAATCTGATTTTGGTATTGATCATCTGGTGATGTCCATGTGTATAGTCAACTCTTGTGTTGTTGAAAGAGAGTGTATGCTATGTCCAGTGCATTCTCTTGGCAAAACTGTTAGCCTTTGCACTGCTTCATTTTTCACTCCAACACCAAACTTGCCTGTTACTCCAGGTATCTTTCGACTTTCTTCTTTTATATTCCAGCCCTCTGTGATGAAAAGAACATCTTTTTTTGGTGTTAGTTCTAGAAGGTCTTGTAGGTCCTCAGAGATCCATTCAAGTTCATTGTCTTCAGCATTAGTGATTGAAGCATAGACTTGCATTACTGTGATATTGAATGGTTTACCTTAGAAATGAATGGAGATTGTTCTGTTCTTTTTAAGATTGCACCCAAGTGCTGCATTTTGGACTGTTTTGTTTATTATAAGGGCTACTCCATTTCTTCTATGGGATTCTTGCACACAGTAGTGGATATAATGGTCATCGGAATTAAATTTGCCCATTCCTGTCCATTTTAGTTCACTGATTCTTAAAATGTCGATGTTCACTCTTATCATCTCCTGTTTGACCACTCCAGTTTACCTTGATTCAGGGACCTAACATTCCAGGTTCTTATGCAATATTGCTCTTTTTACTTCTATCCCCAGTCCCATCCACACTGGGCATTGTTTTTGCTTCGGCTCCCATCTCTCCATTCTTTCTGGAGTTATTTCTCCACTCTTCTCCAATAGTATATTGGGTACCTACCATCCTGGGGAGTTCATCTTTCAGTGTCCTATCTTTGTGCCTTTTCATACTGTTCTCGGAGTTCTCAAGGCAAGAATGCTGAAGTGGTTTGCCATTCCCTTCTCCAGTGGATCACATTTAGTCAGTACTCTCCACCATGACCCATCCATCTTGGGTGGCCCTACGTGGCATGGCTCATAGTTTCATGGAGTTAGACAAGGCTGTGATCCATGTGATCAGTTTGGTTAGTTTTCTATGATTGTGGTTTTCATTCTGTCTGCTATCTGATGAATATGGTTAAGCTGCTTATGGAAGCTTCCTGATGGGAGAGACTGACTGTGGGGGAAACTTGATCTTGTTCTGATGGGTGAATCATGCCCAGTAAATCTTTTTTAAAAATTAATTAATTTATTTTAATTGGAGGCTAATTGCTTTATAATAATGTATGGTTATCTTTGCCATACATTGGCATGAATTAGACATGGATGTACATGTGTTCCCCTGTCCTGAACTCCCCTCCCACCTCCCTTCCCTTCCCATCCCTCTGGGTTATCCCAGTGCACTGGCTTTGAGTACCCTGTTTCATGCATTGAACTTGGACTGGTCATCTGTTTCAAACATGGTAATATACATGCTTCAATGCTATTCTCTCAAATCTTCTTGCACAGAGTCTGAAACTCTGTTCTTTATATCTGTGTCTCTTCTACTGTGTCAAATAAGGGTCATCATTACCATCTTTCTAAATTCCGTATATATGTTTTAATATAATATATTGTTATTTTTCTTTCTGACTTACTTCACTCTGTTATAATATGCTCCAGTTTCATCCACCTCATTAGAACTGACTCAGATGCATTCTTTTTAATAGCTGAGTAATATTCTATTGTTTATATGTATCACAACTTTCTTATCCATTCATTTGCTGATGGACATCTAGGTTACTTCTATGTCCTAGCTATTGTAAACACAGCTGCAGTGAACATTGGGACACACATTTCTCTTTCAATTCTGATTTCCTTGGTGTGTATGCTCAGCAGTGGGATTGCTGGGTCATATGGCAGTTCTATTTCCAGTTTTTTAAGGAATCTCCACACTGTTCTCCATCGTGGCTGTACTAGTTTGCACTCCCACCAACAGTGTAAGAGGGTTGCCTTTTCTCCACACCCTCTCCAGCATTTACTGTTTGTAGACTTTCTGACTGGCATGAGATGATAGCTCATTGTGGTTTCGATTTGCATTTCTCTAATAATGAGTGACGTTGCGCATCTTTTCATGTGTTTGTTAGCCATCTGTATGCCTTCTTTGGAGAAATGTCTGTTGAGTTCCAGCTTAGAATCTAACTATGAAGCTAATAGTGTTATTACTTAGGCCACAATGGATCAGTAAAAATGATCAAAAGTCTGTGTGATAGCAAAATTCAGGGTTATGTTTCAATCATCCTCTTGATTGACTATTGAGGAAAATCAAGTAGAAAAAACTCAGCTTGCATGTAGTATGTTGACACTTAGGGCTTTGAACTCTCAGCCTAGATAGTCTTATAATTCTGGCAAATATTGATGCCAGGTTTAATGGAATACAGCAGATGCTATTAGCTGTTCATGGGGAATTATGTTCTTTAGATGTGATTTGTTCCTTTTGCATTGTGAATTTATTAGTTACATACTGTTATAAAACAAATGAGTATAAACTAGTGACTTAAAATGCACACATTTATTATTTCTTAATCTTTATGGGTCATGAGTCTAGATGTGGCTTAACTGGGTCCTTTCTTAGGGTCTAAGAAGTCTGCAATCTAAGTGTCCTCTGAAGGTGTTCTCATCTGGAGGCTCAGCTGGGTAAGAATTTGCTTCCATGATTACTCAGGTTGTTTATAGAGGCCACCCTAAGTTCTGGAGTCCACTCTTGGGAAAGCCTCAGATCCCTGGCATAGGGGCTCTCCCTGCTTGTCTGCTCACTTCATCCGTCCACAACAAGGGTCTCTAGACCCTTATACAATGTCACGGAATCATTGGAATGATGTCCTGTTACCTCTCTGTGTTTTCTTTGATATAAGCGAGATGTAGTTTCTGCTCACGCTGAAGAAATGGAGATTAAACAAAAATATGAGCACCAGGGGTTGGGGATCGTGGAGGACCACCTTCAAGTCTGTTTGTGACACATGATGTTTAAACAGTTAAATCCATTGCTGCTGTTTAAATGTTAGGAAATTGTATGTTAAAAAACAGGTATTTCCAGATTTCAAAAAGCCTAATACACTAGGTATGTTTTTACATGGCAAGTTTGCTATGAACTGAGGAGTGGCTGCTCCCTTTCAACAGGTCGATTGCTCCTTCTCTTGCCCCTGTCCCCACTTCTCTTTATTGCATGTTACCCTTCATCGTCATGCACATATAGTCCTTTTTCTTACATCTAACCTAGCTGACCTCCACTGGCATTTTTATAATGAGCTTTCTATTTCGTATTGGGATGTAGCCAGTTGACACAGTCATGATAGTTTCAGGTGAACAGCAAAGAGAGACTCAGCCATACATATACATGTATCCGTTCTCCCACAAACCCCTCTCCAGTCAAGGCTGCCACATGACACTGAGCACAGTTCCATGTGTTATACGGTAGTCCTGGTTTGTTATCCATTTTATATACAGCAGCGTGCACATGAAAATCCCAGACTTCCTACTGTGCCCTCCCCCTGGCAACCATAAGTTAGTTTACTAAATCTGTGAGTCTCTTTCTGTTTTGTAAGTTCATTTGTGTCATTTATTTTAAGATTACACATATAAGGCATTTCATATGACATTTCCCCTTCACTGGCTAACTTCACTCAGTATGACACTCTATAGGTCCACCCACATTGCTGCAAATGGCATTGTTTCATTCTTTTTAATAGCTGAGTGATATTCCATTGTATATATGCACCGCATCTGCTTTATCCATTCTTCTGTCAATGAAGGTTTACGTTACTTCTCTGTCTTGGCTATTGTAAACAGTGCTTCACTGAATGTTGGGGTGCTTGGATACTTTCAGATCATGTTTTTCTCCAGAAATATGCCCAGGAATGGGATTACACAGTCACATGTAGCTCTTTTTTAGTTTTTTAAGGAACCTCCATACTGTTCTACATAGTGGCTGTACTAATTTACATTTCCACCAAAAATGTAGGAGGATTCTCTTCTCTCTAAACCCTCTCCAGCATTTACAGTTTGTGGACTTTTTGATAATGGCCATTCTGGCTGATGTGAGGTGGTATCTCCTTGTAGTTTTGGTTAGCATGTCTCTAATAATTGGTGATGTTGAACATCTTTTCATGTGCCTGTTGGCCATCTGTATGTCTTCTTTGGAGAGATGTCTATTTAGGTCTTTTGCCCATTTTTTTGAGTGGGTAGTTTGTTTTGATGCTGTTAAGCATTGTGAGTTATTTGTATATTTTTGGAATTAATCCCTATCAGTCACATTATTTGCAAAAATTTTTCCCAGTCTGTGGTTTGTCTTTTTGTTTTGTTTATTGTTTCCTTTTCTGTGCAAAATCTTCTGTGTTTCAGTCAGTCTCATTTGTTTATTTTTGCTTTTATTTCCAGTATTCCAGGAAATGCATCAAAAAAGATGTTGCTGTGATTTATGTCAGAGAGTATCTTGCTTATGTTTTCCTCTAGGAGTTTTATAGTGTCCAGGCTCACATTTTGGTCTTTAATCCATTTTGGGCCTATTTTTGGGTATGCTGTAAAAGTATGAGCTAATTTCATTTTTCTACATGTAGCTGTCCAGTTTTCCCAGCACCTTTTGTTGAAGAGACTGTCTGTCAGACACTGTATTGTTTTGGCTCCTTTGTCATATGTTGATTGATCATAAGTGCATGGTGTTATTTCAGTGTTTTCTGTGCTGTTCCATTGATCTATATTTCTATGTTTGTGCCAGTACCATGCTTTTTGATGACTATAACTTTGTAGTATAGTCTGAAGTCAGGAAGCCTGATTCTTCCAGCTCTCCTTTTCTTTCTCAAGACTGCTCTGGCTATTTGGGGTCTTTTGTGTCTCCATACACATTTTGAGATTATTTGTTCTAGTTTTGTGAAAAAAACACAATTGCTTCCCTTGTGGCTCAACTGGTAAAGGATCCTCCTGCAATGCAGGAGACCTGAGTTTGATCCTTGGGTTGGGAAGATCCCCATACACTGCAAGTATATTCGTTACCAACTGGGCCACAAGTTAAACCCAAGAATACTGGAATGGGTAGCCTGTCCCTTCTCCAGCAGATCTTCCTGACCCAGGGATCAAACCGGGGTCTCCTGCATTGCAGGTGGATTCTTTACCAACTGAGTAATGAGGGATGATATAGATACAAATGTTTATGAGCCAGACACTGTACTAAGTGTTTCATATACAGTACTCCATTTGAGTTTTAGAACCGCATTGCGAAATATATTGTCATTGTTTTCTTCTTTCTTGTATAAAGAAACTGAGGCACAGAAAGGTGATGTAACTTCTTCAAATTCCCACAGCGAGAAGTGGATTCAAACCCAATGCAGATATTAGGAATTATTATTCAGCATGTAGAGGAATTTACTTATGTGTGTGGCCCTGCTCTGAATCTGGTAAAACAGCGCAAAGGAAAACAAATTGAAGAGAAAGCCAAAGCAGCATCATTTCAGAGTAACTTTTTGCTACCATCTGCAGTTACAGACAACCTGTGCTTTGGAGAAGGTACCACTGCACATACTGCTGGCCTGGTTCCCAATCCTGCATCAGTCCATTAGGCCTGGGTGCTAGGAGGTGACTGTTCAGCGAGATATCCACCATTAAACAAAGTAGATAATAAGCTGATGATTATGCTTGAAGCTCAGTAAAGCAGTATACCTTCTGCACCTAAGTAGTTTAATTCATACCCTCTCCCCACCACTCATTTTGGTATTTGGAAGACTATGTTTACCATTTCAGGAAAGCTGGGGAATTGTTTCAGTAATATCAGTATGGTCCCAAATGTCAGTCTAGCCCACTTCTAATAAGATGTTGAGCACAAATGGGCCTGGCTCACAGCAATGACTTGGAGTTCCTTTCTCTCTACTTTCCAAACTTCTAAGAATCATGTTAACCCCACATGTTGATTTTGCCTAATAGGGCATCTACGGAATCTTTTTTCTTTATATGTGAGTAAAACGTTTGTTGAGAGTTGTAATATGCTAATGAATAAAGTAGGTATAGTAATGTGTTCATAAAAAAGGTAGTTTTCATCCTTCTAGATGTCAAATATCTTTTGTCTGATTGAACATCTTGGCACATATTTCTTTGCCATTGTCTACAGTGAGGCAACAGATATTTATTAAGCACCATCCATGTGCAATCGGAGAAATAAAGATAACTTATACCCAACCTCTGCTCTCAAACAACTCGGTGTCTTGTTGGGGAGAAATATATCTACAAAATAGATAACTTACAGTTTGAACAGGACCCCAAAGACTGAATGTATGCAAAAGAGTACAGTGTGGTCACTTGAAGTGACTGTGATCATTGAAGGGGTATGATCCAGCCATTCATCCATTTGTTTAACCTGCCTATCCATCTATCCACATATATTTGCCAAACACTCACTTCTTTAGATTCTTTTCTGCTGACATAGACCTGCCTGGGAAGCTTACATTTTAGTGGGTGAATTAAAATCCAGATTGAATTAAAATTTGTATTGTATGAGTTATTTAGAGGTCAGGAGAGAGGAGGCCAACCTTTGGAGCAGTTTGACTCTAATAAAATCATGGTGAAATGGCCTGGGTTCATATCCTTTTAGGATCTGGGAATAATTTGCCAAGTCTATTATAATTTCTACTGAGATAATTATATACCGTTTTGTATGTTGTAAAACTAAGGTTTACCCACTAAATACAACTAGTAGAATGGGATTGTTGAAACAACTGTGGTAAAAAAAAAAAAAGTATGTAGATACATACTTATCCCATTTGTGTCTAGTTTACTGGCACTTTATCTCCTGTTCTCATGGCAGCCCTGTGAGTTTTTATCCACTTAACAGGTAAGGAAATGGAGCTTTGAGGGTAGATTGGACTGAACCAAACCAAAAGCCCAGTGGCCTGGACTGAACACAGTCCAGGCTATTCTGTCTCCATCATGTTTCTATATAGACCAGACAGATGGTCTTGCTCTATGGTGTGATGGGGGCATGGATGGAGAAATGCGCATGCCATAGCCTCGACTGTAGTCATCACTGAAGTCCTGTCATCCTTGATTAATGTCCATGGGCTTTGTTGGTTTTGTCTCTCATTAAAGGGAAATCATTCCCAGAAATGTGGCCGTGTGAGTATCACATTTCCATACTTCAGTGTGTGAATAAACACCTCATTTTGGATAATAGCTCTCAAAGGGGAGGAGAAGAATAGAAAGAGATACAGTTAACTCTCTGGTGGGAGCAGCTGTGAGTCTCTGAGTAAACTCTGCCCAGCACACATGCCAGTGCCTTGCCTTGAAGAAGCTCCAGCTTCTCTCTACACTTGCAGAATCCTGGAAGAGCTGTTCCGGTTCTGTTGGGGGAAAAGGTACATATTGAAAGCTTACCCTGCTTTTGCTTTTTCTGTTTCAGAAATGTTGATAAAATTCCTTCTCTTTCAAAAATAGGTCTTTGATGCCTCATAATTACATTTTTGCTTTAATTATAGCTACTGCTTTCTAGAAAACTCAGTCCCTTCCAATATGATTCTAAGTGCTTGCTTATTAGTCATTGTGGGCTTGTTGTTCCTCAAATGTTCATCAGATATTGGCTTTTAATGGCAACAGTTAGTTGCATTTCCAAAAACATCTTCATTTAATTATACTACCTTTTTTTTATCCCAAAGAGTTTCAGTGTGACCATATGCCAAAGGACTTTTTTTTTTTCTTTTTTGAGGGGAAAAAGAAAGCTGAAATCTTTCACTGATGGATAGATTCAGCAACCACTGCTGTGCAATAAAAGATAATTCAAAAGTATATAAAGAAATAGCTTTGCTAGCTAGAGTGCTGTGTTCCAGAGAGGGAGATGGGCTGTTAAAATAAAACATGGTGCCAAGCAACCAACCTGCATTCCCCACAGGGTTCGGTTTTGTGGATTGTCTGAGAGTATCCCAGAGCCTACTTCAGATTGTCAACAATAAAAGCAACATCAGATCTAATGTTGTGTTGAATGCCCCTTAATGGAATCCAAGGCAAATAAAAATAAGATGTAGGGGCTTCCCAGGTGGCTCAGTGGTAAAGAACCCACATGCCAATGCAAGAGATGTAGGTTTTATCACTGGATCAGGAAGATCCTCTGGAGTAGGAAATGGCAACTCATTCTGTTATTCTTGCCCGGGAAATCCCATGGATACAGGCACCTTGTGGGCTAGTTGATGGGTTGCAACAGTCAGACATGACTGAGCGCACACCCACACACACAACACACGATAACAAGGTATATTGCTGCTACTGCTAAGTCGCTTCAGTCGTGTCCGAATCTGTGCGACCCCATAGATGGCAGCCCACCAGGCTCCTCTGTCCCTGGGATTCTCCAGGCAAGAACAGTGGAGTGGGTTGCCATTTCCTTCTCCAATGCATGAAAGTGAAATCATTCAGTAGTGTTCAACTCTTCGCAACCCCATGGACTGCAGCCTACCAAGCTCCTTCGTCCATGGGATTTTCCAGGGAAGAGCACTGGATTGGGGTGCCATTGCCTTCTCCGAATGTGTATTAGGCGCTTTAAAATGCATGGTACAGTAAAAAGAGAAGACCATCCTAAGGGACACAGCAGATGTGATTATAGATGGTTGTCACTGATGACAGTGGAAAGAAAGGTGCCTCTTCTTAGGCCAAATCTGCTGGGAGAAGTAAGACTTCACACTGCTGTAGCAGCCAGGGGCACAACAGAAGACCAGTGGGCAGCAAGTTGAGAAAGGACAGGGTAGGACGGGTTTTCATTTTACCCACTCTTCACACACATTATCCTATTGAAGCCTCACATATCCTAGAGGTAGATATTGTTACAGTTTACAGATGAGAAGATTGGGGAGTCTAAGGGACTTGGTAGTGGGTAAGGTCATGAATTTTCGGCAGAAGCAATGGGTGTCAGTCTCAGACCTGAGCATTGAAAGGCGAGTACAAGAAGACCCTTCTGAGCTCTCTTGCCCCTCCCCTATGTGTGAGTCAGACCCTTAATGAAGCAAATCCAGCGTGAAGATGACACAGTGCTATGCCCACCAACCTGCTATGGACACTGCAAAGCAAGAGAGTAGACATTTGTTGCTCTGGGCCACTGAAATTGTGGGGTTGTTTTTATGATAGTGTGGTATAGCCCATCATGATGGAATCAGAAATTAGTACCAGGAATGGATGACCTAATAACCAAAAGCATAAAATATGCAGCACTGACATTGGGGCTCAGTGGGTAGCAGGGAAGCTGTGTCTGGGGCTGACAGCACCTTGATCTGTGTTAGGCAGTGATATAGCATTTGGTTTTGATAGGTAGCAACTTAGAAGGAAGATAAGGTCCTACTGGTCTAGTGACTAGGAGACAGATTGGAAAAATTTTTTCAAAAGTACATGTGCAAGATGTTGTACATCGTTTTATCTGTTTGTTGGTCATCTGCATGTCTTCTTTGGAGAAATGTCTTTTTAGGTCTTCTGACCACTTTTTGACTGGGTTGTTTGTTTTTCTGCTACGGAGCTGCATGAACCACTTGTATATTTTGGAGATTAATCCTTTGTGGGACTAATCCTTTGTTTCAATTGCAATTATTTTTTTCCATTCTGAGAGTTGTCTTTTCATCTTATTTACATGAAGCAAAGGAAAATTTGATTATGTCCCACATATTAATTTTTGTTTTCATTTCCATTATTCTGGGAGGTGGGTCAAAGAGGATTTTGCTGTGATTTATGTCAAAGAGTGGTTTGCCTGTGCTTTCCTCTGAGTTTTATAGTTTCAGGCACTACATTGTGGTCTTTAATCTGGTTTGTTTTGTGTGTGTGTGCGCGGTGTTAGGAAGTATTCTAATTTCATTCTTTTGCATATAGCTGTTCAGTTTCCCCAACATTTACTGAAGAGGCCGTCTTTTCTCCTTTGTATAGCGTTGCCTTCTTTGTTAAAAATAAGATGCCCATACATGTGTGAGTTTATCTCAGGACTTTCTTTTTCTATTGATCTGTATATATATTTTTTTGTTCCAGTTCTGTACTATTTTGATAACTGTAGCTTTATAGTGTAGTCTGAAACCAGAAAGTTTGATTCCTCCAGCTCCATTTTTGTTTCTCAAGATTTTTTGAATATTTGGCATCTTCTGAGTTTCTACTGGACTGCAAGGAGATCCAACCAGTCCATTCTAAAGGAGATCAGTCCTGGGTGTTCTTTGGAAGGAATGATGCTAAAGCTGAAACTCCAGTACTCTGGCCACCTCATGCGAAGAGTTGACTCATTGGAAAAGACTCTGATGCTGGGAGGGATTGGGAGCAGGAGGAGAAGGGGACGACAGAGGATGAGATGGCTGGATGGCATCACCGACTCAATGGACGTGAGTTTGAGTGAACTCCGGGAGTTGGTGATGAACAGGGAGACCTGGCGTGCTGTGATTCATGGGGTCTCAAAGAGTCCGACATGACTAAGTGACTGAACTGAACAATTTTTGAAATGTTTTGTTCTACCTCTGTGAAAAATTCCATTGGTAATTTGATAGAGAGTGCATTGAATCTGTAGGTTGCTTTGGGAAGCATAGTCATTTTCACAGTATTGATTCTTCCATCCAAGAGCATGTTGTATCTCTCCATCTGTTTGTCATTAATTTCTTTCATCAGTGTCTTATAGTTTTGTGTATGCATGTCTTTTGTTTCCATGGGTATTAAGTTAGTACAAACATAATTGCAATTTTGGACCCTGAATTTTAAATCATTATAACTAGGCTCAAGCACATCTTTTCTTGATCAAAATAGGAACCATTGCAGTCAACACATTTTTGCCAATAAGAAATAAGCTTGTTATTCATAAAAATCATGCATGGGGATTCAGTGAACTCTTGGAAAGCATTTTCTGCCTTCTCCTAGTTGTGGAAGCATTTTCCCTGCAAAAAGTATGCCTGAAGAAGTGGTAGTCTGTTGGTAAGAGGTCAGGTGAATATGAAAGATGAGGCAAAATTTCGCAGCCCAATTCATTCAACTTTTGAAGTGTTGGTTGTACAACATGCAGTTGGGCACTGTCATGAAGAACTGGTTGCTTTCTGTTGACCAATGTCAGCTGCAGGTATTGCAGATTTCAGTACATCTCTGAGCATACTTATCAGATATAATTGGTTCACTGGGATTCAGAAACCTGTAGTGGAGCAGACTGGCAGCAGACCACCAAACAGTGACTATGACCTTTTTTTGGTGCTTAGGCTTTGGGAAGTGCTTTGGAATTTCTTCTCCATCCAACTACTGAGCTGGTCATCACTGGTCGTCATATAAAATCCACTTTTTATTGCATTTCACAATTCAATCAAGAAATGGTTCAATGTTGTTGTGTCAAATAAGAGAAGAGAATACAACACTTAAAAACAATCATTTAAAAAAATTTTGGTTAGTTCATGAGTCACATACTTATAAAGCTTCTTCACCTTTCCAATTTGCTTCAAATGCTGTAAAACGGTCAATGTTGAGTTCCTTGCCAGCTTCTCATGTAGTGCTAAGAGGGTCAGCTTTGATGATCCATCTCATTGGGTCATTGTCACTTCCAATGGTCAGCCACTGTGCTACTCATCTTGAAGGCTCTCATTCCCTTTGCAAAAGTTTTTGAACCACCACTGCACTGTATGTTTGTTAGCAGTTCCTGGGCCAAATGCATTGTTGATGTTGCAAGTTGTCTCTATTGCTTTATGACCCATTTGGACTCAAATACGAAAATCACTCATATTTACTTTTTTTGTTTAACATTATTTCCCTAGTGTAAAGCAAATATAAAATAAACAACAAGTAATGTCATTAGCAAAAAAGCATAAAGCAAGAAATGTGCATTAAAATTATGTAAAACATAACTGCACTTATTTAAGAATGTATCCCAATATCAGACAGCAATATTCAAGTATACAAAACTGCAGTTACTTTTGCACCAACCTTATAGGTTTAATCCTAGGTATTTTTTTTTTTTCTCTTTGTTTCAATGTTGAATGCAGTTGTTTCCCAATTTATCTTTCTGATTTTTCTTTACTGGTGTATAGAAATGCCAGGGATTTCTGTGTGTTAATTTTGTATCCTGCAGCTATACTAAATTCATTGTTAAGCTTTAGTAGTTTTCTGCTGGCATTTTTAGGTTTACCATGTATAGTATCATGTTGGCTTTAAAAGTGAGAGCTTTACTTTTTTTCTAATCTGGATTTCTTTAATTTCTTTTTCTTCTCTAATAGCTGTGGCTATGGCATCCAAAACTATGTTGAATGATAGTGATGAGAGTGGGTATCCTTGTCTTGTTCCCGATCTGAGAGGAAATGCTTTCACTTTTTCAGCATTGAGAATAATGTTTATTATGGGTTTGTTGAATATGGCCTTTATTATATTGTTAGGTTTCTTCTGTACACATTTTCAGGAGCATTTTTTATCATAAATGGGTGTTGAATTTTGTCAAGATCTTTTTCTGCATCTACTGAAGTGATCTTATGGGTTTTATGTTTCAATTTGTTTTCATGGTGTATCATATTGATTTATTTCTGTATATTGAAGAATCCTTGCATCCCTGAGCTAAACCTCACTTCATCATGGTGTATGATCTTTCTAATTTGTTGTTGGATTTTGATTACTAATATTTTATTCTGGGTTTGTGCATTTATGTTCATCAGTGATATTTTCCTTTTTTAAAAAAATATCTTTGTTTGGCTTTGGTGTTAGCATGATGGTAGCCTCAGAGAATGAGTTTGGGAGTGTTCCTCCCTCTGTAATTTTTTGAAAGAGTTTGAGGAGAACAGGTGTTAGTTCTCGAAACTTTGGATAGAATTCACCTGTGAAGCCATCTGGCACTGGAATTTTGCTTGATGGAAGATTTTTTTTATCAAAGTTTTGATTTTTGGTACTTGTGATTGGTCTGACATGATTTCTGTTTCTTTCTGGTTCCATTTTGGAAGGTTGTACATTTTTATGAACTTATCCATTTCTTCTAGGTTGTCCATTTTATTGGCATAGATGCTCATGGTGGTCTCTTCTGATCTTTTGTATTTCTGCACTTTCTATTGTAACTACTCCTTTTCCTTTCTAATTTTATGGATTTGAGTCTTCTCCCTTTTTTTTCTGATGAATCTGGCTAATGGTTTGTCAATTTGGTTTGTTAATTTTCTCAAAAGTAGCTTTTAGTTTTATTGATCTTTGCTATTGTCTCCTTCATTTCTTTTTCACTTATTTCTGCTCTTATTTTTATGATTTCTTTCCTTTTTCTAACGTTTTGTTTTTATTTTTGTCCTTCTTTTTCTTGTTGCTCTAGGTGTAAAAGGTTAGGTTGTTTATTTGATGGTTTTCTCCTTTCTTTAGGTAGGCTCATATTACTGTAAACTTCCATTTTAGAACTGCTTTTGCTGCATCCCATAGGTTTTTGCTTATCATATTTTCATTGTTAGTTGTTTCCAGGTACTTTTTGATTTCCATTTTGATGTCTTCAGTGACCTGCTGGTTATTTAGAGGCATATTTTTTGGCCTTCGTTTGTTCGTGTTTTCTTAACTTTTTTTTTTTTTTTTCCTCATGTGGTTGTTATCTACTCTCATATCACGGTCAGAAAAAATTCTTGACATGATTTCAGTTTTCTTAATTTTACCAAGGCGTGGTTTCTCACCTAAGATGTTATCTATCCTGGAGAATGTTCGTATGTAATTGAGAAAAATGTGTATTCTACTGTTATGGGATGGAATGTACTGAAGATATCAGTTAGGTCCATCTGGTCTAACGTATTTTTTAAAACTTGTGTTTCCTTATTAATTTTCTCCGTGGGTGATCTATCCATCAGTGTAAGTGGGGTGTTAAAGTCCCCTAATATTATTTTGTTACTGTGGATTTCCTTTTTTAGGGATGAAAGCCTGGAAAATCCCATGGATAGAGGAGCCTGGTAGGCTGCAGTCCATGGGGTCATGAAGAGTCAGACACGACTGAGCAACTTCACTTTCACTTTTCACTTTCATGCATTGGAGAAGGAAATGGCAACCCATTCCAGTGTTCTTGCCTAGAGAATCCCAGGGATGGGAGAGCCTGGTGGGGTGCTGTCTATGGGGTCACACAGAGTTGAGCACGACTGAAGTGACTTAGCAACTTAGCAGCAGCAGCCATTTGCCTTATGTACTGAGATGCTCTTGTGTTGGGCACATAAATATTTATAATTGTTAAATCCTCTTGGATTGTTCTCTCAATCATTATATAGTGTCCTTCCTTATCTCTTGTAACAGTTTTTCACCATTAAACTCTGAATGAGATCCTTGCTGGGTAGAGTAATTTAGCTTTCCTCTTTCATTACCTTAAATATATCTCGCCACTCTCTTCTGGTCTGCAGCATTTCTGTTGAAAAATTAGCTGTTAGCCCAATGGGAGTCTCTTTATGTTATTTTTTGCTCTTCCTTTGCTGTTTTTAATATTTTATCTTTGTGTTCAATTTTTGTTAGTTTGATTAATATGTGTCTTTTGACTAATATGTATTAGCTTGATTAATATGTGATCAATATTGCCCCAGAGGTCTCTGAGACATTCCTCAATTATTTTCATTATTTTTTTATCCTGATCTTCAACAGTTATTTATCTAATTCTATCTTGCAACTTATCCATTCTTCTGCCTCAGTTCTGCTATTGGTTCCTCGTATATTATTTTGTAATTTCAATCCCTGTTTGTTTATTCTTTATTTCTTCTAGGTGTTTGTTAAATGTGTTAAATATTTCTTATATTTTCTCCATTCTATTTTCAATATTTTGAAACTTTGTTACTATTATTGCTCTCAATTCCTACTCAGATAGGTTGCCTATTTCTTCTTCATTTATTTGGCCTTTCAGCTTTTTACCTTGTTCCTTCATCTGTAACATATTTTGTTGTTGTTTTTCCTTTTTTGTTTTTTTTTAAAATAAGTGCAACTGTGTTCCTTTTTTGGTAGTTGTTTGGCCTGAGGTTTCCAGCAGTGGAGTTTGCAGGCAGTTGGGTAGAGTCAGATTTGGAGTTGAGATGTTGGACCTTGGGGATATCTCACTCTGATTAATATTCTCTGAGGCCTAACCTTCTCTGTTATTTCATCAGTTCAGACTCAGCACTCCTGCCTCAGGACCGCAGGCCTGATCTGTGTCCTGTGAACCTGGATCCCACAAGTCATGGGTTGTGGGGGAAAAAAAAAAAAAGCATAACAATAACAAAGATTAAAAAACAACAATCCCCTGGAGAATAAACCTGGACTCCAGTAGCAAAGAAAGAGAAGGAAAAATATGTGTGTATGTGTGTGTATAATAAAAATGAGGGAGCAGGATAATAATGAAGAGTAAAAAAATAAAACAAGTTTAGAAAACTAAGGGAAATAGTAGAAAAAATAAGAATGTGTATGAAACAACCACTGGAGGGTATAACTGAACTCCACTGGCAAATAGCACAAAAATAAAACCAAGCCCCACGAAACCAAAAGCAGAACAATAAAACAAAAGTAAACAAAACAAAACAAAACAAAGACAAAAAAGATACCTTTGCTGTGAAGGACAGGGCTTAGGTGGAGAAGGGCTTAGGTGGAGAAGGGCTTAGGTGGTAGTGGTTTTTAAGTAGAGGTGAGATTTAGGCGGGGCAGGGCTCCTGATTCAGGACTGATGCCTCCACAAAAGGCCCTGGGTGGGTATGGAGGGTAACCTGGGCTCCTCCCAGCCATGGGGGCCCCTGTAGTGCCTCTGACTTCTAAGTGCAGAGGATCAGGCCCAGGTCCCCAGGAGGATCCCCAGGGCCAAGTGGGTTTGGAAGCGCCAGCTGGGTCCTCCAGTACTCCACACCCAGAGGAATACTCCCCATCGAGCCTGCTCTGTCCCCTCCCTCCAATACCCACAGGACCTACATGGTCAGTGAGTGTCCTTAGAGGGAGCCCTGGAGAACAGGTGGGGCCCTGGAGTGCACAGGTATGTCACCTGAAGGCAGGCACCTCATGGATGGTGGAGGGGGGCCCAGAGAAAGAAGGGTGGCCCTGGAGGATTGAGGGAGGGGAGTCCTGAAAGGAGGAGAGATAGAAGGATGGAGGGAGATCCTGGAGGACTGAGGGCCCATCCCAGAGGACAAGACAGGGGCCTTGGGGAGGGGAGGAAACTGGGAAGCAGAATGGAACTTGGAGGGTCCAGTGGGGCCCCCATAGATGGTGGAGTGCTTAGTCTGGTGGGTGGAGGGGCCCTTGCAGGAGGGACAGAGTCCTGGGGGGCAGAGAGGGGCCCTGGAGGGGATTTCTTTAAACTACTTGCAATTTAAGTATTTAATTACAGAAAATCAATATTCCTTTACTCATGAACCAATGGAATTCTGACATTATTTGCTCTGACTCTTAGGTCCTCTCTAAAATTAAATGCTTTACTTTTTACCTCCCATCATCTAAGGAAAACCGGTAGCATATATCTGAGCTTATCCACAGGCATCAACAAAATTGTCTTACATATTATTTATCTCATTCCTGGGGAATTGCTAATGTAGGAAATGGCCTTGACTGTGACCATAATGACTGGCCTGAGACCAGATTTTAAAATATATATCATCAACTTAAATGTACATATAAATTAGAGTGGGTGTTACATGATAAAGATAGATTTCTCCTAGAGATGCCATAGTTCTTGTCACTGAGGTATGTCAGTTTGCTGCCATCCCCTCCCTTCACTGTATTCAAAAGGGATCCCCTCTGCAACTTTCTGTGACGGGATTCCCTAAAGACTAAGCACCAGTCTTACTTGCTGCTGCTGCTGCTAAGTCACTTCAGTCGTGTCCGACTCTGTGTGACCCCAGAGACGGCAGCCCACAAAGCTCCCCTGTCCCTGGGATTCTCCAGGCAAGAACTGGAGTGGGTTGCCATTTCCTTCTCCAATGCATGAAAGGGAAAATTGAAAGTGAAGTTGCTCAGTCGTGTCCAACTCCTAGCGACCCCATGGACTGCGGCCTACCAATCTCCTCTGTCCATGGGATTTGTCAGGCAAGAGTACTGGAGTGGGTTGCAGTCTTAGTTGGTGCTACCCTTTTTCAGAAGACCACCAGAACAGTGATCAGTCTGTTCACTGTCCACTCCATATTCTGAAGCTCCTGTGCTTACCACACTAGTTTCTGGTTTTCCCACTCCTGGCTAGTCCCTTCAACCCCTCCCCTTTCTACCTGTGAATTGTCTTTTTCAGAATAACCACAGGTACAAATAATCCTAGTTCCAGAGCCCTCTTTCAAACTCCTTTTCCAGGAAGCATTCCTGGACTTCTGCTCATGTTGGTTTCATTCTCCACAGTGATCCTACTGCACTCATAGTCAGCACTGTTTAACACTTTCTCCAAAGTAGATGCCAATGGAAAAACAATTTTCTCTATAAGAAACTCAAGACTTTTTTGAAGATAGAGATAATTTCTTAAGTGTCTATGTTTTATTTCAAAACCTCATAGGTCTGGTCCTCAATGAGAAAAGGATTCAAATTTCCAGGGATTCACTAATGGTGTTCCCCAAATTAGAGTTGATTTTTCAAACTATGATGAGAACAGTTAACACCGTGAGTGATAAAATGGGACTTTCATACATCAGACAAAGCAAAATCAGTAATTTTCCCTAAAATTTGTATTAAAAAATCTGATTGTACTGATTAATAAGTGTTTATATTCAACTGGTGACAAATAATCAGTGGCTATGTAGGCAGAATGCTTCTTTTTTATCCTGATAAATTCCAATAGTTTATATAAATGTGATTGAGATTTATGTGTGTGTGTGTTCCTATACAAATAAACAATAAACTAACAACCTATCTTAATTAGGGAAAACATCAAATAACTTTGAAAGTAAGAATGTATGCCCAGGTAGAGCTTTTTTGAATGAATGGATAAAGACTATTTTCCTAAGTGACTGTTCTTACGTACTTGAAGAGAGTCTGTTCTTGTAAGCAGCAAGAGAAGCTCTGTACACCATCCTAATTTGTTTAGAAGCTACTTCCAAGTATCTCCAGCAGTCTAGTACTTTGCTGAGACATTCAAGAAGGATCTTTCTTTCTGACTGACCAAGCAAATCATGTCTGGAGTATGCTGTGTGGCCCAGGACAAGTTGTATGTCTTCAGCATTGACATTGAATCTCTTGCACATCTAAAGGAGAGACAGGAGAAAAAGTGCAGTGTTGTACCCTGAGCTGATGCTCAGTAAGCCTGTTCCTTTCTTCCTGCTAAGTGGGAGTTGTGAAGAGCTGACTGCACCATAAGGAATGGATATTGTAGCATCCACAGCCACACAATGTCCTGAAGCTAAAGAAATGGCAGGCCCATATTTTAAGCTCGAGCCATGACACATATGTCAAGAACATGTTGTGTTCATTAAATATGAATTAAGCATTTTATCCTTTTAATGTCTCCCAGAAAGCAGAGACATTACTTTGTTAACAAAGATCCATCTAGTCAAGGCTATGGTTTTTCCAGTAGTTATGTATGGATATGAGAGTTGGACTACAAAGAAAGCTGAGCTCTGAAGAATTGATACTTTTGAACTCTGGTGTTGGAGAAGACTCTCCCTTGGACGGTAAGGAGATCCAACCAGTCCATCCTAAAGGAGATCAGTCCTGGGTGTTCATTGGAAGGACTGATGTTGAAGCTGAAACTCCAATACTTTGGCCACCTGATGTGAAGAGCTGACTCGTTTGAAAAGACCCTGATGCTGGGAAAAATTGAGGGCAGGAGGAGAAGGTGATGACAGAGGATGAGATGGTTGGATGGCACCACTGACTCAGTGGACATGAGTTTGGGTAAACTTCGGGAGTTGGTGATAGACAGGGAGGCCTGGCATACTGGGGTTCATGGGGTCGCAAAGAGTCAGACACGACTGAGCGACTGAACTGAACTGAAAGGAATATTTGACAAAATGACTTCTGCATTAGGGAATCACTTAGAAAGATCTTCAAAGTGTAAAAATTTGGATTGAATTTTATAATGGCTGATACAGAATGTGAAATTGACATATAAAAGCTTTGAGAAAGTGATTTTCAGGAAAAAAAAATTTTGCCTATGTTCTAATGCTTCTAAATTACATGAAATAATTGAAAATGATTTCAGTTAAAGTGTAGATTTTAATTTTAGGGGTTAGAATGTGACTGTACAATTCCATGTCTTTCCTTGTGTTTTACCAGGAGGTGATAAAGTTAAATTATCATGTATAATAGACATAATAGTCACATATAATAGACATGATTTCTCAGTTAAATGATCTCTTGTAATATGATCATGGTTTAGCTGCCTCATGTTCTTAGTATGTGGAAATGAATATAAGTTCTTTAAAACTTTTAAATGGCATTTTCATTTGTATTTTCTTCGATACAGTATTCTAAATATTGTAGAATACTCTGTATTGATATACAATATTTTAAAATGTATTCTCCAGTCTAGAAAATATCAAATAATCTTAGGTTCCCCACACCATATAACTTAGTTAATAGTGACAATTATACCACTTGAATTCTGTCAAGTACAGACCACCCTCCCCATATCCCCTCTGTTTAGGCCTTCTCTTTTGAATGACTGCTGATGGGGCTGCCTCCAGACTTCTCTTCTTCCAGATCACTCCTCGGATTAGGGAACTATTGTGATTCCCACTTGCCACTCATCATGGAATTCCCACGATTTCCACTCTATGAGAAAGGCCTGATGATGCCTCGCGGGACCTGCAAGATGCTATGTAGTCTGAATCCAGCCTTGGTCCTCCCACTTTCCACTCACCATTGCTCATGGCAGCAGACTCAAGCCTGCTGTAAGGGGTCTCTGTCTTAACACCTTGGGACTCCGTCTGTTTTGCCTTCCTGCCTGTGGCTTCCCAGATTCAGCCGACACTCCAAGAATACTCTTTTGAGCTCTGGCCCCACACCCTGGAGGTTAAGCCTTTCATCTCATGTATTAATCTGTCTTGTAATGGCTATCTTTGCCCCATCCTGCAGTAGACCGTGACCCTACAGATTAGTTCTTATAGCCAATGGCATGTTGCCTAGCACAGAGTGGCCTAAGTAAAGGTTCATGGATAAGTGAATAATCCCTTCTCAGAGAGCTTGAGGAAATTTGTGAGAGAATTGCGAGGAAGCAAAACAATTGATATAAAAGTCCCCAAGTAAAGACCAAGACCAAAATTTTCAAATTAGGAAGAAGCATGTGGAGTGAGGTGGCTAGGGAAGAGGAGCAGGCAGATCACTGCAGTGTAGATGAGAAGAATGCCAAGGGCCCTGGCCTGGAAAGATTCCCCTTCCTGAGCTAAAGTATGCCAGGGAGCAAGCATAGTTTGGAATGTTAAAGCTCAGTTTATTCAACTAACTCCAAATCAAATTATGGATGGTTTAAAGGGAGATGAATATAAGATTGAAGGTTAAAGTCAAAACCATAATTCAGTAACATTATACTCTATTGCTTTTGCTTGTGATTCCCTAGTCCTAAAAAAGAAATAAGGCTGAAGAAATATATTCAGTTCAGTTCAGTCACTCAGTCGTGTCCACCCATCTGCAGATACTAAACATATTACATGTCTGCAAAGAAACATATTACATGTCTGCAAAGAAACATATTACACTGTCATAAATTTTGAAGCCTTTACTAATATAAGAGCAGATCGTGGTTTTTTTTTTTTTTCTTTTGATGTAGTAACAATAGCAATGTGCATTTAATGTTAGGTGTTCTAAACACTCTCTGCACATCCTTTCTGGACAACCAGGCCTAGTGTACAATATACTAGGGCCAACACAGATGAGACATCTGTGACTATTTTGTAATATAAACTCCCAATTTTTCTCTTTTCTTCAGTTTATAGGAGTTTATCATCTCTGTTTGGAGGACTTTGTGTCTACTTCCGGGGAATATTTTTTTTCTCTTTCACAAAACCATAGGCATTCTCTGAAAAATGAACTTATATTCAGTTACTTTTTCATCTTTTCTGTTTTTTGGGGGGTGGGGTAGGGATGGGGAGGGTTACTTTTGCATTTGTTAACAATAAATAAATTTTTGCTTTCTTCTTCTAGGTCTACAGCTCTGGAGTATATGACAAAGTTCTTTATCAGGATTTAACATAGTAGCTTGTTGTTGTTCCATCATTCATTCGTGTCTGACTCTTTGCAACCCCATTGACTGTAGCATGCCAGGCCTCCCTGTCCTTCACCATCTCCCAGAGCTTGCTCAAATTTATGTCCATCGAGTTGGTGATGTCATCCAACCATCTCATTCTCTGTCATCCCATTCTCCTCCTGTCTGCAATCTTACACAGCATCAGGGTCTTTTTCAATGGGTTGTCTCTTCTTTGAGGTGGCCAAAGTATTGGAGTTTCAGCTTTAGCATCAGTCCTTCCAATGAATATTCAGGACTTATTTCCTTTAGGCTGATTGGTTTGATCTTCTTGCAATCCAAGCAACTCTCAAGAGTCTTCTCCAAAACCATGGTGCAAAAGCATCAATTCTTTGGCATTCAGCTTTCTTTATGGTCCAACTCTCATATCAGTGCATGACTACAGGAAAACTATAGGTTTGACTAAACTGACCTTTGTTGGCAAAGTAATGTCTCTGCTTTTTAATATGCAGTCTAGGTTGATCATAGCTTAACTTCCAAGGAACAATCATCTTAACTTCATGACTGCAGTCACCATCTACAGTGATTTTGGAGCCCAATAAAATAAAGTCTGTTGATGTTTCCATTCCCTCCCATCAATTTCCAATGAAGTGATGAGACCCTAAGCCGTGATAGTCATTTTTTGAATGTTGAGTTTTAGGCCATCTTTTTCACTTTCCTCTTTCACCTTCATCAAGATCTTCTTTAGTTCCTCTTTGGTTTCTGCCATAATGGTGGTGTCACCTGAATATCTGAGGTTATTGATATTTCTCCCAGTGAACTTGATTCCAGCTTATGCTTCATCCAGCCTGGCAATTCTCATGATGTACTCTGCATGTAAGTTAAATAAGAAGGGTAACAATATATAGCTTGATTTAGTCCTTTCCCAATTTTGAACCAGTATGTTGTTCCATGTCTAGTTCTAACTGTTGCTTCTTGACCTGCATACAGGTTTCTCAGGAGGCAGGTGAGTAGGTCTGGTATTCCCATCTCTTTAAGAATTTTCCAGAGTTTCTTTAGATCTACATACTCAAAGGCTTTAGCAGGGTCAATGAAGCAGAAGTATATAATTTTCTGGAATTCTCTTGCTTCTTCTATGATCCAACAAATGTTGGCCATTTGCTCTCTGTTTCCTTGGCCTTTTCTAAATCCAGGTTGAACATCTGGAAATTCTTGGTTCATGTACTGTTGAAGCCTAGATTCGAGAATTTGGGGCATTACATTGCAAGCATGTGAAATGAGTGGAATGGTGTGGTAATTTGAACATTCTTTGGCACTGCCTTTCTTTGTGATTGAAATAAAAACTGTCCTTTTCCAGTCCTGTGGCCACTGCTGAGTTTTCCAAATTTGCTGGCCTATTGAGTGAAGCACTCTATGAGCATCATCATTTATGATTTGAAATAGCTCAGCTGGAATTCCATCACCTCCACTATCTTTGTTTGTAGTGGTACTTCCTGAGGACCACTTGACTTCACATTCCAGGATATCTGGCTCTAGGTGAAGGATCACACCATCGTGGTTATCTGGGTCATGAAGATCTTTTTTGTACAGTTCTGTGTATTGTTGCCACCTCTTCTTAATATCATCTGCTTCTGTTAGGTCCATACCATTTCTGTCCTTTCTTGAGCCCATCTTAGCATGAAATGTTCCTTTGGTATCTCTAATTTTCTTGAAAAGATCTCTGGTCTTTCCCATTCTATTGTTTTCCTCTATTTCTTCACATTGTTCTCTTACGAGAGCATCCTGTCTCTCCTTGCTATTCTTTGGAACTTTGCATTCAGATGAATATATCTTTTCTCCTTTGCCTTTAACTTCTCTCTCTCTCTCTCTCTCTTTTTTCCCAGCTATATGTAAGGTCTCTTCAGACAACCATTTTTCCTTTTTGTATTTCTTTTTCTTGGGAACGGCCTCCTGTACAATGTCACGAACCTCTGTCCACAGTTCTTCAGGCACTCTATCATATCTAATCCTTTGAATCTATTTGTCACTTCCACTGTATAATTGTAAGGGGTTTGTTTTAAGTCATACCTGAATGATCTGGTAGTTTTTCCTACTTTCTTCAATTTAAGTCTGAATTTTACAATAAGGAGTTCATGATCTGAGCCACAGTTAACTCCTTGACTTGTTTTTGCTGACTGTATAGAGCTTCTCCATCTTTGGCTGCAAAGAATATCAATTCAGTCGCTCAGTCGTGTCCAACTCTTTGTGACCCCATGAGCTGCAGCACGCCAGGCCTCCCTGTCCATCACCAACTCCCGAAGTTTGCCCAGACTCATGTCCATTGAGTTAGTAATGCCATCCAACCATCTCATCCTCTGTCATCCTCTTCTGCTCCTGCCCTCAATCTTTCCCAGCATCAGGGTCTTTTCAAATGAGTCAGCTCTTCACATAAGGTGGCCAAATTATTGGAGTTTCAGCTTCAGCCTCTTTCTGACTTGCAGATAGCACCTTTTTGTCTTCTCGCTATGACCTCACATGGCTTTTCAAGATTGTGCACATGGGGACAGGTGTAGGGAAAGAGAGAGAGAGAAGCAAGCATGTTCCTGTATCTCTTCCTCTCCTTATGGTAACACCAGTCCTATAGGATTAAGGCCCCATCCTAGTGACCTCATATAACCTTAATTACACTCTTGAAAGACCTATCTCTAAATATGGTCACATTGGGGATTAGGAGTTCAACATATGGATTGAGTTCATAGCAATTAGTGTACAGAATTTTTGTGGCCATAAATTTGCATTTCTAGGAGTTTAATTACAGAGTTGTATGTGAGAGCATGTTTAATTTTATGAGAAAGTGCCAAAACTGCTTTCCAGAGTGGCTGTATCTTTGTAGACTCTCACAGCAATCTATGACAGATGCAGTTTCTCCACAAGCTCACAGAATTTATCACTATTTTTACTTTAGTCATTCTGATTGGTGTGTAATTTTGGTCTAAATTTGCATTTCCCTAATGATCTGTGATGCTGAACATCTTTTTTACACACTCATTTGCTTTCCAAATATCTTCTGTGGAAAATCTCTCTCTCTTTTTTTTTTTTAACCAATGATTGCTCAGCTAGTAAAAAATCTGCCTGCAATGCAGGAGATCTGGGTTCAATCCCTGGGTTGGGAAGATCGCCTGGAGAAGGGAAACACTACCCCTCCAGTATTCTGGCCTGGAGGATTCCATGGACTGTATAGTTCACAGGGTTGCAAAGAGCTGAACACGACTGAGTGACTTTCAGTGATCTGTGATGCTGAACATCTTTTTTACATCCTTATTTGCCATACAAATAGCTTCTGTGGAAAAATCTCATTTTTTAAAACCAACTTTCTAATAAGAACGCTTTAAATGTGATCCTGGATCTTAGAAATGCCTGTTTGGCTTTTTGAAATAGTGAAAACATTCAAGCATTTCTCTTTATTTTATCCCTTCAGAAGAGGGCCAGCCTTCCTTGATGACAGGAATAGATACAGTGCTGGGTAGAGGGATAAATGACTTTGTTTCCATTCTCAGAATGTCTTTCTCTCCATAAATTAAAGGGGTATAAAAATGTATGTTTTTCAGGGTAGTTTCACAGATGTTATTCTGGGGTTCCTCACATATGATCCTGAAACTGAAAAAGAGGCAATGAAGTGACTTGATGGGAACCAGAAGTTGAAAGTCAATACAGGAACCAAGATTCACAAGCTTTTCTGAGACTTACGGGGGAACACCAACATGTTATATTATTTCTTCCTGTTTATGAGTAAGCTGTGAGTCATTATCTTTGGAAGAGAAATGGACCAGAAGCTCTTCAGTGGTTCCCTTGCTACTTGGGAAGTCAGTCTTCATCCTCGGTTACAGACATGATATGTTACCAAGCCTAAGCTCATTCTACTTGATGCATGACAGGTCAGTAAATTGGGAGATGAGTTGTTGGAAAAAGGAATAACAATTTTCATTGAGAAGCTACCTGACTGAAACGATGGTAAACTAGGATCTCAAAAAAACCCCATGTTATCTCAGTCTAAGTTTTGGCTCCTTTTATATACAACAGAGGGAGGGGGAGGCTCCTCTCTGGCTAAGTGAGACCACTAACGGCCATTCAGAGGAGGTGGTTGATGCACCCTTTACTGGGATCTCTGTCTGAGGTGTAGGTGCCATAGACTCAGCCCGCCGCTGGCTCCTCTCTGGCTGGGGAGACTATTACAGTGGCAGCAGTAGTAATTCAGAAGGAACTCGCATCAATCAACATAGGAATTTTTAATGGGCATTTAAAAAAACTATGCTATGTTGCTTCATATACTTTTGTGAAATACTGCTTAAAAAACTGAGTTCAATAATTGCTGTTGTATATTTTTATACTATCTGGCATCTTTTGTTTCTTTCCTTCCATTAGTGTATCAATTATTTTTTTTTTGTTTCAAAAAATTATATGTTTTAAAGAGACATAAAATTACCAGTTAGCTAGAGGCATCTTTTGTCCCAGAAATGTGGAAACTGATTTTCTCCCCTGCACTATCTTGAGAACAGATGCTCTGTTTATTTTACACTTGTATCTCTATTACCTAGAACAAGGCTTCATTCATAGATGAGGGGTTCACTGACAACTGTGAGAATATTCTAAATCCTTGTTTTCTACAGAACTGATAGATCCATCAACTACCAAAGGGAAGATAAGAGATGACTAAAAAGAAATACAGATGAAGAAGGACAAATTAATAGAATAAGATGGGAGAAAAGTTCCAAGCATAAAAATGTTTAAAATAGAAATATATGAAATTCTCCAAGTAGAAGAAAACAGTTTGGAAAAATCAGATACAAATATTTGCTGTTCACCACTGACACATGAAAAAAGCATTAGGGAACGCAGAAAACTGAAAACAAAAGGATGAAAAAAATTTAGCAGGGCAAGTCCCAACTAAAGAAAGCTAGAGGCTGTGTTAATTTCACTAATTAAATGGACTGTAAATTAAGGCAAAATTTTTCAAGTTTTTGCATCCTTTGGTCTCCCATTCCTATCATGTAGATGTTACCCATGCTTTACTTATGGTGTATTATAGATATATTTCTCTTTTTAACACAACAAACTATTGAGGCTTTTTTGGTCATGCGTCTTACATGGAAACTCCTTGATTGTCTTTCCACCTTTTCTAAGTACTTATCTAAGTAGGTACTTTACCTAAACACAGTTATCAATGTGGATCTTCCTATGGCACATCTTCCCAGGAAGAATACTGGAGTGGGTTGCCATTTCCTTCTCCAAGGAATCTTCCTGACCTAGAGACTGAACCCATGTCTCCTGCATTGGCAGGCAGATTCTTTATCACAGAATCACCAGGGAAGCCCAAACACTGTTACTCTGAGGGATGGGATGGGGAGGGAGGTGGGAGGGGGCTTCCAAATGGAGAACACATGTACACCCATGGCTGATTCACATCAATGTATGGCAAAAAACCACTACAATATTGTAGCATAATTAACCTCCAATTAAAAAAAAAAACTTAAAAATATTGAAAATGCTACCCAAATATCTTTTTGTAGCCAATGTAATGTCATTTTGATTCATTTCCTTCGTATGTGCTCTGGCATTTTTCTGTTTCAGAAAATTCAGTGTTCCTTTTGTGTTTCTCCTTTACTCTCACAAGTTGTTGGGAGGTTATTTACATGTCAAGCAATCCCTCATCCCAGCTGGGTGTCTTACAGTCTAACTCAGTTCTGATGGTGTTACCTGGAGACAGTGTCAGATCCCACAGGTTAAGGGCTCAGTCCCACAAGACTGCCCACCTCCAACTTCAGTGCCACCTGCAAGTAGTAGGTCCCCAGGTTGGGTTTCCCACTAGTGGGCACTAGTGGTAAAGAACCCTCCTGCCAATGCAGAAAGTCTAAGAGATGTGAGTTCAATCCCAGGTTCAGGAACATCCCCTGGAAGAGGCCACTGCAACCCATTCCAGTATTCTTGCCTGGAGAACCCATGAACAGAGGAGTCTGTTGGGCTACAGTCCATGGGGTCGCAAAGAGTCGGACACAACTGAAGCAACTTAGACCGCACACATGCAGGTCCCTAGGTTACCAGAATTTCTGTTTGATTTGGCTACAATTAGAGGTTCCCAAGACTCCTTCCCCTTGGGATTCAGTTATTTTTGCTTCCCTGTAGCTCAGCTGGTAAAGAATCCACCTGCAATACAGGAGACCCCCGTTCAATTCCTGAGTCAGGAATATCCCCTTGAGAAGGGATAGGCTACCCACTCCAGTATACTTGGGCTTCCTTCGTGGCTTGGTAAAGAATCTGCCTGCAATGCAGGATTCCTGGGTTTTATCACTGGGTTGTGAAGATCCCCTGGAGCAGGGCATGCAACCCACTCCAGTATTCTTGCCTGGAGAATCCCCATGGAAAAAGGGTTAGAAGCATGCTACAGTCCAAGGGATCACAAAGAGTCAGACACAACTGAGCAACTAAGCACAGCATAGCACACATGGCTTCATCCCCTTGGGATTCAGTCACTTTTGCTAGAATAGCTCGAAGAACTCAGAGACACACTTTCTTCTGCTAGTTTATAAAAGGATATGGATAAACAGCCAGATGGAGAGACACTTTATCAGAAATCTGGGAAGGTCCCATGTACAGGAGCTTCTGTCCCTGTGGAGTTGGGGTATATCATACGCTGGTATGTGGATGTGTTCACCAACCTGGAAACTTCCTGAATCCCATACAATTGGGATTTTTATAGAGTCCTCATCATATAAGGGTGGTTAGGAACTCTGTTGCCGGACCTTCTCCCTTTTCTAGAGAATGAGAGGTGGGGCTGAAAGTTCTAAGCTTTGTTAATGGCTTGATCTTCCTGGTGACCAGTCACCCTCCAGGTGCCCATCCAGTCAACTCATTAGAGCAAAGACTCTCCTATTACCCAGGGAGTTTCAAGGGATTTAGGAGCTCTGCATCAGGAACCAGGATTAAAGACCAAATATTAGTATGAAAGATTCCTAGTGCTTTTACTACTTAGGGATTTTCAAGGGTTTCACAAGCTTTGTGCTGAGAACTGGGGTCAAAGACTAAGTATTATTACAAAAGTTTTTCTTACCCACCTCTATTTACAAGAGATTCAGAAGCCTTATTTTGGGAACTGGGGGCAAACACCTGAAAAGTTTTGATTCTCCATAGGTCATTTCAGTCAAAAGTTTTTCTTGAATTTTTAAAATTCTTTAAATTCCCTCTTTCTTTACCTATTTCTCACAACCTGCTTTCATGTTTGTCTCTTTCTAGGACTTCGGTTATCTGGATGATGGCACTTCAGCCTGTGTCTTGAATCTGTCTTAACTTTCCATTTATCTTTCATATGACTTTGTGTTTTCTTATCCACTGGCATTTACTCAATCTAGTCTTTGAATTTTAAGTTGATCCTCAGCTATATCTATTCAGTTAGTCATCCTGATTAATATATTATTTTACTGTTTATATCAAATATTATTAATATAGTTCGTTAATTTTAGTGTTTATGAGGCCAATATAAAGTTTTAAATTAATTTATTCTCATATCTTTTTTTATAGAATCAGCCATCTAATATGTTATTCATTTTTAGCCTGTTAGGTAATACTCCTTTTTTAAATTAAGAAAAAAATTACTTTTTTAATGTACAAAAGGACTTACTAGTTGAGTATGTCATCTCAATTCAGTTCAGTTCAGTCACTCAGTCGTGTCTGACTCTTTGCAACCCCATGAATCGCAGCACGCCAGGCCTTCCTGTCCATCATCAACTCCTGGAGTTCACTCACACTCACGTCCATCAAGTCAGTGATGCCATCCAGCCATCTCATCCTCTTTCGTCCCCTTCTCCTCTGGCCCCCAAACCCTCCCAGCATCAGAGTCTTTTCCAATGAGTCAACTCTTTGTATGAGGTGGCCAAAATACTGGAGTTTCAGCTTCAGCATCATTCCTTCCAAAGAAATCCCAGGGCTGATCTCCTTCAGAATGGACTGGTTGGATCTCCTTGCAGTCCAAGGGACTCTCAAGAGTCTTCTCCAACACCACAGTTCAAAAGCATCAATTCTTCAGTGCTCAGCCTTCTTCACAGTCCAACTCTCACATCCATACATGACCACAGGAAAAACCATAGCCTTGACTAGACGGACCTTTGCAAAATGCAAAATGTCTCTGCTTTTGAATATGCTGTCTAGGTTGGTCATAACTTTTCTTCCAAGGAGTAGAAGAATTAATTAATTAATTAATTAATTTCATGGCTGCAGTCACCATCTGAAAAATAAAGTCTGACACTGTTTCCCCCTCATTTTCCCATGAAGTGATGGGACCAGATGCCATCATCTTAGTTTTCTAAATGTTGAACTTTAAGCCAACTTTTTCACTCTCCTCTTTCACGTTCAAGAGGCTTTTTAGTTCCTCTTCACTTTCTGCCATAAGGGTGGTGTCATCTACATATCTGAGGTTATTGATATTTCTCCCAGCAATCTTGATTCCAGCTTGTGCTTCTTCCAGTCCAGCGTTTCTCATGATGTACTCTGCATATAAGTCCACATCCAAGGGCAAAGGGGAAGTCCTAACAAGATAGGGAGGGGGTAAAATTGCATTTAGAACCATACCTGCCAGAGATGCTTGGAGGGCTCAGACAAAATCTTGTGTGTACCGGGAACCAGATACACGACAGAGACTGAACCAAACCGCCTTTGAGTGTTTGAGTGTCTTCTGCAGAAGCACGGGTCAGCAGTGGCCTGCCATGGGGACAAGGGCTCTGGTTGCAGCAGACCTGGGAGGCACAGCGTTCAGCATAAGTCCTCGTGGAGAAGGTCACCATTAGCCCAACCGTAGCGCCACTGAGCAGACAACCCACAAACTGGAGAACAATTATACCAATGAAGTTCTCGAACTTAAGTTCTGGGACCCACAGCAGATTTCCCAACCTAGGGATCTGGCCAAGGGACTGAGAATCCCCAGGGAATTTCACTTTGGAGCCCAATAGGATTTGATTACAGAATTTCCGCAGAACTGGGGACATGAACCCTTGGAGTGCCCCAGGACATTGTGTGCAACAGGACCCAGGAGAAAGGAGCAGTGACCCCATAAGAGACTGGGCCAGACGTGCCTGTGAGTGTCCAGGAGTCTCTGGCAGAAGCATGAGTTGACAATGTCCTGCTGTGGAGTCAGGGGCACTGAAAATAACAGGGCTGGCATGAGTCCTTTTGAAGGAGGTCACCATTACCACCTTTACCACTACCATATTTTGGTCTCAGGCCAAAAAACAGGGAGGGAACATATCCCCACCCATCAACAAAAAATTTGATTAAAGATTTACTATCATGGCCCCACCCATCAGAATAAGACTCAGATTCCCCTACAGCCAGACCCTTCCATCAGGAAGCTTCCACAAGCCTCTTAACTTTATCCATCAGAGGGCAGAGAGAATGAAAACCACAATCAAAGAAAACTAACCAAACTGATCACATGGATCCCAGCCTTGTCTAACTCAATGAAACTGTGAGCCATGCCACATAGGGCCACCCAAGAAGGACGAGTCATGGTGCAGAATTCTGAAAAAATGTGGTTCACTGGGGAAGGGAATGGCAAACCATTTCTTGCTTTGCCACTTCTTGCCTTGAGAACCCCATGAACAGAATGAAAAGACAAAAAGATATGACACTGAAAGATGAGCTCCCCAGTTGGTAGGTGCCCAATATGCTACTGAGAAGGGTGGAGCAACAAGTCCAGGAAGAATGAAGAGAAAGAGCCAAAGTGAAAACAATGCCCAGTTGTGTATGTGAATGGTGATGGAAGTAAAGTTTAGTGCTGTAAAGAACAATATTGCATAGGATTCTAGAGGTCCATGAATCCAGGTAAATTAGAAGTGGTCAAACAAGAGATGGCAAGAGTGAACATGACAATTTAAGAATCAGTGAACTAAAATAAACCAGAATGGGAGAATTAAATTCAGTACATCTACTACTGTGGGCAAGTAATCTCTTAGAAAAAATGGAGTAGCCCTCATAGTCAATAGAAGAGTCTGAAATGCAGTACTGGGGTGCAGTCTCAAAAATTACAGAATGATCTCTGTTTGCTTCCAAGGCAAACCATTCAATATCACAGTAATCCACGGCTATGCCCCAACCACTAATGCTGAAGAAGCTGAAGTTTTGCGGTTCTATGATGACTTAAAAGACCTTCTAGAACTAATACCTAAAAAAGATGTCCTTTTTATCATAGGGGACAGGAATGAAAATATAGGAAATCAAGAGATACCTGGAGTAACAGGCATTTTGGTCATGGAATGCAAAATGAAGCAGGACAAAGGCTCTGATAGACAGACTGCCTTAAGAACTATGGGTGGAGTTTCGTAACATTGTACAGGAGGAGGTAATCAAAACCATACTCAAGAAAAAGAAATGCAAAAAGGCAAAATGATTGTCTGGGGAGGTCTTACAAATAGCTGAGTAAAGAAGACAAGCGAGAGGCAAAGGAGATAAGGAAGGATATAGCCATCTGAATTCAGAATTCCAAAGAATAGCAAGAAGAGAGAAGAAAGCCTTCCTAAGTGAGCAATGCAGAGAAATAGAGGAAAACAATAGAATGGGAAAGACTAGAGATCTCCTCAAGAAAATTAAAGATACCAAGGGAATATTTTATGCAAAGATGGGTACAATAAAGGACATAAATGGCAGTAATACACAGAAGAACTATACAAAAAAGATATTCATGACCCAGATAACCACAGTGGTATGATCACTCACCTAGAGCCAGACATCCTGGAATGCGAAGTCAAGGGGCATTAGGAAGCATCACACAAACAAAGCTAGTGAAGGTGATGGAATTACAGCTGAGCTATTCTAAACCTTAAAAGATGATGCAGTGAAAATGCTGCACTCAATATGCCAGAAAATTTGGAAAACTCTGCAGTGGCCACAGGACTGGAAAAGGTTAGTTTTCATTCCAGTCCCAAAGAAAGGCAATGCCAAAGAATGCTCAAACTACCGCACAACTGCACCCATCTCACATGCTAGCAAAACAATGCTCAAAATTCTCCAAGCCAGGCTTCAGTAATACATGAACTGTGAACTTCCAGATGTTCAAGCTGGTTTTAGAAAAGACAGAGGAACCAGAGATCAAATTGCCAACATCTGCTGGATCATCGAAAAAGCAAGAGAGTTCCAGAAAAATATCTGCTTTATTTACTATGGCAAAGCCTTTGACTGTGTGGATCACAACAAATTGTGGAAAATTCTTAAAGATATGGGAATACTAGACCACCTTACCTGCCTCCTGAGAAACCTGTGTACAGATCAGGAAGCAGCAGTTAGAACTGGACATGGAACAATGAACTGGTTGCAAATTGGTAAAGGAGTATGTCAAGGCCGTATATTGTCACCCTGCTTATTTAACTTATAAGTAGAATACATCATGTGAAATGCCAGGCTGGATGAATCACAAGCTGAAATCAAGATTCTCTGGAGAATTATCAATAACCTCAGATATATAGATGATACCACCCTTATGGCAGAAAGCAAAGAGGAGCTAAAGAGTCTCTTGATGAAAGTGAAAGAGGAGAGTGAAAAAGCTGACTTAAAACTCAACATTTAAGAAATGAAGATCATGGCATCTGGTCCCATCACTTCATGGCAAATAGATGTGGAAACAATAAAAACACTGAGAGGTTTTATTTTCTTGAGCTCCAAAATCACTACAGAAGGTGACTGCAGCCATGAAATTAAAAGATGCTTGCTCTTTGAAAGAAAAGTTATGACAAACCTAGACTGCATATTAAAAAGCAGAGACATTACTTTACTGGCAAAGTCTGTATAGTGAAAGCTATGGTTTTTCCAGTATGTCATGTATAGATGTGAAAGTTGTACCATAAAGAAAGCTGAGCACTGAAAAATTGATGCTCTTGAATTGTGGTGTTGGAGAAAACTCTTGAGAGGCTCTTGGACTGCAGGGAGATCAAACCAGTCAATCCTATAGGAAATCAATCTTGAATATTCATTGGAAGGACTGATGCTGAAGCTGAAGCTCCAGTACTTTGGCCACCTGATGTGAAAAACTGACTCATCAGAAAAGACCCTGGTACTGGGAAAGATTGAATGCAGAAGAGGAGGGGATGACAGAGAATGAGATGTTTGGATGGCATCACCAACTCATTGGACATGAGTTTGAGCAAACTCCAGGAGTTGTTGATGTACAGTGAAGCCTGGTGTGCTGCAGTCCATGTGGTCACAAAGAGTTGGACGTGACTAATAAACTGAACTGAACTGAACTGGTCAACACTGAATAGGAGAATTCAGTGATGGTCTCTCAGAGTCCCAAGAATCAACCCCTTCACAAACCTACCCCTGCCAAAAACACCATGCTTCTCACCACTGTCTGCAAAATGAACAGGAGGACGGAGGAATGAGAGATCAGAAAAACAGCAGGACTGCATATTGCAGTTTGGGTTCATTCATTGGGCACCTGTGAGGAACTTGGACAAAGATAGCCAGCAAGCCCTTCCATTTTCCAAGGGAAACTGGGTGGACAATGCATTGACAATTGGTAAAGATGTAGTCACGTTTCCTCTTCCACTGGAAGACCTCCAGGGTGGCCTGAGGTTGGGCCCCAGTATGCTCACTTTACCCAGGAGTATACTCACTTCATCGCAACTCAGCTCTCTTGGTCCATCCCCAACCCCCAGCAGCTCCAAACTGCTTAGAAATTATATATATATATATATATATATATATTTTTTTTTTTTTTTCCAGAAAGGGCTGCATTCTACATGCATTAACACTATAAACATGGTCTGGAGAGACTATGGCAGCTTCTGGGCTTTCCCTAGGTATTATAATAAAATTTTAAATTAATTTATGTGTCTGGTTCTTACAGAATCTGTTATCTTTTTCTTTTTGGCCTATTAGGTAATAATCCTTTACATGTATGCATGAGTTTGCCAAAGGATGTCTGTGTGGGAGGCCAAGTCCCGTTATATGACAGCCCCAAAGTGTGAACATAGGTAGCTTGGGGTCTGTAAGATAAACTTTAGGACAGAGCTCCAGGCTTCAGAAAGCTACCAGTTGTTCCTCAAGAGGAAAACAATGCAGACCTTATCTTTTCCTCCTTTGGGCAGAGACCATAGGATTGTAATTCATTTGCCCATCTTGTTTTATTTTGGTTTGGAGTGGGGAAAATGCCTTGTTAGTTAGTCCCCATCTGGTTTTCTCAGTTCTGGTGAGGCCAATGTCCATGTTGCCTCAGGTGTGGTCAACACAGTGTCTCAGTCAGAGATGAGACACAAAAAAACAGCTGAACTCATTTTACCCTTCCATCACTAAATTGATCTGTCTTCCTCAAACCCAAACCACCATACACACAACTCAATTAAATCTCAGACTTTCTTACAATTACCAGGGCCATTTTGCTACCTTTACTGTCTTCTTTCTCAGAAAAGGAGGCAGTCATAGTTCTGGTTCTGTGCCTTGGTAGAACTAAACCACATTAATCCCTACAACTTGTAGTTTTGAAAGATCTGTGCTGATTTCCTGTTTTGGCAATGCGGAAGTTAAGTGTCATGCTGACCTTCTCACCATTAAATAAGTATGTAATTGGATGAAATGCATGAAATGATTGTTTTAGGTGTTGGGCAGGAGGAAGCACAGAACCATCTTCTTGGAGAGCAGGGAAACTTGAGAGGTGAGCCTCATTGTCATCTGACTTTCTACTTGGAAAGAAAGTGAAGTTGCTCAGTCGTGTCCAACTCTTTGCAACCCCATGGACTAGAGCCTACCAGGCTCCCCTGTTCATGGGATTTTCCAGGCAAGAATACTGGAGTGGGTTGCCATATCCTTCACTGCTGGCGACGGAATGAAACACCAACACTGCAGAGTGGTTTAAATCTTTATATTTTAACACTTGCTTCTTACAGCTGCTTTATTTTATATCCCTTGCACAACAACCTACAGGGCAAGCTGCCAAGCACTACGATTCAGAGACTATACCGTGCGCAGGTGCAGGGCGAGATAACCTTTACCTTGACTTATTTACTGCAGCTAAGACTTTGTTTTGGGGAACTTCCTTATCAACTTAGAATCCGTTTTGTCCCAGGGTCTGTTCCTTTTGAGGAATCAGAGAAACATCCTTGTGTGCAAGCAATGTTCTTTTCCCATGGGAACAAACAGGATTCTTAGCTGAACATCTCGTTTGCAAGAATGTTCAGCCCTGGTTGAGAGTCTCGTTTGCAAGCACTTCTCAACCTTCCTTAAACCTAGTTCCCTACACTGGGCAGAACATCTTGTTTGCAAGAATGTTCAGCCCTGGTTGAGAGTCTTGTTTGCAAGTACTTCTCAACCTTCTTTATACCTTGTTCTCTACACTTCTCCAAGAGATCTTCCTGACCCAGGGATTGAACCCAGTTCTCCCGCATTGTAGGCAGATGCTTTACCATCTGAGCCACCAGGGAAGCCCTTCTGCTTAGAAGTGCTCTCCAATCCTGGGGCAAGGAGATAGAGCCCAGGCAGAGTGTGTTAGCCTCACTCAGCTGAGGAGATGGGGATGAGAGTTCTGTGATGCTGATGTGGCTGGAGATACAGGAAGAATATCAGAGAAGAGGGAACTATGGTTCAGAAAGAACAGCTTCAGAAATCTGACCAAAATAATAAGCTATGAGGAAGTGTTCACCAAATCTGGAAGGGAACAATTATTGGGAAGCTTCAAGTTGAATAGTAGTTTGGAAATTTTACAGAACTTATAGACATTAGAATTCAGACCTGCCAAAGACAGACATTAAGCATTTATTTGAAACTAAGTGAAGCTAATGCTTTAGAAACAGGGCTCAGATCAGTTCAGTTCAGTTCAGTTCAGTCGTGTCCGACTCTTTGCAACCCCGTGAATCGCAGCACGCCAGGCCTCCCTATCCATCACCAACTCCCGGAGTTCACTCAGACTCATGTCCATCGAGTCAGTGATGTCATCCAGCCATCTCATCCTCTGTCGTCCCCTTCTCCTCTTGCCCCCAATCCCTCCCAGCATCAGAGTCTTTTCCAATGAGTCAACTCTTTGTATGAGGTGGCCAAAGTACTGGAGTTTCAGCTTCAGCATCATTCCTTCAAAAGAAATCCCAGGGCTGATCTCCTTCAGAATGGACTGGTTAGATCTCCTTGAAGTCCAAGGGACTCTCAAGAGTCTTCTCCAACACCACAGTTCAAAAGCATCAATTCTTCAGTGCTCAGCCTTCTTCACAGTCCAACTCTCACATCCATACATGACCACTGGAAAAACCATAGCCTTGACTAGATGGACCTTAGTCGCAAAGTAATGTCTCTGCTTTTGAATATGCTGTCTAGGTTGGTCATAACTTTTCTTCCAAGGAGTAAGTCTCTTTTAATTTCATGGCTGCAATCACCATCTGCAGTGATTTTGGAGCCCCCAAAAATGAAGTCTGACACTGTTTCCACTGTTTCCCCATCTATTTCCCATGAAGTGATGGGACCAGATGCCATGATCTTCATTTTCTGAATGTTGAGCTTTAAGCCAACTTTTTCACTCTCTACTTTCACTTTCATCAAGAGGCTTTTTAGTTCCTCTTCACTTTCTGCCCTAAGGGTGGTGTCATCTGCATATCTGAGGTTATTGAGATTTCTCCCGGCAATCTTGATTCCAGCTCGTGTTTCTTCCAGTCCAGCATTTCTCATGATGTACTCTGCATATAAGTTAAATAAGCAGGGTGATAATATACAGCCTTGACGTACTCTTTTTCCTATTTGGAACCAGTCTCTATTGTTCCATGTCCAGTTCTAACTGCTGTTTCCTGACCTGCATAAAGATTTCTCAAGAGGCAGGTCAGGTGGTCTGATATTCCCATCTCTTGAAGAATTTTTCAGTTTATTGTGATCCACCCAATCAAAGGCTTTGGCATAGTCAATAAAGCAGAAATAGATGTTTTTCTGGAACTCTCTTCCTTTTTGGATGATCCAGTGGATGTTGGCAATTTGATCTCTGGTTCCTCTGCCTTTTCTAAAACCAGCTTGAACATCAGGAAGTTCACGGTTCATGTATTGCTGAAGCCTGGCTTGGAGAATTTTGAGCATTACTTTACTAGCATGTGAGATGAGTGCAATTGTGTGGTAGTTTGAGCATTCTTTGGCATTACCTTTCTTTGGGATTGGAATGAAAACGGACCTTTTCCAGTCCTGTGGTGCTGACCCAAAAGTAAGAAATTCTAGACCTACTCAAAAAATATTAAAAAGAAGCTTCAAAAGGAATAAGCTGAATTAACTAATTACTGGAACAAAATTCAATGTACTTGAAAGAAGGCAACAAAATCTAGACACTAATAGCTTGCATCCAGTGTCATAATACAGTTAAAAATTATTAGCTATGCAAAGAAATAAGAAAATATGGCAATAGTCAAGAGAAAATCTAATCTTCACAGAAAAGACTCAGAAGTGATACTAATGGTAGAAATAATGGACAAGGGCATTAGAGAGCTATTACAAATATTTTTAAAGATTTGAAGGGAAATAGGATGATAATGAAAGGAGACAGGAGAAATCTCAGTAGAGCATGAAAACTATGAATAAAATCAAATGAAAATTCTAGACCTAAAAAAGAAAAACTGTCTAAAATTTAAAAAAATAATGTGTGGCCTTAACAGGAAATTTAATATTGGATATATTGCAGAAGAAAAGATCAGTGAACTTGAAGACTATATATTCGCTTGAAAACATTTAAGCTCAAATACTGGAGGAAAATTGCTGAAAGAATGATCAGATCCTGAGTGATCTCTGAGAAAATGTTAAGTTGTCAAGTGGTCTCAAGTATGTATAATAGCAACCCCAGAAGGAAAGAGGAATTGAGAGAAGATAGTTAGAGAAATAATGGCTGAATGTTTCCCAAGTTCACCTGAGAAATAAAAAAAGTCTTTAGGACAAAGAAACTTAAGCAATCCTAGGCAGAAAATTCATACCCAGGAAAATTATAATTAAATTGCTGCAACAAAAAAGAGAAGAAAAAATTAAGCAACCAGAGAGAGAAGCAGCACATTACACAGATGGTTGATTAAAATATGCTAACTTTGCATATGAAATAATGCAAACTAAAAATAACAATGGAAAAAAGGAGAAGAATCAAGTCAACAAAATTAGAAATGAAAAAGGAGAGGTTATAACAGACAATGCAAAAATGTAGAGGATCATAAGTGTATTACAAACAACTATATGCCAATAAAATGGAAAACCTGGAAGAAATGAACAGATTTTTAGAAAAGTTCAATCTACAAGACTGAACCAAGATGAAATAGAAATTATAAACAATCCCATTACAAGCACTGAAATTGAAGCTGTGAAAAAAAAAAAAAAAAACTCCCAAAAAACAAAAGCCCAGCACCAGATGACTTCACAGTGGAATTATATCAAACATTTAGAGAAGAACTAATCCTTACCTTTCTGAAACTCTTCCAAAAAATTGCTGAGGAAGGAACACTAACAACTCCTGTGAGGCCACCATCACGCTGATATCAAAACCAGACTAAGACAACACACAAAAAAGAAAATTACAGGTCAGTATCACTGATGAACATAGATGCAAAAATCCTTAACAAAATTCTAGCAAACAGAATTCAACAGTGCATTAAAAAGATCATGTACCATGAGCAAGTTGAGTTTATCCCAGGGATGCAAGGATTCTTCAGAATATGCAAATCAATCAATGTGATACACCATATTAACAAATTGAAAAATAAAAACAATTTGATAACCTCAATAGATGCAGAAAAAGTATTCAACAAAATACAACATCCATTATATATATATATATATATATATATATATATATAAACCCCTTCAGAAAATGGGCATAGAAGGAACCTAGCTCAGTATAATAAAGGCCATATATGATAAACACACAGATAACATTATTCTTACAAAGCATTCCCTCTAAGATCAGAAACAAGAAAAGTTTGCCCACTCTAACCACTATTATTCAACATATTTTTGGAAGTGCTAGCTATAACAATCAGAGAAGAAAAAGAAGCAAAAGGAATCTAGATTGTAAAACAAGAAGTAAAACTCTCACTGTTTGCAGATGACATGATATTAGATATAGAAATCCCTAAAAAGAGGCAGTCCTAAGATGGTCAAGGAATATGACAGGGAGACCACTCTCTCCCCTACAAATTCATCAAAAGGTCATTTGAATGTGGAGCAACTTCCACAAAATGACTTCTGAATGCTGGCAAAGGACACCAGACACCCAGAAGACAACCCAATCCATTCAAAAGGAGGTAGGACAAAATATAAAAGACAAAAACAGAGACAAAGGATTTAGGAATGGAGACATGTCCTGGGGAAAGAGTCATGAAGGAGAAGAAGTTTACACATACTAGGAAACCCTATCATAAGTGGGTCAGTGGGGGACTTTGCAATCTCAGAGGGGAACATAACCAGAAAAAAAGAGAAAGAAAAAAACAGAATATTTGCCTAACAGCAATTACCAGCAGAGAAATGGCTCAGACACTCACTTCCAGCAGCAGTGAGTGGGGGCTGAGGAGGGAGGTGCAGGCTGTATCGTATGTAAGTTCTTAGGGGAAGGACCAGGCTTGAATGCCCTGAGGACAATCTGAAGGGGCTAATGTGACCTAGCAAATAGCAATCCAGACCATGGGATCACCAGAGAGACCACCCCCCCCCCCCAAAAAAAAAAGAGAGAGAGAGAGAATAATAGGACCTTTCCTGCCAGAAGGCTCTAACATTGCATGGTGATCCTGGCATAGCTCACAGCTCGAAGGAGTGTGCCCTAGCAAATACAAAAGGAGAGCAATCCAGCTGCCATTTAGGGTCTTCCCTCCTCAGAGGCAAAGAGGCAGATGTGCAACACCTAAGGCAGAAGGCCAGAGGCCACTGCAATCTCACCCTAGAGACCACAACACCCACTGAACTGTGAGCAGGCTGCAGGTTGCCGATCACATCATCCTGGGATCCTGGATGGTTCACATCAGCCAGGAGTGTCACAGCCTGAGATCAGTTCCCCAGAAGAGACATACCTGGGACTGTGCCCCTGTAGTGCACTGGGGAAATTAAGCACCCAGGACCAGGGAGTTGCATAAGACTCATGGTCCACCTGGGACAGTGCACTAGTCAAGCATCTAGTTGCCTGAGTAGCTTGGACACAGGAAGTGCAAAACCACACAGCCAATCTGGGTCTGGGCCCTTGTGGAGTACCCGAGAGCCTGAGAAGCTTAGACCAGGGAAGTGTACGAAATGCAGGGCCCACTTGAGATGGTGCCCTTGCAGAGCACCCTAGAGCCTGAGCAGTGTGGACCAGGGAGTACACACTGCCTTAGGCTGTGGCAAACCCAGTGTGGTCCCTTTACTGTGAGCACTCCCCACACATGCCAGTGGTATTTCTTTGCAGTGTCTCTCCCTTGCCACAGCACAACTGAACAAGTGAGCATGAATAAGTGCCCACCTTCACCCTCTCATCTCAGGTTAGAATTTAGACCCTGAAGAGACTTGCAAACAGAGGGATCCAAAATAAACAAAGAAGGGGAACCACCCCAGAAGTGAAACGTGCAACAGATTGGAAAGCTGCAGTTAATGCTGAGACTGCATTGGAGGGACAATATAGACGTTGAGAACAAGCAGAAGCCAGAATAAGGGATGATCTGACACTGAACTGACCCCACACTGCCCGCAACAGCTCCAGAGAAATTCCTATATATATTCTTACTATTATTACTTTTTAATTAAAAAATATTTTTTATTACTCCTTTAACTTTTATTTTTATAGCCTACTATTACTTTTCTTAAAAAAGCTATTTTCCTAAAGCAAATTCCCTATGTATATAGTTAATTTTTGTAATTGATCTTGTTTTGTACTTTTTAGATTGTATTTTTGAGAAAACTATTCTAGGTTTCTAATCATTGCTTTTTGATATTTATTATCATTTTTTTACCTTTAAAATCTACTTTTCACTTAGGGATTTGACTACTGGCTTGATTGCTCTTGATTCCCTGTTAGCTCAGTTGGTAAAGAATCCACCTACCATGCAGGAGACCCCAGTTCAATTCCTGGGTCAGGGAGATCCACTGAGGAAGGGATAGGCTATCTACTCCAGTATTCCTGGGCTTCCCTTGTGGCTCAGCTAGTAAAGAATCTGCTTGCAATGCAGGAGAACTGGGTTTGATCCCTGGGCTGAGAAGATCCTCTGGAGAAGGGAGAGGCAACAGACACCAGAATTCTGGCCTAGAGAATTCCATGGATGGTCTATGGGGTAACAAAGCGTCAGACACGACTGAGTGACTTTCACTTGATTGCTCTCTCCCCTTTTGACTCTCCCTTTTCTTCTCCTGGTCAGTTCTATCTCTCTCCTCCCTCTTCTCTTCTGTATATAACTCTGTGAATTTCTCTGGGTGTTCCTGGCTGTGGAGAGTTGTTTCACCATTAACCTAGGGGTTTTATCTTCTGTTCTATATGGATGGAGAAGTCTTGAGGCTACTGTAAGAGGGGGACTGAAACCAAGAGGAAGGAGGCTCAACTCCAGTACTTTATAACATCAGAGAACTCCTGAGCTCAGGTAACATTAATAGACAAGTTCCCACCCAAAAGTCCATATGTACACTGAAGCCAAGGTCCAACAAAGAACCAGCAAGTTCTGGTGCAAGACACACCACACTAAACAGCAAACACTTCTCCAGCAAAACAGGAACACAACGCTGAACATTAAAATGTGGGATGCCTAAAGCCATACTAAATCCACAGACACCCCAAAACTCACTACTGTACACTTAATTCCAATCCAGAGAGAAAAGATCCTACTCCACCCACCAGAACACAGACATAAGTTTCCCCAACCAAGCCACTGGTCCATTTCCCCCCACAGGGAGAAGACTCTGCAATTATGAGGAACCAACTACCTTCCATCCTGAAGAAATGGCACCCAAAACACAGCAACTCAAAAAAACAAAACTAAACAAAACAAAACAAAAAAAAGAAAAAACGAAAAGGCACATAAATATCCAGCAGGTTAAGGAACATGATAAAAAAAAAAAAAAAAAAGGCAAAACCCACCAAACCAAACAAAGAGGAGTAAACAGGGCATCTACCTGAAAAAGTATTGAGAATAATAATAGTAAAGATGATTCAATATCTTGATAACAAAATGGAGATACAGATAAATAGACTAGAGACACAGATTGAGAAGATAGAAGAAACGTTTAACAAGGGCCTAGAAGAAATAAAAAAAATTTAATCAATAATGAAGAATGTAATAACTGAGATTAAAAACACTCTGAAAGGAACAAACAGTAGAATAACTGATGTAGAAGAAAGGATAAGTGAAGTGGAAGATATAATTGTGGAAATAAATGAAGGAGAGAGGGAAAAGGCAGAAGAAATGAGGATAACCTCAGAGATCTCTGGGCCAACGTTAAATGCCCCACCATTCAAATCTTCTGTCCCAGAATAAGACAGAAAAGATAGGGCATGAGAAAATATTTGAGGAGATAATAGTAGAAAACTTCCCTCAACTGGAGAAGGAAATAGCCATCCAAGTCCAAGAAACCCAAAGGGTCCCAAACAGGATAAACCCAAGGTGAAACACACAAGAGACATATTAATCAATCTAACAAAAATTAAACATAGAAAAAATATTAAAAATAGCAAGGGAAAAGCAACAAATAGAACACAAGGGGATCCCCATAAGGATTACAGCAGATTTTTCTATAGAAACTCTTCAGGCTGGACGGAAATGGCAGGACAGACTTAGAGTGATGAAAGAGAAAAACCTCCAACCAACATTACTCTACCCAGTAAGCATCTCATTCAGATATGAAGGAGAAATCAAAAGCTTTACAGACAAGCCAAAGCTAAGAGAATTCAGCTCTCCAACAAATGCTAAAGGATCTTCTCTAGACAAGAAAAACAGAAAAAATTTATAAAAACAAACCTCAAACAACAAAGTAAATGGTAACAGATCCATACTTATCAATAATTGCATTAAATGTAAATGAGTTAAATGCTCCAACCAAAAGACAAAGACTGGCCAAATGGATACAAAAACAAAACATATATATATATATGCTGTCTACAAGAGACCCACCTCAAACCTAGGGACACATACAGACTGAAAGTGAGGGGCTAAAAAAATCATTTCATGCAAATGGAGACCAAAAGAATGTGGAAGTAGCAATACTCATATCAGATAAAATAGATTTTGAAATAAAGACCGTGATAAGAGACAAAGAAGGATACTGTATAATGATCAAGGGATCAATCCAAGAAGATATAACAATTGTTAGTATATATGCACTCAATGTAGGAGCAACTCAATGTATAAGCTAAATGCTAATAATTATGAAAGGGAAAATTAACTAACACAATAATAATGGGGAGCTTTAATACCCTACTCATGCCAATGGATAGATTAACCAAACAGAAAATTAACAAGGAAACACAAGTTTTAAATGATACAAAGTATGAAATAGATATCTACAGGGCATTTCACCCCAAAGCATTTCACCTTTTCTTCAAATGCACATGGAACATTCTCCAGGATAGATCACATCATGGGCCACTAATCTCAGTTCAGTTCAGTTCAGTCACTCAGTCGTGTCCGACTCTTTGCAACCCCGTGAATCACAGCACGCCAGGCCTCCCTGTCCATCACCAACTCCCGGAGTTCACTCAGACTCACGTCCATTGAGTCCGTGATGCCATCCAGCCATCTCATCCTCTGTCGTCCCCTTCTCCTCCTGCCCCCAATCCCTCCCAGCATCAGAGTCTTTTCCAATGAGTCAACTCTTCGTGTGAGGTGGCCAAAGTACTGGAGTTTCAGCTTTAGCATCATTCCTTCCAAAGAAATCCCAGGGCTGATCTTGTTCAGAATGGACTGGTTGGATCTCCTTGCAGTCCAAGGGACTCTCAAGAGTCTTATCCAACACCACAGTTCAAAAGCATCAATTCTTTGGCATTCAGCCTTCTTTACAGTCCAACTCTCACATCCATACATGACCACAGGAAAAACCATAGCCTTGACTAGACGGACCTTAGTCGGCAAAGTAATGTCTCTGCTTTTGAATATACTATCTGGGTTGGTCATAACTTTTCTTCCAAGGAGTAAGCGTCTTTTAATTTCATGGCTGCAGTCACCATCTGCAGTGATTTTGGAGCCCGCCTTGTTAAATTCAAAAAAGTTGAAATCATTTCAAGCATCTTTTCTGATCAGAATATGGCAAGATTAGATATCAACTACAGAAAAATAAAATAAAATAAAAAATAACAAACATATGGAGGCTAAACAGCATGCTTCTGAACACCCAGCAAATCATGGAAGAAATCAAAAAAGGCATAGAAACATATGATAATGGAAACATGACAACCCCAAACCCATGGGATTCGGTAAAAGCAGTGCTAAGATGGAAATACAAGCCTACCTCAAGAAACTAGAGAAACATTGAATAAACAATGTAACTTTACACCTAAAGCAAACAGAAAAAGGAGAAAAAAAACCCCAGAGTTAGTAGAAGGAAATAAATCATAAAAGTCAGAGCAGAAATAAATGAAAAAGAAACAAAGGATACTAGCAAAAATCAATAACACTAAAAGCTGGTTCTTTGAGAAGATAAACAATATAGAAAAATTGTTAAAAATGAAAATGGAGAAATCACAGTAGACAACAGAGAAACACAAAGATTCTAAGAGATTACTATGAACAACTGTATGCCAATAAAATGGACAACTTGGAAGAAATGGACAAATTATTAGAAAAGTATCACCTTCCAGAAATGAACCAGGAAGAAATAGAAAATATGAACAGACCAATCACAAGCACAGAAATTAGAACTGTAATAAAAAATTTTCCAAGAAACAAGAGCCTGGGAGGAGATGAATTCACACGTGAATTGTACCAAAAGTTTAGAGGAGAGCTAACACAAACTCTTCCAGAAATTTGCAGAGAAAGGCAAACTCCCAAAAGGATTCTATGAGGCCACAATCACCCTGATACCAAACCAGACAAAGATGCCAGAAAAAAATAAAACTACAGGCCAATATCATTGATTAACATCGATGCAAAATTCCTCAACAAAATTATAGCAAACAGAATAAAAAAACATATTTATAATATTATACATCCTGACCAAATGGGCTTTATTCCAGGGATGCAAGAATTCTTCAGTATTTGAAAATCAATCAATGTGATACGCCATATTAACAAACTGAAATATAAAACCCATATGATTATCTCAATAGATGCAGAGAAAGCCTTTGACAGAATTCAACACACTTGTATGATAAAAACTCCAGAAATCAGGCATAGAAGGAACATACTTCAGCATAATAAAAAGCATATATGGCAAACCCACAGCAGACATTATTCTCAATGCCAAAAAATTGAAAGCATTTCTTCTAAAGTCTGGAACACGACAAGGTGCCCACTCTCACCACTACTATTCAACATAGTTTTGGAAGTCCTAGCAATAAGTCCACAGCAATAAGAAAAGAAAAATAAATAAAAGGAATCCAGATTGGAAAAGAAGAAGTAAAACCCTCACTATTTGTGGAGGACATGATCTTTTACATGGAAAACCCTAAAGATACCACCAGAAAATTACTAGCACTAATCAATGAATAAACTAAAGTTGCAGGATATAAAGTCAATACACAGAAATTCTTTGCATGCCTATACACTAGCAATGAAAACACAGAAGGAGGGATTAAGGAAAGAATCCCATTCACCATTGCAAAGAAAAGAATAAGTAGTAATAAATCTACCTAAAGAAAAAAAAAACTATATGTAGATAACTATAAAACAATGATGAAAGAAATCAAAGAAGACACAAATAGATGGGAAAATATACCATGTTCATGGATAGGAAGAATCAATATAGTGAAAATGAGTATACTACCCAAAGCAATCTATAGATTCAAGGTAATCCCTATCAAGCTATCAGCAGTATTTTTCACAGAACTAGAACAAATAATTTCACAGTTTGTATGGAAACACACACACACACACACAAACACACACACAAAGAAAAAAACCTCAAATAGATAAAGCAGTCTTGAGAAACAAAATTGGAACTGGAGGAATCAACCTTCCTTACTTCAGACTCTACTACAAAGCTGCAGTCATCAAGGCAGTATGGTAATGGCACAGAGACAGAAATATAGTTCAGTGGAACAAAATAGTTCGGTGGAACAACATACACAAGCAGCTCATGCAGCTTAACACAAGAAAAATAAACAACCCCATCAAAAAGTGGGCAAAAGACCTAAACAGACATTTCCCCAGAGAAGACATGCAGATGCTAATAGACATCTGAAAAGATGCTCAACATCACTCATTATTATAGAAATGCAAATCTAAATCACAAGGAGGTATCATCTCATGTCAGTCAAAATGTTCATCATCAAAAAGTCTATACACAATAAATACTGCAGGGGGTGTGTAAAAAGGAAACACTCTTACACTGTTTTGGGGAATGCAAACTGGTGTCACCACTATGGAAAACAGTGTGGAGATTCCTTTAAAAAACTGGGAATAGAACTGCCATATGACCCAGCAATCCCACTTCTGGGCATACACACTAAGGATACCAGAATTTAAGGAGACACGTCTACCACAGTGTTCATTGCAGCACTGTTTGCAATAGCTAGGACATGGAACCAACCACTGCCTACATATGTATATGTACATATGTATAACTACACACACACACACACACACACACACACACACAATGGAAGTTGTAGTATATATGTATATATATACAATGAAATGTTACTCAACTATAAAAAGTAACACATTTGAGTCAGTTCTACTGAGGTGGATGAAACTGGAGCCTATTACACAAATTGAAGTAAGTCAGAAATAGAAACACAAATGTGGTATATTAAAGTATATATATGGAATTTAGAAAGATGGCAATGATGATCCTATATGCCAAGCAGCAAAAGAAACACAGATATAAAGAACAGACCTTTGGACTCTGTAGGAGAAGGCGAAGGTGGGATGACTTGAGAAAATAGCATTGAAACTTGTATATTACCATATGTAAAATAGATGACCAGTGCAAGTTCAATGTATGAAGCACAGCACTCATAGCCTTCTCTCTGGGTCAACCCAGAGAGATGGGATGAGGAGGGAATGGAGTTCAGGAAGGGGGACAAATGTGCACCTGTGGCTTATTCATGTCAATGTATGGCAAAAAACCCTCATAATAGTGTAAAGTTATTATCCTCTGATTAAAATAAATTAATTAATTAAAAAAGAAAACCCTAAGTATACCATCAGAAAATTGCCACAGGTACTCCGTGATTTTAGCAAAGTGGTAGGACACAAAATCAATACAGAAAAGACATATTCCTATACACTAACAGTGAAATATCAGAGAAATGAAGGAATCAATCCTTTTTACCACTGCAACAAAAAGAATAAAATACCTAGGAATAAACCTGCCTAAGGAGACGAAAGAGCTGTATGCAGAAAATTATGACACTGATGAAAGAAATCAAAGACAACATAAACAGATGGAGAGATATCCCATGTTCCTGGGTTGGAAAGAATCAATATTGTGAAAATGACTATACTACCGAATGTAATCTACACATTCAATGCAATCCTTATCAAATTACCATAGCATTTTTCACAGAACTAGAGTAAAAAAAACTCACAATTCATAGGGAAACACAGATGACCCTGGATAGCCAAAGCAATCTTGAGAAGGAAGAATGGAGCTGGAGGAATCAACCTTCCAGACTTCAGACTATAGTACAATGCTATAGTCATCAAAACAGTATGGTACTAACACAGAAAACAGAAATACAGACCAATGGAACAAGATAGAAAGCCCAGAGATAACCCTAGACACCTATGTATAACTTATTTTTGACAGAGGAGCAAGAATATACAATGGGGACAAGTAAAGCCTCTTCAATAAGTGATGTTGGGAAAACTGGACAGCTATGGTGAAAAGAATGAAATTAGAACATTTCCTAACACCATACACAAAAATAAACTCAAAATGGATTAAAGATAAGAAACTATAAAACTCTTAGAGGAAAACATAGGCAGAACACTCTATGTCATAAATCACAGCAAGATCCTCTGTGACCCATCTCCTACAGTACTAAAAATAAAAACAAAAATAAACAAGTAGGACCTAATTAAACTTAGGTTTCCAGGTAAGAATACCGGAGTGGGTTGTCTTTCCCTTTTCCAGGGGATCTTCTCAACTCGGGATCAAACCTGAGTTTCCCACATTGCAGGGAGATTTTTACCATCTGAGCTACCAGGGAATACCCTAATCAAACTTAAAGGCTTTTGCACAGCAAAGGAATCTATAACAAGGTGAAAAGATAGCCCTCAGAATGGGAAAAGATAACAGCCACTGAAACAAATGACAAAGATTAATTTCAAAAATATACAAGCAGCTTATAGAAGTCAATTGAAGAGGAAATGGCAACCCACTCTTGCCTGAAGAATTCCGTGGACAGAGGAGCCTGGTGGGCTGTTTCCATGGGGTCACACAGAGTTGGACACAACTGAAGTGACTTAGCATGCATGCATGCATTGGAGAAGGAAATGGCAACCCACTCCAGTATTCTTGCCTAGAGAATCCCAGGGACAGAGGAGCCCAGTGTGCTGCCATCTATGGGGTTGCAGAGAGTCGGACATGACTGAAGTGACTTAGCAGCAGCATAGAAGTCAGTACCAGAAAAACATACAACCCAATCAAAAAATGGAAAAAAGACCTAAACAGACATTTCTCCAAGGAAAACATACAGATGTCTAATAAACACATGAAAATATGCTCAACATCACTCATTATTAGAGAAACGCAAATCAAAACTACAATGAGATATCACCACACACTGGTCAGAATGACCATCATCAAAAAAATCTGCAACCAATAAATGCTGGAGAGAGAGTGTGGAGAAAATGGAACCCGCTTACACTATGGCTGGGAATGCATATTGACACAGCCACTATGGAGAGCAGTATTGAGATTCCTTTAAAAACTAGTAATAAAAACCACCATATGACCGAGAAATCCCACTACTAGGCACATACCCTGAGGAAACCAAAATTGAAAAAGACACATGTAACCCACTGTTTATTGCAGCTGTATTTACAATAGCTAGGACATGGAAGTGACCTAGATGTTCATCAACAGATGAATGGATAAAGAAGCTATGGTATATATATATATACACAATGGAATATTACTCAGTCATACAAAGGAACACATTTGAGTCTGTTGTAATATGGTGGATGAACCTAAAGTCTTTATACAGAGTGAAGTAAGTCAAAAAGAGAAAAGCAGTTATCGTATACTAATGCATGTATATATATATGGAATCTAGACAGATGGTACTGATGAGCCTATTTGCAAAGCAGCAATGGAGACACAGGCATAGAGAACAGAACTATCACCCTGGGGGCAGGGAGAGGAAGGAGAAGGTGAGATGTATGGAGAGAGTAACATGGAAACTTACATTACCGTCTGTAAAATAGATAGCCAATGGGAATTTGCTGTTTTACTCAGGGAACTCAAACCATGACTCAGTAGCAACACAGAGGGGTGGAATGGGGAGAGAGGTGGTAGGGATGTTCAGGTGGGAAGAGACTGGGGTAAACCTATAGCTGATTCATGTCGATGTTTGGTAGAAGCCAGTGCAATACTGTAAAGCAATTATCCTTCCATTAATAAATTACAAAAAAAATAACAGTGGATTAACATCTTCAAAGGAGAGGGAGAGAAAGAGAAAGATCGAGTAAAAATTTATATTTCCAAGGGAAGTATCCTTTAAAATGTGTATTGAAAAAAATGGTTAATGAGTGAGAGAAAATCCATCACCATCAGAAGAGTGCTACATGATACATTAAAAATGTTTCTTCAGGCTGAAGGAAAATTACACCAAATGGAAATTTGGGTGTATTGAAGGACTGAAGAGCTCAGATAAGTGGAAATATATAAGCAAATTTAAAAGACTTTCTCATTTCTTAATTTCTTCAAAAGACAACCATTTAAAGCAAAAATAATCCAATATATGGGCAAGTTTATATGTGGAAAGAACATTAGACAATACTAGCACAAAGGAGGGGAGAGACGAGTTGAATGTAGACAGCTGTAAGTATCTTATATGATAGGTAAATAATAAAATGTTATAGTAGACATTAATAAATTAAAATACATATATTATAAACTATAGAGCCACCATTAAAAATAATACAAAGTATCACTTAAAGGCACTATAGTAGAATACTAAAACACATTTTAGTTTATCAAAAAGAATACAGAAAAGAAAAATACAAAGAACAAAAATATTGTGACAAGTAAAAAAATGCAAGATAGAAAGCAAACAAAAACATATCAATAAAATCCCCTTGTATATAATTAAATACTCCATTAATAGCCCAATATATCATTTTTTCAATCACTTTATTAGTGTTCTTAATAATTTTGAAATCATGACAGTGGAATCATATGAAGAATGGAGCAAATAAGATGTGTGAAGAAATAAGATTTCATTTTTTATTTCATTGGCATTTTGTTGCTAGTTTTCCCAAATGAGTGTTTAAAAGAGGAAGGTTGATGTGCCAGTTATCAGTGTATCATTATTCATTCCCCAAATAGATTTTGAATCTCTCAACTCAAGCAATTTTAAATTGAAAATATATAATTACTACTTTCAAGGCTGTCCCTTTTAGATTGTGCTTTTAGCTCTCGCTTTGCAGATGACTCAGACTGTTCATTAGGCAGCGGCAAAAACGCTGGAGCTGATCTGGTGCTAGGTGAGGAGGAAGCGGGTGGACAGAGGGCCAACATCTCGGAGTGCGGATCATGGGTTATGTTGCTTGCACCTGGCTAGATTAGTTTGATGTTAGAGCCAAATCATCAAACATTTCTCCTAAAAATACAGAACACAATCTGTTAGAATCCATGCTCAAAAATTAAGAAGTAAATTAGAGCTTTGAGAATCTGCAACAAATCTTAAATCATGAAACCCCTTCACTTAACTATGTCTTTTAATATTAAATAAAATTATTATTCTTTCCCTTGGGCTACCAACATAAAAGCTAGAAATAAAGGAATATTGGTGCACAGAGATGTTCTCCTCAAATCATTACCCATAGTGGGAGTGCCCAAAGGTTCTAGCCATGCCTTTTGCTCTTCATCCCAAATTGTATGTGTGTGTGTGTGTATTTTGTATATGAAGAGAGAGAGAAGTATTATACAGATAATTAAGAAAATCATAATAAATAGAAATAAAATTATTCTCTCCCTAGCAACCTAGAATAGAAGTTTTGTCTGTTTCTGTCTAGTGTTTGTGCATATTCTGTGGCGTGTTACAGAGGTTCTAGGTCAACCAAAACTCATGCTTGCATCGAACATTGTTGTTCTAGGTGCAGTGAAGGGATGCAAATAAGAGTGATCTTAGCTGCCAAGGTGCCCAAAGGAGAACTGTATAAGCAGAACAAAAATTATAGTGTGACAGGGATAGAGCGTCATGGCCAGGTGTGTGGGAGGAATTGTCGGCTCTGAGAAGTGAAGCTTCCCTGGAATCCATGGAGTTGTGCCTGGAAAGTCATGGGAGACTCTTTAGTCCTCAGCATGGTGGCTCCTTAGACTGTAGAGTTTTTCTGGGTATCATTAGGGCTGGGCTCTCCACTGAGTCTCACCCTCACTCTGCTTTTCTCCTTTGAATTCTGTAGCTTGGCATCGTGGGTTTCTAAGACTTAGATTATTTATTCCCAAGTTACTATCCCGTGCTTTGGTATGTTGAACTCTGACTCTCCATATCATTTACCCAGGATTGCTTCTGTCTTTCTCCATCCCTGAGGTTCAGAAGGAAAGCCAGACCTGAGTATTGACCTCTTGTAGGATTGCCTCATCTAGTGAATGCATGCAGCACATGTGCAGTTGCAGCCTCAGACTTCCATGAGCCAGAAATGTTCTTTGAATCCTTTTTGCCAAGTTAAGTATGACTGCAAGTGCCATCACCCATTTAAAATTAATCCAAATCATTACTGGGCTGGAACCTTCCTCCCTGTTGAGGGATCCTTGGATTCCCATAGTATTCTGACCTCAGAGAAGGGTTTCCATTGCCCATACAGCCTTAATAGTCCAAGTCTCTGCACCTGGAAAAACTGTGGCCTCAGGATTAGCTAGTGAGTCTGAGAGCTAAGCAAAGCATCCAGATGCCCTGCACCATGCAGATAATGGTTCCGTCAGGATGCTAGCAGCAGTTTGTAGTCCATTGTCATTAGAGTGACCTGAATCCCACTCATCCATCTGTGAATACACCTAGGAATTGCTCCTTCTGCTTTCAAGCCACACTGAGACTAGCAGAGCAACACGCCATCAACGGCTGGCCTCATCTCTTGTGACAGAAGTGTATAGTCCTTCATTCTGAAAGCCTATAATCATTTTCTGGCTCTAAAGTTGAAATGCCAGGGCTTTCTTCTTGTTGCATTTTAACTGCCTACTTCATTTGGAAATGTTCTGGATGTGGGCCTCTTTATTGATGTAGGGAATTGCAGTTTGCAGTTAAGGTCCCATTAGCAGTTCAGCAGGGAGCTGGCTGCTCTGGCAGTGCTGGGAAGATAACCTTCACACATGCCCATTAGTCTGTTCCTTCAGTTGGCAGTTCCAAGCCATCTGGACACAGGTTGGTGTGTTTTTATGAGTGAGAAGGAGGGAGAATGGGGGAGGGAGGGGCTGGGCTAAGAGGGATGGGGAGAGGTGGGGAGGAACCTAGAACGAAGATTCTGAATAGAATTTCCTGCTTCAGACACTATCTTTTACTAGTAGTTAATTATAAATATGTATATTTAGGTGCCTTTTCCCTCACAATATTTGTAGGAAAATTTTTTGTGTGACATGTTTAAACACATACCAAACGAGAGACTAGTTTACCCTGTATGCTCATCTGATTCAATAATTATCAAGATATCCCCAAATTTTTGTTATGTTTGATGGTGAAATATTTAAATTCAAACTCAGACCTTTCATCATTTCCTGCTAAATACTGAGAATTCTTTGCTAAAAGACATGGACTTTTAAAACCGAACAACAGTACTATTATACTACCAACAAAACCCCCAGTGCTTCCCTGGCATCCTACAATGTGCAAACCACACCCAGCCATATTTGTGTGGCTGCCTTGTTAAAGCAGCTTCAGGCTATCCACACCTACATTTGGTCTGTCCACGTGTCTGATGGTGTCCTTTCTTCTCCAGCAGAACATCCATGTGCGTACTTTTCTATTCATTGATGTGTGAAGAGATTGGCTGCTTTCTTTCTTCTGGAGCTATTTATTCTCTACCCACAGTTCCTGCATTTCATATGTTGTATCACGTTAGGCACTGTTTCTTCCACTTTAATAGAATCCTTCAGTACAAAACCACTGTCCCTCATCAATTAAGAGCTATTTGGTTACTTAGGTACATTACACACAGGAGAGGGAGGATTAATGCTGAAATCTGTCCCTTTAATTGCCAGTTGACAGAGTGAATGGTACTGTAGGCATCCCAGTGCTGACCAGTGACTGTTATCTCTCCTCTTCTCCCCCTTCCTCCTGCCTCCCCTCCCATTTCTTCCCTTTCCCTCCCCTCCCTCACTCACATTAAATGTGAGCTTTATTAAATGTTATAAGCCCATACATCCTTATATATTCAATATATTTTTATTTTAAATATAGTTGGTTTACTATATTTTCAGGTATACAGTATTTCAGGTATACAGTAAAGTGTTTCAGGTATACAGTAAAGTGACTCAGTTATATATACATATATTTTTCAGATTCTTTTACACTATAGGTTATTGTAAGATATCAAGAATAATTCCCTATACTATACAGTAGGTTCTTATTGCTTGCCTATTTTATGTAGAGTAATGTTTGTGGTTAATCCCAAACTCCAAATTTATCCCTTCCATATACCCTTTGGTAATCATGCTTGTTTTCTATGTCTGTGAGTCTATTTCTTTTTGTTAAAAGGTTCATTTGTATCATTTTTTTAGGTTCTACGTATGAGTAATATCCTATATTTGTCTTTCTCTGTCTGACTTCATTTAGTATGATAATCTTTAGGTCCATCTATCGTTGCTGCAAATAGCATTATTTCAGTCTTTTTTATGTCTGAGTAGTATTCCACTGTATATGTGTACCACATAGTCTTTATCCTCTTATCTGTTGATGGACATTTAGGTTGCTTCCATGTTCTGGAATTGTAAATAGTGCTGCTGTGAACACTGGGGTGCATGTATCTTTTATAGTAGTTACTTTTCTGATTCTCACATTTTCCTGTCTTTGGTGAATGGAAACCCTTTCAGATTGCCTTCTGTGACATTTGACATGACCCTCCTCAGGTGTCACATGACGTCCCAGAATCTCTTTGTATGCTTCTTTCCGAAGTTATGGAATTAATTTCTATGGGGCTCTGTCCCCACTCAGTGGAGAATGGTATTTCAAAAATGCTATCTGTCTTCCCTCATAACTCATTCAGTAAAGAATCTGCCTGCAATGCAGGAGACCCAGGTTCTATTCCTGGGTCAGGAAGATCCCATGGAGAAGGAAATGGCAACTCACTCCAGTATTCTCGCCTGGAGAGTCCCACGGACAGAGGAGCCTGGCAGGCTACAGTCCATGGGATTGCAAGAGTTGGACACAACTTAGCAACTAAACCACCACCACCACCATCTGGCACTTAGGGATGGATGTTGCTATCGGTTTGTCACAGTTCCTAGAAATGCCCATCATTCAGAGCTAGGAAGTATATAGTATTTAAAGAAACCATCAGGACCAAGGACCAGCCGCATGTTCACTGGCCTTCCAGTGGGTCTTCCTCTGGGGATGGTGGGCTTTTGTCTCTCTGTCTCTCTGCAATCTGGTTTGCTGCAACCCCCAACCCAGGAGTCTTTCTATCTATCCTGCCCAGGGTTCCTGCTCTGCACGGGTCAGGGTCTACTCCTGTAGCTTCCTCAGTGTTTGTGACCAGAATGAGCTCCCTGGTGCCCTGTGACCGTCAGTCTCTCTGCTCCACAAACCTGCTGCTTAGGGCCTACAAGGGCTTCTCAGTTTTGCATAGTCTGCTGACCCATTGCCCTGGTTGCTTCTACTTGGGGCCAGCTCCTCTTTTGGGGGGGATCAGCCAAGAGGCTTCAAGTGCCCTCTTCCTTACATCACCTGCCACCCCAGCACCCTGATGCTAACCCTACCTACCAGTGTAACCACCCACTAGTGTAACCACCTACCAGTATTTTGGGTTTCAAGGTTATTCCCTGACCCTTGTTTATTTTAAAGATATGGATTTTTCATGTTATCCTCATCTTCAATGATCTGTCTGAGTTGCATTGGGGAATTTGGGGAAATTTAGAAACTATGCAGCCATCCTGATTCCACTGCCCAATAATGTTTTAAATTAAAAATCAATTTATGATTAGATAAGACCTAGACAAATACCTCTTATGGAGACATTATAGACATGTTCCCAGGAAGAGGATAAATGCTAGAAAGCATGACAGATGGCCCTTGGGTGGGTCAGACTTCCTTCAGGATCATCCTAAAGAGAGGAAGCCTTTATTCTCCTTTCCTCACAATGCATCCTGACCTTTGTGCTAAGAATAATTCCGTTGGTGTTTCAAAAGTTTCACCTCTAACTGCTGGTTACAAGGAAAGAAAGGAGCCATTGTCCCTTCCCCTGAGCACACCTGCAGAGTCCCCTCAGCAGAGTGGCCTGGGGGAAGTCTTACAGCATAAAAGGCTTAAAGAGACTCAGCTCTTAGCAACCTTATATTAAAAGGGCATGGAACAAAAGATGGTATTGGGAAATTTCTTCTGGCTTACATAAAAAGGTATGCCAAAAAAGTAACAAACAAGAAAAAATACTTTCTGTAGCTCCAATTTGACTGCTAAGTAAAATTAAACATTTTCCTTTTTTAAATTTAAGAGATCAACACAGTCTTCAGCATGCTGATGTGCATACATTTCTCAGAGAGAGAGCTAACAGTAAGCATTTCCCAAGTATATATGACTGCCCAGCCCTTTTATTCCTATAATCTAACAGTTAAATTCTCTTTCTAAATCTGTGTTCCCAGGGAAAACAGCTATTGAACACATTACAGGGGCTAAAATGCTTACTAGCACCAAAAAACTACTGTGGGCTTAGAAAAGGTAATGATACTCATTCTTTAATCACTTGTTTATGAACCAATGTTTATAGAATAGCTTGGTGTTACTCTTGGTTATGCTAGTTATGCCAAAGGACCTACACTTACCTTCCTGCTGTCAAGGAGGAAGGAGGGTTAATAAATCATTCTAACAAGATGTGTCCAGTTCAGCAGTTGTGGAGTTTGAGGAGCTGTTAAGTAGAGGAGCAAGTAATTTCTGTACTAAGACTAGTTCAGTTGTTACTTTAAGCATTTCTAGTGTTAAAAGATAAACTGAAATGTTAAAATTTTTAAGAGTTTATTTGAGCAACATCAATTAGAGTTGGATTGGACATGGAACAACAGACTGGTTCCAAATAGGAAAAGGGGTACGTCAAGGCTGTATATTGTCACCCTGCTTATTTAACTTATATGCAGAATACATCATGAGAAACGCTGGACTGGAAGAAACACAAGCTGGAATCAAGATTGCCAGGAGAAATCTCAATAACCTCAGACATGCAGATGACACCACCCTTATGGCATAAAGTGAAGAGAAACTAAAAAGCCTCTTGATGAAAGTGAAAGAGGAGAGTGAAAAAGTTGCTTAAAGCTCAACATGCAGAAAACAAAGATCATGGTATCCGGTCCCATCACTTCATGGGAAATAGATGGGGAAACAGTGGAAACAGTGTCAGACTTTATTTTTGGGGGCTCCAAAATCACTACAGATGGTGATTGCAGCCATGAAATTAAAAGATACTTACTCCTTGGAAGAAAAGTTATGACCAACCTAGATAGTATATTCAAAAGCAGAGACATTACTTTGCCGACTAAGGTCCATCTAGTCAAGGCTATGGTTTTTCCTGTGGTCATGTATGGATGTGAGAGTTGGACTGTGAAGAAGGCTGAGCACTGAAGAATTGATGCTTTTGAACTGTGGTGTTGGGGAAGACTCTTGAGAGTCCCTTGGACTGCAAGGAGATCCAACCAGTCCAATCTGAAGGAGATCAGCCCTGGGTGTTCTTTGGAAGGACTGATGCTAAAGCTGAAACTCCAGTCCTTTGGCCACCTCATGCGAAGAGTTGACTCATTGGAAAAGACTCTGATGCTGGGAGGGATTGGGGGCAGGAGGAGAAGGGGACGACAGAGGATGAGATGGCTGGATGGCATCACGGACTCGATGGATGTGAGTCTGAGTGAACTCCGGGAGTTGGTGATGGACAGGGAGACCTGGTGTGCTGCAATTCATGGGGTCGCAAAGAGTCGGACACACTGAGTGACTGAACTGAATGGAACTGAGCACCAAGCCAAAAATGGTTAGGAGCACTCTACCAACAGGAGCTTGGGGTACGACTTTTATAGAGCAGAGTGTGTGCTTGTGTGCTCATTTGCTTCTGTTGTATCTGACTGTTTGGATCCCATGGACAATAGCCCTCCAGGCTCCTCCGTTAGGTTTTCCTGGCAAAAAATACTGGAGTGAGTTGACATGCTCTCCTTCAAGAGATCTTTTGGACCTGGGGTTCGAACCTGCGTCTCCTGCATTGTGGATGGATTGTTTTTTTTACCACTTCGTCACTGAGGAAGCCGTTTTTTGAACAGTGTAAGAGCCAAGTCACTTCAGTCATGTCCAGCTCTTTGCAACCCTATGGACTGTAGCCCACCAATCTCCTCTGTCTATGGGATTCTCCAGGTAAGAATACTGAAGTGGGTTACCATGCCCTCCTTCAGGGGATCTTTCCGACCTAGGGATTGAACCCACGTCTCTTATGTCTCCTGCACTGTAGGTGAATTCTTTACCACTGAGCCACTGAGAAAGCCCTTTTTTGAGCAGATGGGGAAGCAAAGCAAGATATTTATTTGATTAATTACAGATTAAGCAGTTTTCTTACTCGGGAAAGCCTAGGTGGTTATTTATGATGGGTTGTTCTTAAACTTTATTTTCTGGGATACCATTGCATTTACAGGAATTGACTTTGGTTTAGGTTTAGGTTTGCTTATGCAGGCAGTTACCAGGGTTTTAGAGCAACTTTGGACTAATGGCCTCCTTAACTAGTTATTTTAACACTAGAGGTTGACTCTGCTCTTAAAAGTCAGGCACGCTTCCCAGAAGAGGGTTCAAATCCAAGAACTTGCATGGTGGAGTACTGAAAGAGTTGGAAATTTTCAGACTTGTTGTGTAAAGTTCCCATTGTGTCCTTTTCTACTGGAAGGAGAGCTTGGAAAATGCCAGAGATGCGATGCTGAACTCACTGCCTGATTATAAAGAAGGTAGTGAAGAGCATCAGTAACAGTGCCCAAATTATGACTCTCTGATTAATGGGGAAAGAATTAGTGGTTTGGCTTGTGTGCGTCACACCTACCTGGATGTCTCATGTCTGGTTAATAGCAGGGGAATGCCCTGAACTACTCCAACGTGCATTTCAATTTTTTAAAAACTTTGCTCAGATGCCCAGGGTACTACCTTAAACAAACCAGCTTTTCATAGATGCTTCAAGTATTGATGAGTATTACTGATTCATTCAATATGTGCTTTTAGTTAAAAACAAAACAAAACAAAACTCACACAAGCCTGAAAGTCAGAAATTGTGAAAATTCCTTTTCAGGAATTCAGATCAATGTCAGAATCAGAAATATGACTTATTTTAAAATGAAAATAATAGCATTGTTGAAGTACCATGATTTACCATTTCAAAACATGTTCAGTTTAGTAATCTAGTGATACAGTATTGTCAGCCTTCCTTCCAAGGATGTGTTGCAAAGCAAAGCCCCATGCACTGTCCCCGGTCCCATACAATGCAGTACACAATGTCACTTTGTATTCATTTTATCAAGATAATAGTGCATTAGGTACATACAAAATAAGATCCTTTGTGCATTTTCTACTTTTATTGATAATGGTGGCTCTAGTTTTGTAATTGCTTGTTTTCAGTCTATAGCTTCTTAGTATAACAATTTCCTTTGATTTAGATGGATAAAAATCTGATAGCTTTATGCTTAGTCTGACTGTATGATATTTACCATGTTTCCCTGTGCTATAATATGAAAACTTTAAGCAGGAACTACCTAAGTGAGCAGTTTCCAGTTTCATAATATTTAGAATTCATACGTTCCTAGAATACAAAGAAAAAGAACATCCTGGGATTCTATTGCCTGTCAGGGACCTTGAGTTTTCAGAACTTAAGTTTGATTCCTGATTTCTTGTCATCTGTTATTTATTTTTTCATAGTATTAATTTCACAACCTACAGTAAATGGAGGCCAGAAGAAGCACTGAGTGTTTGGAAAAGGAAACAGTTATCTGAGGTGAGAAAGGGGAGAATCACTGTGAGAAAGGGGAGAATCACCTCTTCAGCCTTGTATGCCTTCAGATTGTGCCTCTTTCCTCCCTGTTGCCAAACTTTATTGGTTCACAGTAAGTTCATTCCCTCTTAGATGTGACTGAAGTCAGCTCCGAGGAGTCTGAGCAGTGCTGTCTCATGGTGTATCTTGCATGCTACTCATCTGCGTGGATCGCAGACTTCTTGATGAACAGTCAAGGGTCTTCAGCTTTCCCAGGAAATGCTGGGATCCGGCATTTGTTTTCCTCATTACAGTGCTCATAGAGGTGTTGGTTAGCACTTGGGGCAGGAGAGAGAAATTGGGCATGTCCTCCATGAACAAATGCTGTTTCTGAAGAACCTTATTAGCACTGTCTAAGTATGTAAAGGCTTGAGAACCATTGGTTGAGAATATTGAATAGATTCCCTGCTGGTTCAGATAGTAAATAATCTGCCTGCAACTCAGGATACCCAGGTTCAATCCCTGGGTTGGGAAGATCCCCTGGAGAAGGGAATGGTAATGCACTCCAGTATTCTTGCCTAGAGAACTCTATGGACAGAGGAGCCAGATGAGTCCTTGAGGTCACAAAGAGTTGGATACAACTGAGCTACTAACACACACCACATACATATTTTTCAACAGCAACTCTGAATAGGTGGGCAAATGGCTTGAGTGAAAGGAAAAAAAAAAATGACCCTCAACAAAACAGCATCTGTAAAATTCTTCCAGATCACTTATTTTCAGTCAATTTTGGTGGTGTGTTTCCATCCACAAATGGCTCAGTGCCTCCCTGATAGTTCAGTAGACACTCCTTGTTTGCATAGCCTGCATTTACCTTCCATGGTTCACCATCACCCCACTGCCCTGAGCCAGGTTCCACTCCTCTTTTACTCTCTGCTTCCTGCAGGGCTGCAACCATGAATCACTTACACGGTTAACAGTACTCTGACCTGGATCCCTTTTCTAAAATCTATACAGTGTGTGTGTGTGTGTGTGTGTGTGTGTGTGTGTGTGTGTGTGTTTAGCCAGGGTCAGTTCCAGGGATAACTGAAACACACCATGACCACCAGCACTGCTTTCTTTTATTGTTCTTTTGTTTTCTCTTTGGTCCTTTCTGGGCCCAAACCAACTGGTGAGTGCTCTTCACCATTTGCATTTTGTCACTGTTAGCATATGCACTCATCATCGCCACTGGAAATTGTCTAGCTTATACCTGCTTAGGACTCAAGATTTGGACTAACCAACCTAATATGCAAAATTGTTTTGGCTTAGTATTTTAGGGTTTGTTTTAATCTGTTCTAACAGAATATGTGGACTGGTTGACTTAAAAAACAGAAATTTACTTCTTAGTTTTGGATGCCACAAGTCTGAGATTGATCTGGTGACTGGTAAGAATCTGCTTCCTGGCTTGCAGGTGGGACCTCCTTTGTGTACATAGTAAACACTAATCATATAAAGACACTAATTTTACCAGGGTGGTCTATGACTTCATTTAGCCTGAATTACTTCTATAAAGGCCTAATCTCCAAATGTAATCACATTGGGAGTTAGGGCCTCAACATACGAATTTGAAGGGACCTAATTCAGTCCATAGCAGTGTTGGAAATTCCTCTCTCACATCAGCTGCTATTATAGACTGTACTATCTCTACTTACAAGAGCCCCAGTTTCAGTCTTTATGACATGGAGCATTTCAGTAAGAATCTAAGGAACTGAAGGGCTAAAATTAAATAAATATCTCACCGCCATCAAATCTACCTATCTCTCAACATTTTATGGTGGAGAGTTGCGAGCATGCGCCTGGCTGGAGGATTTTTATTAAGAGCAGCCTCTGTTCAGGGTCTCAGGGGAAGGGCCACTCAGAGCTGCCCATACCACGTGGGCATTTAGAGGGTGTTATCATTAGGGAATCTCAAGTCAGCACACCTGTCCTACTGATAGCTTATGGTGAATGGTGTCGGATTCCTGATCTCCAAAGAAGAGAATTTAGCCTTGGGACCAGAGATGAGGCTTGATCGCTCAGAGATTTTGTGCAGAAGAGTTTTATCAAAGTGTAAAAGGGACAGAGAAAGCATCTGACACAGACATCAGAAGGGGGCAGAGAGTGCCCCACTTGCTAGTTATCAAGGCCTTATATACTTTTTCAGTTGGTTACTAACAATAGAAAGGTCTTACCAGACCCACTCCCATAACATGCATCTTAAGATAAAAGGATTAGAACAATAGAAAGGTCTTACCAGAAAAGGATTTGTCAGAAGGTTCTTGTTAAGAATGAGAAATATGTCCTTGAGCAAGATACATTGTTGTTATATAATCATTAGTACAGAGTTTAAGGAAACACATGAGCAAGATGAGTTGTTTTGTTGTGCAATTATTTGCTCTGGGATTAAAGAAATTTAAGTCTTAAATTATGTAAATTTAAGTCTTGAAGAAAGTCTTACATTGTTGTCATAAGAACTCAGAGTTTAAGAAAAAAAAAGTCTTATGTCACTAAGATGAAGGAGTGTAGAAAAAAAGGTTTAGCCCTTTCTCCTCAAGAGCCTGGGACTCCTTATCAATCTACCCAAGAAAACTCTCTCACTACCCCCAGAGTTCTTCATTTTAGATTTTATCCATCAGGAAGGGAAAAACAGAAGACAGGCCTCTTTACCACTCACACCCTTGGTTAATACTACAAGTCTTATCTAAACTGCCATCTTAGGCCAGATTTGTGTGACAAGCATATTGTAATGCAAGAACCTGGGGATGCAACAAATGAGGCAAACTGTGTTACAGATGTGTGACCACTCAGAGCATCCACTGAAAGGATCAGGCTGAGGTTAGGGCCAGAAACAGATTCCATGATTTCTGTCTGAATGAATTTCTAGTTCTGTCTCGTCTATGCTGATGACTATCATGTGTATACCATCTGACCACACATGTGCATCCCCACCACATCTTTGTGGAGGCCATTTTCCCTTTTTCTGTTACATGATACACCAATAGTAAGTGATTATTCATTCACTTACACATGCATGCTGAGCATCATACTTTTGTAAACACTCCTTGAAGTGTTAAGTGAAAGTTAAAGTGTTAGTTGCTGAGTCATGTCTGACTCTTGTAATCCCATGGACTGTAGCTCACCAGGCTCTTCTGTCCTTAAGATTCTCCAGGCAAGAATACTGGAGTGGGTTGCTGTTCCCTTCTCCAGGGGATCTTCCTGACCCAGGGATCGAACACAGCATCTCCTGCATTGCAGGCAAATCCTTTTCATCTGAGCCACCAGGGAAGCCATAGGTAAGCAGCAATAAACCAAAGACTGCAGCACTCAAAAGTGGCTCTCTCTGGTTATGTTCAGATTCTAAGGTCCTAGTTAAGATATTACTTGACTTTTTTTTTCTACCAGATTATACTAGGTGGTTAGTTAGATACTATACCAGATACTGTGTTAGACTCAGGATTCAGAAAGACTGTGTTCTGTATCTGGATTCACATAAGAATTGAAGGACCTGGTACCTGGAATGGGCTTCCACTCCACAATGGAGGTAACAGTTCCTACTCACTGAGAGTTGAAAGAGATGACTTGAGGAGGGCATTTAGCTGAGAGGTTAGAATAAAGAGCTTCCCACACAGCTACCAGCTAGACACATTTGTGCTAAAGTCTAGTGGTCACATTGAATATCCAGCTGTTTCTGTGAATCTGCAGCTGCTGGGAATCAGAAGGGCCCTGCTGAGAGACACAGCAGTGTGCATGCTTACCAGCCTCATTAACAGGATGCCCACTTGACAAAAATGAGCCACTGCTGGTTCAGTCTGATGGGCAGCTGATGCTTACAGAAATCCTAACATGACATGCCCTGATAACCAAGGATGCTGTCTTAGGGTGATATTAAGCTAAATAGAGGAAAAACAGCAAAAAAAAAACCCAAAACTTGTGCTTTTATGATTTATTTTTAGTTTTCAATGAGGAATGATCAGTTCATCTAAGAAGAGCCTTAGGTGGTGGATTTTTTTAAATCCTTGATTTCCACTTAGGGAAATATTATTTTACAGATGACAAATTTTGTCTCTTTTCTTTTAGTTGTGTGTTTTTTTTTTTTTTTTTTTAAGATGAGCCATGAAATGATCAGCTGGGGTTTTAAGTGTATGGCAAACATTTATGTGATCATGTGGCCATAAGTCTGAATGATAAGGCGTGAATAACCTATCTTAGTCTCCCCTGGGACAATAGAAAGACTAGAAAGAAGAAAAAATTGACTTTGCACCACTCTTTTAGCTCCTGTGGTGAGATGGTGATGATGAGAACCCAATGATGAAGCAGGTGCCCAGGCTGCACCACTAAGGAGAGAGGAGAACTGGATACAAAGCCAGTACTTTGGATCCCAACTCCTTGATGTTATCCAGCACACTGCACATTTAATTAAAAGAAGTGCTATTTTGAAGGAGTTGAAGAAGTGATTGAAATGGCTCTGGGCCTTGAAAAACTGTCAAAGTATGGCTTTTTCCCCAACTTAATCTAGATATAGTTGACATATAAATTGTATTAGTTTCAGGTGTACAGCATGGTGAGTTGATATATACATATATTTCTTCAAAATAATTACTGCAATAAGAATAGTTAACGTCTATCACCTCATGTGGTTACAATGATTTTCCTTATGACAACTTTTAAGACCTACTTTCTTACGATCCATACTGTTAATTGTTAATGTAAAATCATGCTATATATTACGTACTCAGATCTTATTGATAGCTGGAAATGTTTCCCTTTTGGCCACCTTTACCCATTTTCCCACTTCCACAGCCCCTGCCTTTGGCACCCTCAAGCTATTCTCTGAATTTATGATTTGAGAGTCTGCATATAAGTGCGATCATACAGTACATCTCTCTGTCTGATTTAATCTCACTTAGCACAGAGCCCTTAGAGTTCATATATGTTGTTGTAAATGGCAGGGTGTCCTTTTTTATGGCTAAACAACATTCCATTGTCTATATACACCACATTTTCTTTATCCATTTATTCATCAATGGACACAGGTTAACTCTGTGTTTTGACTATTGTGAATAATGCTAATGATATAGTGGATATTGGGCCACAGATAACTATTTTAGACAGTGATTTTATTTCTTTGAGATATATATCCAGGAATGGGGCTGTTGGATAATATTTTTAATTTTTTTAAGCCGTCAACATACTGTTTTCTACAGTGACTGTCAATGTAACCTCCCACCAACAGTGCAAAAAGTGTTCTGTTTCCTTCTTAAAAAACTGCTTAAATATATTTTATTTAAACACTAAAACATGCATTATTTTCTTCCTTGGTTTATTTTAAAAGAGGTTTGCTTTCCAAGAGCAATGCATGAACATATGCTCTGAATGAAAAATAATTGTATAGATTAGAGAAATATATTGTGTAAAAAGGAGTTATCCAACCATTTGCCACATAAGCCTGCTCCTGTCCCTAGGGGCAAACACAGTAAATAATTGAATTTATATCAATCATGTGACTTTAATATATGTATTTTATATGAACATGTATACAGCCATTGGGCTTCCCAGGTGGCTCAGTAGTAAAGAATCAACCCGCTAATGAAGAAGATCTGTGTTTTATCTCTGGAGAAGGAAATGGCAACCCACTTCAGTATTCTTGCTTGAGAAATTCCATGGACAGAGGAGCCTGGCAGGCTACAATCCATGGGGTCACAAAGAGTCAGACATGACTTAGTGACAAAACAACAATAACAACACCTATTACTCTACAGTGTTCTCTGAGGGGTTTTCCTCTGCATGGTTATTGATTCAGCTTGCTATTTGCTAATCACTTACTCTATCCCAGGTGCTTTGCTTGTTACTAAAAATATAAATCTTCATGACCCAGATAATCATGATGGTGTGATCACTCACCTAGAGCCAGACATCCTGAAATGTGAAGTCAACTGGGCCTTAGGAAGCATCACTACGAACAAAGCAAGTGGAGGTGATGGAATTTCAATTGAGCTATTTCAAATCCTAAAAGATGATGCTGTGAAAGTGCTGCACTCAATATGCCAGCTAATTTGGAAAACTCAGCAGTGGCTGCAGGACTGGAAAAGGTCAGTTTTCATTCCAATTCCTAAGAAATGCAATGCCAAAGAATTCTCAAACTACCACAAGTTGCACTCATCTCACATGCTAGTAAAGTAATGCTCAAAATTCTCCAAGCTAGGCTTCAGCAATACATGAACAGTGAATTTCTAGATGTAGAAGCTGGATTTAGAAAAAGTAGAGGAACCTGAGATCAAATTGCCAACATCCACTGGATCATCAAAAAAGCAAGAGAGTTCCAGAAAAGCATCTATTTCTACTTTATTGACCATGCCAAAGACGTTGACTGTGTGGGTCACAATAAACTGTGGAAAATTCTGAAAGAGATGGGAACACCTGACCACCTGACCTGCCTCTTGAGAAATCTGTATGCAGGTCAGGAAGCAACAGTTAGAACTGGACATGGAACAACAGACTGGTTCCAAATAGGAAAAGGAGTATGTCAAGGCTCTATGTTGTCACCCTACATACTTAACTTCTATGCAGAGTACATCATAAGAAACATTGGGCTGAATGAAGCACAAGCTGGATCAAGACTGCCAGGAGAAATGTCAATAACCTCAGATATGCAGATGACATATGGCACCCTTATGGCAGAAAGTGAAGAGGAACTAAAAAGCCTCTTGATGAAAGTGAAAGAGGAGAGTGAAAAAGTTGCTTAAAACTCAACATTCAGAAAACTAAGATGATGGCATCTGGTCCCATCACTTCATGGGAAATAGATGGGGAAACAGTGGAAACAATGGCAGACTTTATTTTGGGGGGGGCTCCAGAATCACTACAGATGGTGATTGCAGTCATGAAATTAAAAGACACTTACTCCTTGGAAAGAAAGTTATGACCAACCTAGACTGCATATTAAAAAGCAGAGACATTACTTTGTCAACAAAGGTCCGTCTAGTCAAGGCTGTGGTTTTTCCAGTAGTCATGTATGGATGTGAGTTGGATGTAAAGAAAGCTGAGTGCTGAAGAATTGATGGTTTTGAACTGTAGTGTTGGAGAAGACTTTTGAGAGTCCCTTGGACTGCAAGGAGATCCATCCAGTCCATCGTAAAGGAGATCAGTCCTGGGTGTTCATTGGAAGGACTGATGTTAAAGCTGAAACTCCAATACTTTGGCCACCTGATGTGAAAAACTGACTCATTTGAAAAGACTGTGATGCTGGGAAAGATTGAAGGTGGGAGGTGAGGGGGATGACAGAGGATGAGATGGTTGGATGGCATGACCAACTCAATAAAGTAGAAATGGATTTGGGTAAACTCCAGGAGTTGTGATGGACAGGGAGGCCTGGCATGCTGCAGTTCATGGGGTTGCAAAGAGCCAGACTGAACTGACTGACTGAAGAATATAAGCACGATCATTGCTTTCAGAAAGCTTATACTCCAAACACAAATTATGGAAATTCTCCAATGAAACCATCTGAGTCTGAAGATTTATTTGAGGGGAGCTTTTAAATTATAAATATAATTTATTCAAAGGTAAAAGACAATTCAGGTTGTCTATTTGATCTAAGTTGAATTTTGACAGGTTGTAGATTTTGAGAAATTGTTCCATCTTTTCCTAATTATCAAATTTGAGTGTAATGTTGTTGATGATATCTACCATTTCTTCTTAATGGCTGGAAGGTCTGTAGGAATATCCTGTTTCACTCCTGATATTGGTGATTGTGCCTTTTCTCTGCTTTTCCTTCTTGTTAGAGATTTATCACTTTTATTGACTTGAAAATTAGTTTTTTTGTTTCTTTGTTTTTTATCTATTGTTTTCCTATTTTCAATGCCTTTAATTTCTGCTCTTATGTTTATTATTTCATTTCTTTCGCTGGCTTTGGGTTTATTTTGCATTTTTTTTTTAGTTTATAATTTAGATTTCTGAATTTTGATCTTTCTTCTAATGTAAAGCATTCAGTGCTATAAATTTCTCTTGAAGCACTGCTTTAGCTTCATTCCACATATTTTGTTTTTTCACTTTTATTCAGTTTCATGCATTTAAACATTTTTCTTTGATATATAAACTACACCTATATGTTGTGATTTTCTTGTTGTTCTCTCCTTTTTTATTTCTATTTTTATTTCCTTTTAATAAGAGAACAAATTCTGGATGTTTGCAATTACTTTAAATTTCTTGAAATTTATTGCATGGCCTAGGATATGGTCTATCTTGATAAATGCTTCAAAGGTATTGGATTAAAAATGTGTACTCTTCTGTTTTAGGTGGGAGTTTTTCTACGTGTGTGAATTATTTTACAGGTTCTGTTTGTAAACTGATTTGTTCAGTTCTTCTGTGTCCTCAATGATCTGTCTAGTAGTTCTATCAATGGTTTGAGTGGGGTTTTAAATCTCCAATCATAGTTGTGAATTTTTTGTATCTATAGATCTATCAATTTTTGCTTTATGCACTTTGATGTTCATAGCATATTGTTGTTATATTTTCTTGAAGAGATGATCTTTCCATCATTATGTAACGTCTTTGTGTCATTAGTAATTTTCGTTCTCTGAAGTCTGTTTCATGATATATTAATAGAGCTATTCCTCCATTTGCTTAAAATTAATATTTTATGGTATGTCTTTCTCCATTAAAAATATTTTTAATTGGAGGATAATTGTTTTATGATATTTTTAAAAATTTGAATTTATTTATTTTAATTGGAGGCTAATTACTTTACAATATTGTATTGGTTCTGCCACACATCAACATGAATACACCACGGGCATACACAGGTTCCCCATCCTGAACCCCTCTCCCACATCCCTCCCCGTACCATCCCTCCAGGTCATCCCAGTGCACCAGCCCCAAGGATCCTGTATTGAACCTGGACTGGCGATGCATTTCTTATATGATATTATACATGTTTCCATGCCATTCCCCCAAAACATCCCACCCTCTCCCTCTCCCACAGAGTCCAAAAGACTGTTCTATACATCTGTGTCTCTTTTGCTGTCTCGCATACAGGGTTATCATTACCATCTTTCTAAATTCCATATATTGCATTAGTATACTGTATTGGTGTTTTTCTTTCTGGCTTACTTCACTCTGTATATAGGCTCCAGTTTCATCCACCTCATTAGAACGGATTCAAATGTATTCTTTTTAATGGCTGAGTAATACTCCACTGTGTATATGTACCACAGCTTTCTTATCCATTGATCTGCTGATGGACATCTAGGTTGCTTCCATGTCCTGGCTATTATGAACAGTGCTGCAATGTACATTGGGGTACACATGTCTCTTTCAATTCTGGTTTCCTCAGTGTGCATGCCCAGCAGTGGGATTGCTGGGTCATAAAGCAGTTCTATTTCCAGTTTTTTAAGGAATCTCCACACTCTTCTCCCTAGTGACTGTACTAGTTTGCATTCCCACAAACAGTGTAAGAGGATTCCCTTTTCTCCACACCCTCTCCAGCATTTATTGCTTGAGACTTTTGGATAGCAGCCATTCTCACTGGCATGAAATGGTACCTCACTGTGGTATTGATTTGCATTTCTCTGATAATGAGTGATGTTGAGCATCTTTTCATGTGTTTGTTAGCCATCTGTATGTCTTCTTTGGAGAAATGTCTGTTTAGTTCCTTGCCCAAGTTTTTGATTGGGTTGTTTATTTTTCTGGAATTGAGCTGCAGGAATTGCTTGTATATTTTTGAGATTAGTTGTTTGTCAGTTGCTTCATTTGCTATTTTTTTCTCCCATTCTGAAGGCTGTCTTTTCACCTTGCTTATAGTTTCCTTTGTTGTGTAGAAGCTTTTAATTTTAATTAGGTCCCATTTGTTTATTTTTGCTTCTATTTACAGTATTCTGGGAGGTGAGTCATAGAGGATCCTGCTGTAATTTATGTCGGAGAGTGTTTTGCCCATGTTCTCCTTTAAGAGTTCTATAGTTTCTGGTCTTACGTTTAGATCTTTAATCCATTTTGAGTTTATTTTTGTGTAAGGTGTTAGAAAGTGTTCTAGTTTCATTCTTTTATAAGTGGTTGACTAGTTTTCCTGGCACCACTTGTTAAAGAGATTATCTTTTCTCCATTGTATATTCTTGCCTCCTTTGTCAAAGATAAGGTGTCCATAGGTGTGTGGATTTATCTCAGGGCTTTCTGTTTTGTTCCATTGATCTATATTTGTCTTTGTGCCAGTACTATACTGTTTTGATAACTGTGGCTTTGTAGTAGAGCCTGAAGTCAGACAGGTTGATTCTTCCAGTTCCATTCTTCTTTCTCAAGATTTCTTTGGCTATTTGAGGTTTTTTGTATTTCCATACAAATTGTGAAATTATTTGTTCTAGCTCTGTGAAAAATACCATTTTTACCTTGATAGGGATTTCATTGAATCTATAGATTGCTTTGGGTAGTATACTCATTTTCACTGTATTGATTCTTCTGATCCACGAACATGCTATATTTCTCCATCTATTAGTGTCCTCTTTGATTTCTTTCACCAGTGTTTTATAGTTTTCTATATATAGGTCTTTAGCTTCTTTAGGTAGATATATTCCTAAGTATTTTATTCTTTTCATTGCAATGGTGAATGGAATTGTTTCCTTAATTTCACTTTCTATTTTCTCATGAGTAGTGTATAGGAATGCAAGGGATTTCTGTGTGTTGATTTTATATCCTGAAACTTTACTATATTCATTGATTAGCTCTAGTAATTTTCTGGTGGAGTCTTTAGGGTTTTCTATGTAGAGGATCATGTCATCTGCAAACAGTGAGAGTTTTACTTCTTCTTTTCCAATTTGGATTCCTTTGATTTCTTTTTCTTCTCTGATTGCTGTGGCCAAAACTTCCAGAACTATGTTGAATAGTAGCGGTGAAAGTGGACACCCTTGTCTTGTTCCTGGCTTTAGGAGAAATGCTTTCAGTTTCTCACCATTGAGGATAATGTTTGCTGTGGGTTTGTCATATATAGCTTTTATTATGTTGAGGTATGTTCCTTCTATTCCTGCTTTCTGGAGAGTTTTTATCATAAATGGCTGTTGAATTTTGTCAAAGGCTTTCTCTGCATCTATTGAGATAATCATATGGCTTTTATTTTTCAGTTTGTTTATGTGGTGTATTACACTGATTAGTTTGTGGATATTGAAGACTCCTTGCATGCCTGGGATAAAGCCCACTTGGTCATGGTGTATGATCTTTTTAATGTGTTGTTGGATTCTGATTGCTATAATTTTGTTAAGGATTTTTGCATGTATGTTCGTCAGTGATATTGGCCTGTAGTTTTCTTTTTTGTGTGGCATCTTTGGTTTTGGTATTAGGGTGATGGTGACTTCATAGAATGAGTTTGGAAGTTTACTTTCCTCTGGAATTTTCTGGAAGAGTTTGAGTATGATAGGTGTTAGCTCTTCTCTAAACTTTTTGTAGAATTCAGCTGTGAAGCCGTCTGGACCTGGGCTTTTGTTTGCTGGAAGATTTCTGATTACAGTTTCAATTTCCGTGCTTGTGATGGGTCTGGTAAGATTTTCTATTTCTCCCTGGTTCAGTTTTGGAAAGTTCTACTTTCTAAGAATTGGTCCATTTCTTCCACGTTGTCCATTTTGTTGGCATATAATTGCTGATAGTAGTCTCTTATGATCCTTTGTATTTCTATGTTTTCTGTTGTGATCTCTCCATTTTCATTTCTAATTTTATTGATTTGATTTTTCTCCCTTTGTTTCTTGATGAGTCTGGCTAATGGTTTGTCGATTTTATTTTTCCTCTCAAAGAACCAGCTTTTGGCTTTGTTGATTTTTGCTATGGTCTCTTTTGTTTCTTTTGCATTTATTTCTGCCCTAATTTTAAAGAGTTCTTTCCTTCTACTAACCCTGGGGTTCTTCATTTCTTCCTTTTCTAATTGCTTTAGGAGTAGAGTTAGGTTATTTATTTGACTTTTTTCTTGTTTCTCGAGGTATGCCTGTATTGCTATGAACTTTCGCCTTAGCACTGCTTGCACAGTATCCCACAGGTTTTGGGTTATTATGTTTTCATTTTCATTCGTTTCTATGCATATTTTGATTTCTTCTGTGATTTGTTGGTTATTCAGCAGCGTGTTTTTCAGCCTCCATATGTTGCAACTTTTAATAGTTTTTCTCCTGGAATTGAGATCTAATCTTACTGCATTGTGGTCACAAAGATGTTTGGAAGGATTTCAATTTTTTTGAATTTATCAAGGCTAAATTTATGGCCCCAGATGTGATCTATCCTGAAGAAGGTTCCGTGTGCACTTGAGAAAAAGGTGAAATTCATTGTTTTGAGGTGAAATGTCCTGTAGATATCAATTAGGTCTAGCTGGTCTATTGTATCATTTAAAGTTTGTGTTTCCTTGTTAATTTTCTGTTCAGTTGATCTATCCATAGGTGTGAGTGGGGTATTAAAGTCTCCCACTATTATTGTGTTATTGTTAATCATTTCCCCTTTCATACTTGTTAGCATTTGTCTTACATATTGTGGTGCTCCTATGTTGGGCACATATGTATTTATAATTTTTATATCTTCTTCTTGGATTGATCCTTTGATCATTATGTAGTGGCCTTCTTTGTCTCTTTTCACAGCCTTTGTTTTAAAGTCTATTTTATCTGATATGAGTATTGCTACTCCTGCTTTCTTTTGGTCTCTATTTGCATGGAATATCTTTTCCCAGCCCTTCACTTCTAGTCTGTATGTGTCCCTCGTTTTGAGGTGGGTCTCTTGTAGACAACATATATAGGGGTCTTGTTTTTGTATCCATTCAGCCAGTCTTTGTCTTTTGGTTGGGGCATTCAACCCATTTACGTTTAAGGTAATTATCGATAAGTATGATCCCATTACCATTTACTTTATTGTTTTCGGTTCAAGTTTATACACCCTTTTTGTGTTTCCTGTCTAAAGAAGATCCTTTAGCATTTGTTGGAGAGCTGGTTTGGTTGTGCTGAATTCTCTCAGCTTTTGCTTGTCTGCAAAGCTTTTGATTTATTCTTCATATTTGAATGAGATCCTTGCTGGGTACAGTAATCTGGGCTGTAGGTTATTTTCTTTCATCACTTTAAGTATGTCCTCCCATTCCCTCCTGGCCTGAAGAGTTTGTATTGAAAGATCAGGTGTTATCCTTATGGGAATCCCCTTGTGTGTTATTTGTTGTTTTTCCCTTGCTGCTTTTAATATTTGTTCTCTGTGTTTGACCTTTGTTAATTTGATTAATATGTGTCTTGGGGTGTTTCACCTTGGTTTTATCCTTTTTGGGACTCTCTGGGTTTCTTGGACTTGGATGATTCTTTTCTTCCCCATTTTAGGGAAGTTTTCAACTATTAGCTCCTCAAGTGTTTTCTCATGGTCTTTCTTTTTGTCTTCTTCTTCTGGGACTCCTCTGATTCGAATGTTGGGGTGATTAATATTCTCCTGGAGGTCTCTGAGATTGTCCTCATTTCTTTTAATTCATTTTTCTTATTTCATCTCTGCTTAATTTATTTCTACCATTCTATCTTCTACTTCACTAATCCTATCTTCTGCCTCCGTTATTCTATTTGTTGCCTCCAGGGTGTTTTTGATCTCATTTATTGCATTATTCATTATATATTGACTCCTTTTTATTTCTTCTTGGTCCTTGTTAAACCTTTCTTGCATCTTCTCAATCCTTGTCTCCAGGCTATTTATCTGTGATTCCGTTTTGCTTTCAAAATTTTTGATCATTTTCAGTATCATTATTTGGAATTCTTTATCAGGTAGATTCTCTATCTCTTCTTCTTTTGTTTGGTTTGGTGGACATTTATCCTGTTCCTTTACCTGCTGGGTATTCCTCTGTCTCTTCATCTTGCTTATATTGTTGTGTTTGGGGTGGTCTTTGTGTATTCTGGCCATTTGTGGAATTCTTTTTATTGTGGAGTTTCCTCACTGTGGGTGGGGTTGTATGGGTGGCTTGTCAAGGTTTCCTGGCTAGCAAAGTTGTGTCAGTGTTCTGGTGGGTGGAGCTGAATTTCTTCTCTCTGGAGTGCACTGAAGTGTCCAGTAATGAGTTATGAAATATCAGTGGGTTTGGAGTGACTTTGGGCAGCCTGTATATTGAAGCTTAGGGCTGTGTTCCTGTGTTGCTGGAGAATTTGTGTGGTGTGTCTTGCTCTGGAACTTGGTGGCCCTTGGATGGTGCTTGATTTCAGTGTAGATATGGAGGTGTTTGATGAGCTCCTGTTGATTAATGTTCCCTGGAGTCAGGTGTTCTCTGGTGTTCTCAGGATTTGGACTTAAGCCACCTGCTTCTGGTTTTCAGTCTTATTTTTACAGTAGTCTCAAGACTTCTCCATCTCCTTTTGAAGACATTGGGCTGCTTTTCTGGGTGCCTGATGTCCTCTGCCAGCATTCCAAAGTTTTTTTGGAATTTACTCAGTGTTTAAATTTTCTTTTGATGAATTTGTGGGCGAGAAAGTGGTCTCCCCATCCTATTCCTCCGCCATCTTAGGACTGCCCCTGCTTTACAATATTGTGTTGGTTTCAGCCATATATCAACATAAGTCAACCGTAGGTATGCACTTATCCCCTCCCTCTTGAAGCTCTCTCCAATCTCTTACCCATTCTCACCCCTCTAGGTTGTTACCAAGTCCTAGTTTGGGTTTCCTGAGTCATAAAGCAAATTCCCACTGGCTGCTCTCTCCATTTGTCCTGCCCTGTCCTTTCTTCCCACTGCCCATGTCCATAAGACTGTTCTCTATATCTGCATCTCCACTGCTGCTTTGCAAATAGGTTCATCACTACCATCTTTCTAAATTCCATATATATGTATTAATATATAATAGTTGTTTTTCTCTTTCTGACTTACTTCACACTGTAGTAGGCTCTAGGTTCATCCTAGTCAGTCATTAGAACTGACTCAAATGTGTTCCTTTTTATGGCTGAGTAAAATTCCATTGTTTATTTGTACCACAACTTCTTTATCCATGTATCTGTCAATGGACATCTGGCTTGCTTCCTTGTCCTATCTAATGTGAACAGTGTTGCAATGAACACTGGGGTACATGTGTCTTTTTAAATTATGGTTTTGTCGTGGTACATTCCTAGTAGTGGAATTGCTGGTAGTTTTATTCCTAGTTTTTAAGGAATCTCCATACTGTCTTCCATAGTGGCTGTATCAAATTACATTCCAACTAACAGTGCAAGAGGGTTCCCTTTCCTCCACACTCTTTCCAGCATTCATTGTTTGTGGATTTTTTGATGATGGCCATTCTGACTGGTGTGAGGCGGTATCTCATTGTGGTTTTGATTTGCATTTCTCTGATAATGAGTGATGTTGAGCATCTTTTCATGTGTTTGTTAGCCATCCGTATGTCTTCTTTGGAGAAATGTATGTTTAGATATTTTGGCCACTTTTTGATTGGGTTGTTTGTTTTTCTGGTATTGAGTTGTATGAGCTGCTTATATATTTTGAAAATTAATCCATTGTCAGTTGTTCCATTTGGTATTGTTTCCTCCCATTCTGAGGGTTGGCTTGTAATTTCCTTTGCTGTGCAAAAGCTTTTAAGTTTAATTTGGTCCCACTTGTTTATTTTTGTTTTTATTTCCATTACTCTAGGAGGTGAGTCATAGAGGATCTTGCTGTGATTTATGTCATACAGTGTTCTGCCTATGTTTTATAGTTTCTGGTCTTATATTGAGGTCTTTAAACAATTTTGAGTTTATCTTTGTGTATAATGTTAGGAAGTGTTCTAATTTCATTCTTTCACATGTTACCTTTTTCCATATGCTCTCTTTACTTCCATTCCACCTATGTTGTTGAGTTTCAAGTGAATTTCTTATAGACAGCATATAGTTGGAGCATATTTTTTTAATCAACTGTCAATTTCTATATTTTAATTGTTGTGTCCAATCCATTTTCATTTAAGATAACTATTGACATAAGACATTAACATTTAAATCTGCCACTGTCACATTTGTTTTCCCTTTGGTTAATTTTTTAAATCATTTCTCTGTTTCTCTTTAGTTATCTTTATTTGGGTTACTTGAACATTTTTACTATTCCACTGTGATTTAGCTATAATGTTCTTGAAGATATTGCTTTATATGTTTTTCTTCATGGCCACTCTTAGAATCATAACATACCTTATTGATTTATAATGAATGGTTTCATTGTTTTATGACATTGAGTGAAGTGTAGTTTCCTAGGCCCACTTTACTCTTTAGATATAATTGTCTTAGAGGTTTTCTACACATACATTGAACACCATATCAGTGTCAAATTTAGACATCAAATATTGTTTAAGAAATTCATCAGAAGAATTGTGTATTGTGTTTTATCTCTGCTGTTACTCATCTTCAAGCTCTTTTTTCCATTCTGAAGTTCCAAGATTTCTTCATTGTCATTTTCTTTCAGTTTAGAGAACTTCCTTTAGTCATTCTTTAAGGGAGATTTACTAGTGACAGATTTGCTGAATTATTATTTGACAGTGTGTTTTCTGTCCTCATCACATGGAAAGTGAAAGTGAAATCGCTCAGTCATGTCTGACTCTTTGCAACCCTATGGACTGTGGCCTACCAGGCTTCTCCACCCATGTGATTTTCCAGGCAAGAATACCAGAGTGGGTTGCCATTTCCTTCTCCAGGAGATCTTCCCAACCCAGGGATTGAACCTGGGTCTTCCACATTGTAGGCAGATGGTTTACCACCTGAGCCAGGCCATATGGATGAGGAGGTATTTTCACTGGCTGAGAAGAACAGTCACAGTGATAGTTATTTTCTTTTAGCAGCTGAAGTGTGGTGTGTCATGTTCCAGCATCTGTGGTTTCAGATGAAGAGTGTATTGGTGTTTGTATTGACATCTGCCCATATATAGTATGTTATTTCTCTTTAGAGCCTTTCCAGATTTTCTCTTGATCTTATTTTCATTAATTTTATATTGATGTATTTAAACATGGATTATTTGGATTTGCTTTAATTGGGGTTTGCTCAGTCTATTGAACCTGGAAGCTCATGTCTTATAGAAGCTTTCAGCCACTATTTCTTCTAAGACTTTATCAGTCTACTCTCTTTTCTTTTGCGACTTTGATGATATGAGTAGTAACTGATTTGTAATTCACATATAGTTCCCTAAGACTCTTTTGTTTTGTTTATTTATTTATTTTTTGCACTTTACAGTCTATTTTCTCTGTTATTTAAATCAAGTGAATTTTTCTCATCTGTTACCACTCATATAGACTTTATCTTCCGGTCTGTTCTTTCTGCTATTGAGACTATTCAGTTCATTGTAAAGTTTTATTTTCAGGGGAAAAGTAGGGTGGAGGGATAAAATGGGAGACTGGGGTTGACATATACACACTCCTATATACAACATAGATAACTAATAAGGGCCTGCTTTGTAGCACAGGGAACTCTACTCAATACTCTGTAATGACCTATATGGAAAAATAATCCAAAAAGAATATATATATTATCTATATAGATAATATATATACATTAGCTATATATTTTATATACATATAGATGTGTTCTATTAATATATTATATTAATGTATATTATATATATCATATATTTTATATATTATATAATATATTGTTATATTATTGATGTTATATATAATATACTATATTGATATAATGTTAGTATATATAATATATTTTTGTATAATATATAAATGTAATATATATATACATAATATATGTACATACAAAATATATATGTATTATATATATAATGTATTTTATATATTTATATATATATATATGCCACGCACTTTATTGTTGGGCTTCCCTGATAGCTCAGTTAGTAAAAGAATCCACATGCAAGGCAGGAGACCCTAGTTTGATTCCTGGGTCTGGAAGACCCCCTGGAGAAGGGATAGGCTACCTACTCCAGTATTCTTGGGCTTCCCTTGTGGCTCAGCTGGTAAAGAATCTGCCTGCAATGCAAGAGAACTGGGTTTGATCCCTGAATTGGGAGAAGGGATAGGCGAATCCACTCCAGTATTCTGGCCTGAAATCCATGAACCACAGTCCATGGGGTCGCAAAGAGCTGGACACAACCGAGTGACTTGCACTTTCTTTCACTTTTTCGTACAGCTGAAACTAACACAACTTTGTAAATCAACTATACTCCAATAAAAGTTTTTAATTATCTTTACTGAATTTACCATAGTTTTTGTTTGGATTTTGCTGACTTTTTTTTTTTTTTTTTAACAACAGCAAAGAAAAACACCTAATGGCCACACTGTTCCAGGCTCTGTTTTGTCCTAAAATGCATTATCTCATTTAGTCCTCATAATATTCCAATGAGGCAAGCAGCACGCAGAGATGAAGTCTCCCTTAATCCTGAGGAGGAAGTCCTGAGTGCAAATTCCAGCTTAGTCCTACTATATAAGGTCGTTGGCCATTTGGGTCATAGCTTTTCATGCATGAATATGGGCAGTGCTGTCCGGGTTGCTGAGCAGTTAAAGAAGGAAATGCCTGAGGTGCTCCCTGCACACGATGTTGAGTATGCTAAGTGTTCAGCAAGTATAACAGCTATCACTGTTGCTGGATATAGTGTCACTGCCATTCTGCAAAGTGAGGTCCAGTGAGGTACCAAGACCCCAGTTCCTCAGCAGGAGAGGAGGGTGTCCTACCAACCCTAAAAGCACAAAGAGGAGGGGTGGGTGGAATCATCCATGTGGTTTTCTACCATGTGTCTACTTTTATGAAACTTTACAAAACTGGAAAATCATATCCTTCCATTCTGATCAGCTTTCACAATGAAACTTGTGCTTTGCTCCATTGTGTGAGACAGAAGTTGATCTTTATATGCAGAGAATACCGTTGCTACCCTGAGTAGCAAAATAGGCATGTTCCTATTTTCTTCACTTGTTACATTTTTAACTGAGTATTTACCTGATCTTCATCGGAGGAGGAGGCAGCTGCTTGTGTCCTGGAGAGTAACCATCAAAAGTGACACCATCAGGAAACAGAGCAGCCAAATTCATGGAGTTCGCAGTTGCACTTGGGGCTTGTATCCAGTGGAGTATACAGAAGTAACAATCAAGTATGCATTCTATGGAAGCTGTCTCAGAAGAGAGGATCAAGGATTGATGGAGCCAAAGCTTACTGGAATTGAAGAACCACAAGTTGACAGACTGCTTTGGTTTTCGATTGTGTGGTTAGAATAACAGCTGATATTTTAGTCTGATCCTAAATGTGATACACTTGTTTTAAAGTGAATCTGTTTCTTATTGCAACAAAGAAAAAAATTCCAGAATTTATCTTAATGCCAAGATTAACTTGATTTCCATTTGCTACCACTAGTGTGAGTGTGTCCCCCATTAGGATTGTGGGGTCTGTGCTCCAAGTGAAGTACCCACAGCTTCAGCTTCCCAACTGAACTGTCCTTATTTTTCCTTTTCTATTTCTATTCTTTTCCTTCCTTCTATCCTTCATTCTTTTCTTCTCTCTCTCCTCTTTTTTCTTTCTCTCTTCCTTTTCTTTCTTTCTTTTTCTAAGATATTGCTTCTACCTCTTTTGAACAAAGAACAACACCACGGGCAAAACAGAATGAATGTTTACACCTAGTCTGTGACCATATTCAACAAAGAAGTTGAATTTTATGAGCCATACTTGAAATACGGCTTACTCTTAAAATATATGCTCACTTCTGGCAATTTTGCATGAGATAAAATGAGAACGTCACAAATATGTTTCCAGAGAGCAGCATGTTAATCAGTGTTTAGGGTGTTCCTGCCTATGTCAGGTGCTGACATACTGGTATCACTTCCCTGGCTCAAAATGCATCACTGAACAGAGCAGATGCAGACCTTCCTTCAAAGAGCTTACCTTCTGGCATGAGAAAGTAAAGAAGTGTCCCTTTTTACTCCTTACAGGAGGAGATCAGAAAAGTATTCCTGTAAAGGGCCAGGTAGTAAATGCATCAGGCTTTGTGAAACTTGGGCCTCTTTTCCTGTGTCCTTGTAGTGAAAGCAGCTGTGGACCATATGTGAATGGTGGACGTGGATATGTCCCAGTGAAACTTTATGTACAGAAACAACTCTCAGGGTGTATTTGACCCAAGAGACCTAATGTCACTCTTGGACTATATTTATCACTCCCTACCATAAATCTTTAATGTAGGCCCTTGAGATTTACTTCATTTAAAGTTTTTTTTACTGATGTTGACTACAGTTTCAACTCTTTAACTCCAGCTTTCTAGCTCATCCATACTTTAAGAAACACCAAAAACAACATCTCTCAGATTCTGTAGATACCCAGCCATCTCTACACACTTCCTCTGTAATAATTCCCATGAATCCAAACAAATGTAAAGTGGACAGGAGAAGAAGAGCAGAATACATGTCTTAAGTCCCTGTGTACTACTTGGCTAATTGCATCTGACTTGAATTCTAGAGAAGGGATTAAAAAGAAATTGGTTTCAGCTGAGTACCTAATGATGTGTTGTGTCCTTTGGATACTCAGCTATAAGGTGTGGCTTCTATCCCCTAACTGTGGACAGGTCAGGAGGAGGGTCAGACAGCAGATACTCCACAGAGTGGTGTGCCATGAGGTCAGCCCACAGAGCTCAGACAGAGTATCACTTCAGGACCAGAACAGCATCTAACCCACCCTGGAGTGTGTGTGTTTGTGTGTGGAAGGAGGGTGGGGAGAGAGGGAGGAGAGAATAGGGAGGAGAAAGAGAAAGATACCAGGGAGAAGGAAGAAGGGAGAGAGGAATCTAGGCCAAGGAAAAGAACAGCTGTTCTGAGCAATAAGCAGGTGGTCGCATGCCCTAGGGTGCTTCCAAACACCCTATTGGCTCACAGTGTTTGTAAATACTGGGAACAGATTTGGTCCACAAATCTGTTATGGTCTCCACAGTTTTGGTCCATAAGACTAGCCTAGAATCCTTAGGGCTTGGAGTCATGTGTCATAGCTAACATTTGCATGTGTACATAGTCACTAAGTCAAATCCAACTCTTTGTGACTCCATGGACTGTACCCTGCCAGGCTCCTCTGTCCATGGGAGAGAATACTGGAGCATAGAATACTGGAGTGGGTTGCCAAACAAGAATACTGGAGTGGGTTGCCATTTCCTCCTCCAGGGGATCTTCCCAACCTGGGAGATTGAACCCACATCTCCTGCATTGCCAGATTGATCCCACATCTCCTGCGTTGCCAGATCAATTCTTTACTACTGGGTGTAGGATGGGAAGAAGGCCTAGCATGTATTCATGGGCTCCATCAGAAGCTAGGTTCCTCTCTGGCTCAAGCATCATGCCTGTGTGGCTGAGGACAGGCCAGCTCTGCACCGAAGGCCCAGAAGGCCCTTTACGGAAGACCACTGGAGCCAGACTATGAGCCCAGGAAGGGGGCAGAGTTGAGGACAGGATCCCTTCCTCCCTCCCCAACCTTCAAAAACACCTGTAATTCTCCCTGAATTTGCCTCTCCCCATTGCAGACCACATAGATGGTCTCTCACTCATGAAAACTATTAAAAAAGTGAATGTAAGAAGAGTATCCATGTTCACTTTTCCCCCCGTGGGGGAGATGTTCAACTTTCTGGGTCCCATTGTACAGTGGTGTGGCCCTCTGTCCCTCTCCTACCCTTCCCAGCCAGGGCCTCCCAGCTGCGGTCTTCTTGACACATCTACATCCTTCCTCTGCCCCATCTGTGCACACACTGACATAGGAACATGCCTGCAACACCCTCCACTCAACCTCTAACCTGCTGGAGAGAACTGCCAGCTATGAGCCGACACTCTTATGTTTCCTCTGCTGATGTCTAAGTGTGATGGAGAATATTCCAAACACTTAGTGCTTGAGAACACTAGGGAATATGGTGGCAGCAAATTGTGGTTTGAACATTCATATATTGCCATTTTAGAAGTTGACTGCTAGCAGAGTAGGAGGAGAAGCACTCCTGTCTCCAGAACCCAGCAGATCCTACAGACGCCACTAGGGGCACAGAGGGGAGCAAAGTGGGAACAGCTCTGGCCTGAGAGCCTTGCTGGAGGAGGGTCTTCATCTGAGCAGGCAGAGGCTATGTTCCTGGGAACATGCTCCTCACTGTCTCACACTAGTCTCTCCAGATCCCTAGGAGACCCCTGATCAAGGTGTCTTCTTAACAACCATTTTCTTATCAGAAGGTAGAAATAAAAGAAAGTTTACAGAAATACCACAGGCCATCTTTGAGTCCCAGGGAATACATTTTTATTACTTTCCGAGCCAGAGGGAAAAGATGCTGAAGGGTGTGAGCCCGTGAGGGAATACCAGGACACGGGCTTTCAGTCACACAAGCCTGCATGTGAGCTGAGCAGGCCCAGCTGTGGTGTCCCAGTGCCTCCCCTGCTGACTGGCCGCTGCCTGCAGGCAGGGCTTCTGGGGACAGCAGCATCTTGCCTGCCTGCCTTCTTCTCTTTGTGACCAGGAGCCTTGAATACAGGAACCCAGCAAACACTCCCTGTGTCCAGAGTTACAAGGAACCAGTCAGCACGTGTAAATTCACATTATCCCCAAGGCACATTGACAGGTTTAATCACCTTTTGGTAGCACTATTTCTAAAACATATTTTGCAATTCTGCCATCTCAAAGACAGTTAATTGACTATAAACTGCTCTGTGGTCCTTGACTTGAGGGCTTGCTGGGGCTCAGTTGTGACCCTTGGTGCCCAGAAAGCCCTCCAGTGGCTGTGGTGCTGGGCACGGGCCCCGGTTCCAGAGGCCAGCGCTCTCTGACAGCTTGTGACTGTTTCCTTTCGTTTTGTCTTGTCTCTCCCCTGTTCTGACACTCTCATAACATTTGGATGCTGTCAGAAGAATGTCTGTTGCAATTCTCTCGATTTCTTATTGGTGTTTCTCAGCTTCCAACAGCTTGAAACTCAGAAAGCAAATCTTAAAGTAAATCAGAACTTGAGGAATTTAGGTTCACAGAAGTTTCCGCTTACACCCAGCTCCTTGGACATTTTCATGGGTGGACCTTTTGTCTATGCTAGATATAATGATGAGAGCTATGTTAGTCGAGGTCCGCGTGGACTTCATGTGAGACCCTCACAGATCCTTCAAGGGAGGAGCTATTAGGAGACTGTTCTTGCAAAGGAGAAGATTGAGGCTCAGTGTGCCTGAGAGACCCAAGGCTTTCCAGGAGTGAGTCTGCTTCTATGTCTCTGTTCCTTGCCACCTGGCCACTAGATCATGGGAGCAGTAATACGACATTTTTTTTAAGAACCTACGAAAAGTTAATGTAAAAATGAGTCACTTCAACCATAACTGGAAAGTTATTTACTGTGTGATAAACAAGACTTCTGATGTAAGAGAGAAATGTTGCAAAGAAAACAATATATGAAACATGGAGATGTCCTGTCTTAAAAACAAACACACTCCAGAGAGTTTATATTCTCTGAAACTAGAATCCAGTTTTTAAAATGTATTATTTTATAGTGTAGTCATGTTCAGTTAAGTCTGAAAGTTCAGAAGTGTTCAGTTGCTCATTTGTGTCTGACTCTTTGGGACCCCATGGACTGCAGAACATCAGGCTTCCCTGTCCATCACCAACTCCCAGAACTTGCTCAAACTCATGGCCATCGAGTCAGTGATGCCATCCAACCATCTCATTCTCTATCATCCCTTGTCCTCATGCCTTCCATCTTTCCCAGCATCAGGGTCTTTTCTAAAGAGTCAGTTCTTGGCATCAAGTGGCCAAAGTATCCGAGCTTCAGCTCCAGCATCAATCTTTCAAATGAATATTCAGGACTGATCTCCTTTAGGATGGACTGATTGGATCTCCTTGCAGTCCAAGGGACTCTCAAGAGTCTTATCCAATACCACAGTTCAAAAGTATCTGTTCTTTTGCGCTCAGTTTCCTTCATGTTGCAACTCTCACATACATACATGACTACTGGAAAAACCATAGCTTTGAGTAGATGGATCTTTGTTGGCAAGTAATGTCTCCACTTTTTAATATGCTGTCTAGCTTTGTCATAGATTTTCTTCCAAGAGCAAGCATCTTTAATTTCATGGCTGCAGTCACCATCTGCAGTGATTTTGCAGCCCAAGAAAATAAAGTCTATTTCCATTGTTTCCCCATCTATTTTCCATGAAGTGATGGGACCGGATGCCATGATCTTAGTTTTTTGAATGTTGAGTTTTAAGCCATTTTATTTTCACTCTCCTCTTTCACTTTCATCAAGAGGCTCTTTAATTCCTCTTCACTTTCTGCTATAAGGGTGGTGTCATCTTCATATCTAAGGTTATTGATATTTCTCCCATCAATCTAGATTTCAGCTTTGATTCATCCTGCCCAGCATTTTTCATGGTGTATTCTGCGTATAAGTTAAATAAACAGGGTGACAATATGCAGCCTTGACCTACTTCTTTCCCAATTTGGAACCATTTCATTGTTCCATGTCCGGTTCTAACTGTTGCTTCTTGACCTACATACAGATTTCTCAGGAGGAAAGTAAAGTGGTCTGGTATTCCCATCTCTTTAGAATTTTTTGCAGTTTGTTGTGATCCACACAGTCAAAGGCTTTAGCATAGTCAATAAAGGAGAAGTAGATACTTCTTCGCAACTCTCTGCCTTTTTCTATGATCCAATTTTATCAGCAACTTGATCTCTGATATCTCTGCCGTTTCTGAACCCAGCTCGTACATGTGGAAGTTCTCCATTTACATACTAATGAAGCGTAGCTTGGAGAATTTTGAGCATTACTTTGCTAGCATGAGAGATGAGTGCGATTGTGCAGGAGTTTGAGCATTCTTTGGCATTGCCTTTCTTTGAGATTGGAATGAAAAGTGACTTTTTCCAGTCCTGTGACCACTGCTGAGTTTTCCCAATTTTCTGGCATAGTGAGTACAGCACTTTGACAGCATCATCTTTTAGGATTTGGAATAACTCAGCTGGAATTCCATCACCTCCACTAATTTTATTCATAGTGATGCTTCCTAAGGCCCAGTTGACTTTGCACTCCAGGATGTCTGGCTGTAGGTGAGTGACCACACCATCACGGTTATCTGGGGTATTACGATATTTTTGTATAGTTCTTCTGCGTATTATTGCCATCTCTTCTTAATCTCTTCTGCTTCTGGTAGGTCCATACCACTTCTGTCTTTTATTGTGCCCATCTTTGCATGAAATGTTCCCTTGGTATCTCAAATTTTCTTGAAGAGAGCTCTAGTTTTTTCCCATTCTATTGCTTTTCTCTATTTCTCTGCATTGATCACTGAGGAAGGCTTTCTTATCTCTCCTTGCTATTCTTTGGAACTCTGCATTCAAATGGGTATATCTTTCCTTTTCCCCTTTGCCTTTTGCTTCTCTTCTTTTCTTAGCTATTTGTAAGGCCTCCTCAAACAATCATTTTGCCTTTTTGCATTTTTTTTTCTTGGGGATGATTTTGATCACTGCCTCCTATACAATGTCATGAACCTACATCCATAGTTCTTCAGGCACTCTTATCAGAAGTAATCCTTTGAATCTATTTGTCACTTTTGCTGTATAATTGTAAGGGATTTGATTTAGGTCTTACCCTAATGGTCTAGTGATTTTCCCTACTTTCTTCAATTTAAGTCTGAGTTTTGCAATAGGGGGGCTTCTCTTGTGGCTCAGCTGATAAAGGAGCCACCTGCAATGTGAGAGACCTGGGTTCAATCCCTGGGTCAGGAAGATTCCCCTGGAGAAGGGAAAGGCTACCCGCTCCAGTATTCTGGTCTGGAGAATTCCATGAACTCTATGGTTCATGGGGTCACAAAGAGTCAGACATGACTGAGCGACCTTCACTTTCACTTTGCAATAAGGAGTTCATGATCTGAGCCACAATGAGCCCCTGACCTTGTTTTTGCTAGCTGTATAGAGCTTCTCCACCTTTGACTGCAAAGAATATAATCAATCTGATTTCGGTATTGACCATCTGGTGATGTCCATGTGTAGAGTCGTCACTTGTGTTGTTGGAAGAGGGTGTGATCTATGACCAGTACGTTTTCTTGGCAAAATTCTGTTAGCCTTTGCCCTGCTTCACTCCATATTCCAAGACCAAAATTGCCTGTTACTGCGGATATCGCTTGATTTCCTACTTTTGCATTCCAGTCTCCTATGATGAAAAAGACATCTTTTTTGGTGTTAGTTCAAGAAGGTCTTGTAGGTATCATAGAAACATTCAATTTCAGCTTTTTCAGCATTAGTGGTTGGGGCATAGACTTGGATTACTGTGATATTGAATGGTTTGTCTTGGAAACGAACAGAAATCATCCTGTCATTTTTGAGACTGCACCCAAGTACTGTATTTTGGACTCTTTTGTTAAGTATGAGGGCTACTCCATTTCTTCTAAGTAGTTCTTGCCCACAGTAGTAAATATAATGGCCATCTGAATTAAATTCACCCATCATGACCATTTTAGTTCACTGATTCCTAAAATGTTGATGTTTACTCTTTCCATCTTTTTTGGGGCCATTTCCAATTTACCTTGATTAATGAACCTAACATTCCAGGTTCCTATGAGATATTTTTCTTCACAGCATGGGACTTTCTTTACTTCCATCACCAGTCACATCCACAACTGGGTGTTGTTTTCAATTTGGCTCTGTCTTTTCATTTTTTCTGGAGTTATTTTTACACTATTCTCCAGGTAGCATACTGGGCATCTACTGACCTGGTTAGTTCATCTTTTAGTTTCATATATTTTTGCCTTTTCATTCTGTTCAGTGTTTGTGTGCATGTGTGCTCATTTCCTTCCATTGTGCCCAGCTCTTTGTGACCTATGGACTGTGGTCTGTCATGCTCCTCTGTCCATGGGATTCTCCAAGCAAAAATACTGGAGTGGGTTGCCATGCCTTCCTCCAGGGGATCTTCCAGACCCAGGGATTGAACCCAGTTTTCCTTCATCTCCTGCATTGCAGGTGGATTCTTTACCACTGAGCCTTGGGAATCCTGGTCTACAGTACATGCTGTGGCAAAGAATCAGACATGTCTGAGCACAACAGAAAAATAAAATCTTCATTAAAATTAAAAACTTGTGCTCTAGGAAAAATTTCAAGAGAATGAGAAGATTAGAAACAACTGGAAGAAAATATTTGTAAAAGACACATATGATAAAGGACTTTTTCCAAAATACAATATATGAAAAACTCTTAAAATTCATCAGTAAGGAAAACAGCTTGACTGAAAATAGGTCAAAGACCTTTAAAAATACCTCACCACTGAAGATGGTGAGTAAGCATCTGTAGATGCTCCAAGTCATGTGAGATCATGGAAATGCAAGCTAAAACAATGAGGTACTACTTACTACACACTTATTAAAACATCCAAAATTTAGAGCACTGACAATACCAAATGCTGTTGATGATGTGGAGAAATGGGAACACTTATTCACTGTTGTGAGAATGCAAAATGTAGACCCACTTGGCAAGACACCTGGGCAGTTTCTTACCAAACAAAACATACTCTTACCATATGGTTCAGCAACTGTGCTCCTTGGCATTTATCCAAAGGATCTGAACGCTTCAGTTCAGTTCAGTCACTCAGTCGTGTCCGACTCTTTGCTACCCCATGAATCGCAGCACGCCAGGCCTCCCTGTCCATCACCAACTCCCAGAGTTCACTCAGACTCATGTCCATCGAGTCAGTGATGCCATCCAGCCATCTCATCCTCTGTCGTCCCCTTCTCCTCCTGCCCCCAATCCCTCCCAGCATCAGAGTCTTTTCCAATGAGTCAACTCTTCGCATGAGGTGGCCAAACGACTGGAGTTTCAGCTTCAGCATCATTCCTTCCAAAGAAATCCCAGGGCTGATCTCCTTCAGAATGGACTGGTTGGATCTCCTTGCAGTCCAAGGGACTCTCAAGAGTCTTCTCCAACACCACAGTTCAAAAGCATCAATTCTTCAGTGCTCTGCCTTCTTCACAGTCCAACTCTCACATCCATACATGGCCACAGGAAAAACCACAGCCTTGACTAGACGGACCTTAGTCGGCAAAGTAATGTCTCTGCTTTTGAATATGCTATCTAGATTGCTCATAACTTTTCTTCCAAGGAGTAAGTGTCTTTTAATTTCATGGCTGCAGTCACCATCAGCAGTGATTTTGGAGCCCCAAAAAATGAAGTCTGACACTGTTTCCACTATTTCCCCATCTATTTCCCATGAAGTGATGGGACCAGATGCCATGATCTTCGTTTGCTGAATGTTGAGCTTTAAGCCAACTTTTTCACTCTCCTCTTTCACTTTCATCAAGAGGCTTTTTAGTTCCTCTTCACTTTCTGCCATAAAGGTGGTGTCATCTGCATATCTGAGGTTATTGATATTTCTCCCAGCAATCTTGATTCCAGCTTGTGTTTCTTCCAGTCCAGCATTTCTCATGATGTACTCTGCATATAAGTTAAATAAGCAGGGTGACAATATACAGCCTTGACATACTCCTTTTTCTATTTGGAACCAGTCTGTTGTTCCATGTCCAGTTCTAACTGTTGCTTCCTGACCTGCATACAGATTTCTCAAGAGGCAGGTCAGGTGGTCTGGTATTCCCATCTCTCTCAGAATTTTCCACAGTTTATTGTGATCCACACAGTCAAAGGCTTTGGCATAGTTAATAAAGCAGAAATAGATATTTTTCTGGAACTCTCTTGCTTTTTCCATGATCCAGTGGATGTTGGCAATTTGATCTCTGGTTCCTCTGCCTTTTCTAAAACCAGCTTGAACATCAGGAAGTTCACGGTTCCCGTATTGCTGAAGCCTGGCTTGGAGAATTTTGAGCATTACGTTACTAGCATGTGAGATGAGTGCAATTGTGTGGTAGTTTGAGCATTCTTTGGCATTGCCTTTTTTGGAATTGAAATGAAAACTGACCCTTTCCAGTCCTATGGCCACTGCTGAGTTTTATGTCTACATAATAACCTGCACACAGATATTCATAGCACTCCTATTCATAATTGTCAAAACTTATAAGCAATCAAGATGTCCTTCAGTAGGTCAATGGATAAATAAAGTTTGGATTATCTAGACAATGAAATACTACTTAGCACTAAAAAGAAAAGACAAACCATAAAAATGCATATTACCAAGTGAAATGAGTCAATCAGAAGAGGCTATCTGCTTCTGATTCCAACTAAATATTCTGGGAAAGACAAAACTATGGAGACAGCAGAAGGATCAGTAGTTGCCAGGGTTTAGGGGAGCATAGAGGGTAATAAGGGCTTCCCATGTGGTACTTGTGATAAAGAACCTGCCTGCCATCGCAGGAGACGTAGGAGACGTGGGTTCAGTCCTAAAGTCAGGAAGATCCCCTGGAGAAGCAAGTGATAACCCACTCCACTGTTTTTGCCTGCAGAATCCCATGAACAGAGGAGATTGGCAGGCTACAGTATATAGGGTCACGAAGAGTTGGACACTAAAGTGACATAGCATGCATGCAGGGAGAAATGAACAGGCAGAGGATTTTTAGAATACTGAAACTATTCTGTGTAATATATATGGTGAATGCATATCATATATTTGTTCAAATCCATAGACTATACAGGGCTTCCCTGGTGGCTCTTTGGTAAAGAATCCACCTGCCAGGAAAATGAAAACCCACTCTAGTATTCTTGCCTGGGAAATCCCATGGACTGTGGAGGCTGGGGGGCTATAGTCCATTGGCTTGCAAAGAGTCATACAGGGCTAAGCACACACACACACACAACATGCAATAATGAGGTGTATTAGGAGCTTTAAAATGGCATGGTACAGTAAAAAGAAAGGACCTTCCTAAGTGACACAGCAGACATAAGTAGAGATGGTTGTCACTGACCACAGTGGAATGAAAGATGCCTCTTATTAGGCCAAATCCACTCTGAGAAGTAGAACCTCACACTGCTGTAGCAGCCAGGGGCACAACAGAAGACCAGTGGACAACAAGTTGAGAGAGGACAGGATAGTGACTGAACAGCAACAACAACATAAACTATCCAATACCAAGAGTAAATCCTTGTGTAAACGACAGACTTTGGATGATGATAGTGATGCCCACTGAGGTTCATCAACCTCTGTAGGTTCATCAACCTCTGTAGGTTCATCAGCTGTAACAAGTGCACCATTTTGTGTGCCATTTGCTCAGTCATGTCTGACTTTTGGGGACCCCATGGACTGTAGCCCACCAAGTTCCTCTGTCCACGGGATTTCCCAGGCAATAATATTGGAGGGGATTGCCATTTCTTTCTCCAGGGGATCTTCCAACCCAGGAATTGAACATGGATCTCCTGAAATGCATGCAGATTCTTTATCATTTGAGCCACCAGGGAAGCCCTACATCACTTTGGTGGGAGGTATTGGTAGTGAAATTAAAAGACGTTTGCTCCTTGGAAGGAAACCTATGTCAAACCTAGACAGAGTATTAAAAACTAGAGACATCACTTTGCCTACAAATGTCTGTATTGTCAAAGGTATGGGTTTTTCAAGTCATGTACGGATGTGAGAGTTGGACTACAAGGAAGGCTGAGCGCTGAGGAATTGATGTTTTTGAATTGTGCTGGAGAAGACTCTTGAGCATCTGTTGGACTGCAAGGCGATCAAACCAACCAATCCTAAAGGAAATCAATCCTAAATATTCATTGGAAGGACTGATGCTGAAGCTGAAGCTACAGTACTTTGACTACTTGATGTGAAAGACAGCTCATTGGGAAGACCCTGATGCTCTGAAAGAATTGAGGGCAGGAGGAAAAGAGGGCAGCAGAGGATGAGAAGGTTAAACAGATGATGCTCACTGAGCACTACCAGCTCAGTGGACATGAATTTGAGCAAATTCCAGCAGAGATTGGAGGACAGGGGAACCTGGCATGCTGCAGTCCTCAGGGTCGCTGGGTAGGACTTAGCGACCTAACAAAAACCACAGCTGGTAGTGGAGGAGGCTGTGCATATGTGGGGCAAGTGGTGTGTGGGAACCTGTACATATGTGGGGCAAGGGGTGTGGGAACTTCTCTGCCTTCCTGACAGTTTTTCTGTGAACCTTAAACTGCTCAAAAAACATTAATTAAAAAAGGAATATTGCTTACTTTCTAGGTAAATTAATTAGAAGATGAAACTCAGGCCCTTCTGCCTTTAAATGAGCTTCATTTATTCCACAATTTCCCAAACAGATTTAACATTGACTCCAACTGAAGCATTCCCACCCAGAAAACACTTGCCTTATTTCATCAAATAGCTTTTGAAAACCCTGGTCATTGGTATGCATGCCCCCACCTTCCTTCTGAGGAAGCAGGAGTGGGCAATTAGAGAGCTTCAGGGGGAACGAAGTACCCTTTCTGCCTGCTACCTTGTGTGAAAACAAAGCAAATGTCCAAATGCTGTGTTCAGATAATAGAATGAATTGTATTTAACTGTAGCTATATTCATTATGTCATTAATGTCTGAAAACGCATGCACATTGGTGGGAGGCAGATCTCGGATTTAGGTTTTGCATTTCTTCTCACTTGTTTCATTTTTCTGTCCTAGATATTCTGCCAGACTTCTCCTTGCTAACACTTAGGCTATGTTATATGTAGGTGATACCGATATTCCTTTAAAAAGAAGTAGCCAGCATTTTAAGGCAACTCCTTGCAGGGAGAGTTTGGAAATCTAGAAGGAGGAAGAGGGGTCAGCATAGCTGCTTGGCAGCTGGCTTGGGACCCTGTAGGCTCAAGGTGGCCTCTGAGCTCCCCAGCCTCTCTTTCGCTAGCTCCTTTCTGAGTCCTCTCTATGACTTTGCTGTTCATGAAAAGTCACCCTAAACAAGGCCTGATGCAACTCAGCATGTTGGGAATGTGCGATGTGCCCCGCCCAGTGTTGGATTCCAGAAAGCACTGTGGGGAGGGCTGTACACAGCCTGGGCAGAAGGATCACGGATGTGCCTCTGTCTGCCTTCCTTACTCTTTCTTTCCCTCCTGCCTGGCCTTCTAAAGCTAAGTCATTCTCATGCACCTTGCATCCTAAGGGCCATGATTAGAAGGAGGCATGTGTCCCTCCTGGCTGCACCTCATTCTTCCCACCTAACATTTCCTGTGCTTCCCTGTAGTTCAGCATTCTGCAAGCTTTGACCCCATTGAGGTCCTAAGTCCAATCTTAATAGATTCTTCTAATATCCTCCCATACTTGGCAAGGATCTTAGAACCCTTATTTTTATTAACTGGTAAAAGCTCAGTTTGCCTCTTCTTATGTGATCCTCTGTTATTAAACACAAATGCAAAACTTTCGTGGGAGTATTGATATCAAATTTCAGGCGTGAATCACAGGCAAAGATAATCATGTTCTGAGTCACTTGGGTCAGGTGTGTGGATATATAATGATTGGTCCATGACGGATAATTGCAGGCAGTGACCTTCTGTGAAGCCATGTGTCATATAGCTTTTCTGGTCCTAGGGATGTTTCTTCTGGGTCACAGTCTCAATTTTCTAGTTTTTCTTCTAGGCACTGTACTTGGTTACCTAGGATTATGGGTGCAAATTAAAAATGATTTTTAAGTGTGTTTTCCTGCACTGACCTTCCTGACCTCAGAAGAAATGGAGACTTATCCTTGGTCATGTTACATACAGCTTGATGCCCTGAGGACTCGGTGAGGATAAATCTGCACTACACTGAAGAAATTACCTGCAGATCTCTGCTTTACAGATGTCCTCACATGGCGTTCACTCATTCACAGCATGTTAGGAATAAGACAGGCAGAGCCTGGCTGTTTGGTGGCTGCAAGAACTAGGGAAGGCAGAGGCTGCCTCCAGGGCACTGCAGACCATTCTTGGACTCAGACCCCGCACGGCAGCGGACAGGGGGTGGGGGAACAGATGAGCTCTGGAATTGGTGACAATTAGATTTACAAAGATTAAGTTTACCTAGGCTAGAAAGGGAAGACAGAAGGGCCTGCAACAAGCAGAAACCTTTGGAGATAGTGAAAATTAGAGAGGGGGCACCAGCTCAGTCCTGCCACCTGGGGTCACAGGGTGGCTTCTTGAAGCAGTCAGAGCCGCATGGCAACTGCGCTCGGTACCATCTTGGGGGCAGAAGCTTCTTCATGACTCCAGATCACCTACTCTGACCTCCATCATGTTTCCAAGGAGACTCCACCACATAATTGTCCAAACCTGCTCCTGGGATTGAATTGTTAGGCACCAGTGCTCAGCAGGTGGGGCTCATGCTGTGACTGTTTCTACAGGGGTGATCACCCCAGCTTTAAACTGGCCATTGTGTTTGATCAATTCTTTTCAGTTGAGTGATGTTTGAGTATCTGCTATGGCTATAGTAATGCTCTCAGTTGACTGGAAGTGAGTGCCCAGCTGCAACAGCTCTATGCCATGAACAGAGCTCCATGTCTCTGAGCTCCTCATCATCCACAGGTGTCGGTCTGAGAGACGACCACAGAGCTGAGCAATGCCACTGTCCTGAAGACCTCGCAGCCCCATCCTGGGACCTTTGGAATGGCCTTCCCGGTTCTACCCCAGGCTCCAGAAATGAAAAACTCTGCCTCTACTATCAGGAGTCTCCAGGACCCACACTGGCCTGTAGCACCTGGAGCTTGTGCACAGGGAGTGTTTTATAAACTGTGAGGCATCTTAGCCATCACATCTCACTTTCATTTGCCATTCAGTGTGTTATGCTCCTCAGAGGGACATAGAGGTAGGCCAAGCATTCTGCTTTCAAGATAGACACATAACACCAGAAAGTGGGCTTGGCCAGTCTCTCCTTCCAGGGCAGTCTAGGGGATCCCCTGGGAGGCCAGACATGTCTTCCAGTAGGCAGAGCCTTTCCCTAAAGTGGATGTTGAGATGGAGTGTGGACCCACAAACACCCAGCCCCAGGACTGGTTGGAAGGAGTACAGGAGTTGGGGCAGGTCTCCTGGTGTTCTGAGGTAGCCTTGCCATTGCTCACAGCTGCTTCTTTTGAGATGAGGGTGGGGCAGGGTAGGCGGAGGGGTTCTCTGTCTTCTTGGCATCAGGTGTACAGAGTTGTAGCCCAACTTCCCCTTCCTGAAGAAGCAGCTCTTCTTAGGTTCAGTGTTACTGGAGCCTTGCAAATTGAACTGATAGAAGACCTTAACAAGAGAAAAATATTTTATATGAGATGGCCAGCCTCATAGAAACAAAATGAAAACCCCAAAGGGCAGTCAGACCTGGAGACAGTAATTTGTGGAGAAATAACAAGACAAAGAAAAAGGGTTTTGATCTTCTAGGGGTAATAAATTTTAAGCAGGTAAAAATATGGGACACTAATGGAAGATAAGGGTTATTTGGTGATGTTTGTACCCATTTTGGTGCTGGCATTCCCTCTTCTTTCTGGAGAGGGGATTTACAGTGCTCATTCTTCAAAAGATTCTGCTCTTAGTCAGATGGGAGAAGCTCTGACAAAGTCTATTTCTTCATCTATTAATTCAAAATACTCCATAGCCAAAGAGGCATACCTTGGATTGGCATGCCTGCTTCCCTCACTCAGCAGTGATGAATGCTTCATTCGGGGCTCCACTCCCTGCATTTCAGACTCCTCCACATCCCCACGCAGCCCCTGCCTGTCTGACTTGGTCAAGCATGGCAGGCCTGCTTGAATGTCTCCTCTTTCAACTCTGAGACCAAGTGCTGAGGATGATTTTCATGTGTCAATCTTACCTTCAGTGCAAATCTTATCAGTTCAGTTCAGTCACTCAGTCGTATCCGACTCTTTGCGACCCCATGGACTGCAGCACGCCAGGCTTCCTTGTCCATCACCAACTCTCGGAGTTTACTCAAACTCATGTCCATCAACTTGGTGATGCCATCCAACCATCTCATCCTCTGTTGTCCCCTTCTCTCCTCCTACCTTCAGTCTTTCCCAGCATCAGGGTATTTTCCAATGAGTCTGTTCTTTGCATCAGGTGGCCAAAGTACTGGAGCTTCACCTTCAGCATCAGTCCTTCCAGTGAATATTCAGAACTGATTTCCTTTAGGATGGACTGGCTGAATCACCTTGCAGTCCAAAGGACTCTCAAGTCTTCTCCAAAGCAACATTTCAAAAGTATCAATCTTATGGCCTATCTGTTCCACAGAAGAAAGCAGGGTTTAAAACAGGACTCAGAAGTGAGACACTACTGAATTACTGGGATTAATGCTAACAGGAAGGTGACCTTGGCCAGGTCACCTTCAGTGAGTCTCTATTTCTCTACCTGCAAAGTAAGATAAAGATTCTGTGTGCATCCACTTCACACAGAGAAAGGCAGGTATGGTTATTCTGATTCTCGGAGTGATGAGTAATGTATAAAAACCCTACAGAGGACCTGACCACTCTTTCAGTTTACCCATGCCCTGCTCTGCTCTGGAGCTTCTTTTGACTACAGATCAGTGCTAACTCCCTCCCTTGAGATTCTGGAATCCTTACTGTAGCTTCCCCTTCATGGGTTTTTAATTACCTTTTCTTTCCTAAATTTTAAGCTGCTTGGGTGGCTCAGATGGTAAAGAATATGCCTGCCATGCAGGAGACCTGGATTTGATCCCTGGGTTGGGAAGATCTCCTGGAGGAGGGCATGACAACCCACTACTCTATTCTTGCCTGGGGAATCCCCCTGGACAGAGGAGCCTGGCAGGCTACAGTGCGTGGGATCATGAAGAGTCAGAAATGATGGAGCAACTAAGCACAGGGACTGTAAGGGCCCGAGGGTACCATGTGCCATATTTTTCCATGTTTCCTGTAGGTCGTATTGCTCTACATATGCGCACAGACACCAGTTTTGTCTGTGCATCACTCCTGGCCTTGTAGTGAGCATGGGTTTCAGTTTGGGACAATGGCTGGTTCTCCTCCAGGTCCTCTAGTATTGCCTCAAGTTGTAGGAAAGAGTCCAATTTGGGTGAAACTCCTTCCCCAGTATTAGGCACATAGGATCTAAGAGAAGTTCTGTCCTGAATTCTAAAGCTGACAGCAACTTCCATGGTTCTGCCCCCACCCACAGCACGTGACAGGAGACCACAAGATAAAGCCGGGTGACGGATGTTCTCTTGTCTATGGGTTTCATTGCCTAGGAGTTTGAATGTGGACCCCTGCCACTCCACTTTCCATCCTCCTGGCCTCTGTCCTGCAGCTGTGTGCCAACAGCCAAAAGCACCCACCTGCAGATTGCATCCCCCAGGGTCGTGCTGACCACACACTGCTGTGCTTGGCTCCAGAGCTGGAAAGCCAAAGGGCACAGCCTCAGTGAAACTTGATTCCTGCTTCCTCTTTTCTTTAAAATAAAACCTGCTCTTTAATTAATACAATTTACTTGAAACAGATTTTCAGAATTATAAACATTGGGTCAAAGTCTATTTTTACCATAACTGATACAAGTTTTTCCAACAAATTTCCCAATTACCTGCTCACTAGCATTAACAGTAGTAGTTTTACTACTTTCTTCTTTTCATTAATCTATGATCAATCATAGATCAGGAATTCATTTCAGTCTTTAAAGTTGACAATAATTTATACACAAAGTATTATTTAACCTTTCACTTGGTTGAATATGGACATATTTATTTTTTCTTTTCTTTTTCCTGTCACTCAACAAACAGTGAGGTACATGTCCTAAGTTACATTCAGTGAAGAGAACTGCTCTGGGTGACATAGAATAATTAAAGGGAATTCGTGCATGGTACAGAGAAGGCAATGGCACCCCACTCCAGTACTCTTGCCTGGAAAATCCCATGGACAGAGGAGCCTGGTGGGCTGCAGTCCATGGGGTCGCGAAGAGTCAGACACGACTGAGCGACTTCACTTTCACTTTTCACTTTCACGAATTGGAGAAGGAAATGGCAACCCACTCCAGTGTTATTGCCTGGAGAATCCCAGGGACAGGGGAGCCTGGTGGGCTGCCATCCATTGGGTCGTACAGAGTCAGACACGACTGAAGGGACTTAGCAGCAGCAGCAGCGCATGACAAGTAGATGACCACCTTACCAAACCACCTTAGCTGCCTCCTGAGAAATCTCTATGCAAGTCAAGAAGCAACAGTTAGGAACCAGACATGGAACAATGGACTGTTTTAAAATTGGGAAAGGAGTACGTCAAGATTCTATATTGTCACCCTACTTATTTAACTTACACGCAGAGCACATCATGTGAAATGTTGGGCTGGATGCAGCACAAGCTGGAATCAAGATTGCCAGGAGAAATATCAATAACCTCAGATATGCAGACAATACCATTTTAATGGCAGAAAATGAAGAGGAACTAAAGAGCCCCTTGTTGAAGGTGAAAGAGGAGACTGAAAAAGCTAGCTTAAACTCAACATTCAAAAAATGAAGATCATGACATCTGGTCTGATCACTTAATGGTAAATAGATGGGAAACAATGGAAACAGTGACAGACTATTTTCTTGGGCTCCAAAATTACTGCAGATGGTGACTGGAGCCATGAAATCAAAAGACACTTGCTCCTTGGAAGAAAAGCTATGACAAACTAGACTAGGGATGGTATAAGGAGGGAGGTGGGAGGGGGGTTCAGGATTGGGAACACGTGTATACCCGTGGCAGATTCATGTTGATATATGGCAAAACCAATACAATATTGTAAAGTAAAAATAATAATAATAATAATAATAAAATAAAATAAAAAAGAAAGGAACATAACCAGCTTGCAGTTACCCCAACTAGAGGGTGAAAGAGTTAGGACAAACTTCCCAACAGTACTGCTCCAGACTGGCCGGGTGGGCTTTGAAAGAGAGACCTTGGGAGTGCAGAAGCCAGTGTGCTTCAGCTTAGGTGGGCTGGTGGGGGCAGAGGGGAGAATGAGGAAAAAAAAATAAAAAGCAGATATATTATTTTACCAACAAATATCCACCTAGTCAAAGCTATGGTTTTCCAGTGCTCATGTATAGATGTCACAGTTGCACCATAAAAAGGCTGAATGCTAAAGAATTGATGCTTTTGAACTGTGGTGTTGGGGAAGACCCTTGAGAGTCCCTTGGACTACAAGGAAATCGAACCAGTCTGTCCTAAAGGAAAACAGTCCTGAATATTCATTGGAAGGTCTGATGCTGAAGCAAAAACTCCAGTACTTTGGCCACCTGATGTGAAGAGCTGACTCACTGGAAAAGACCCTGATGCTGGAAAAGATTGAGGGCAGAAGAAGAAGGGCATGACAGAGGATGAGATGTTTGGATGGCATCATCGACTCAATGGACATGAGTTTGAGCAAGCTCAGGGAGATGGTGAAGGACAGGGAGGCCTGGCGTGCTGCAGGCCATGGGATCACAGAGTCGGACATGAGTGAGTGACTGAACGACAACAACAATACATAGATGAAACCTTTTATTAAACAGACGGTTAAAATCGTATAAGACATTTAATGGAGTTTTGTCTGCTGATAGATACAGTTACTGACCTGTGTTTTTGGATGTTTGCTCTGCTTCCAATGCAAGCTGTAAGAAGCCTCCTTCTCTTCCTATTTACTTGAAGAAGAGTCTGAAGACCATTGGTATAAATCCTGAAATAATATTAGTTTATGTTATAGTACTTTACATCCTTAAATTAAAAATCAATGACTACAGGGTTGAGGCATTATAAAATAAAAATAAGCAGAAACAAACAAAACCAAGATTAAGGCAGAATGACTGAGTGGATGCTAATTTTTTAAGTACTCATAAAAAGAGTCTTATGTAAGTGACATTGTTTTGGGGGTGCCATTTTAGAAGGCTCTGTGGAACCTAGAGAATTTCTTGTGTGTACACAGGTTGCAGGGGACCCTGCAGGATAACATCACAACTTTGACTTAAATTACATTTCCAGATGATTCTATAATTTTTTGCCTTCTTACAACCAAGAAGATATTTTCAAGAATGTCTAAATGGCCCTTAATTTCTTCTGTGTGTGTCGTCTGGGTAAATGTAACTTGTTCTAGTTTCATAAATTGTTGCTTCCCTCTGTTTCTCAGCTAATCAAAATTTGAGGTCAGCAAACTGACCTTCCCTGTCTGGATGGCAAATAAAAATGATGTAGATGCTGTTTTATCTCTTATTAATTTATTTAAGAAAAGCACTAGGTATCTTTATGATTGCCCAGTTAGGTTACATGATTGAAATACACTTAGCTTGAGGACAGCAGGTACTTTGGTTTTCTTGAGCTGGCTCATAATCATTTTTAAAAAACTCTTTCTAATGTAATCTTTCTGCATTCCAATAAAGATTTCCCTATAGTTTTGGCCTCAAATCTTTTCCCTTCTCATTCTCTTCCTGGGGAACCTCAGTGAATCTTAGGGCTCCAGCACATTCTTCAGCAGAAGGTACCGTGCTTTGTGAGTACTGCCCTCCAGTCGGAATCAGATTCCTTCAATACTGAGAGTTACAGCAGGAGAGGGCCAGCTAGGGATGGAAGGTTTGGGTATGGGCTCCCTAGTTTTCTGGCGATGTCCCTTCAAGGTAGGGTGCCTCCACATGTGAAATGAGGGCCATAGAAGAGCCTCAGTTCAGTTCAGTTGCTCAGTCGTGTCCGACTCTTTGTGACCCCATAAATCACAGCATGCCAGGCCTCCCTGTCCATCACCAACTCCCGGAGTTCACTCAGACTCACGTCCATCGAGTCCGTGATGCCATCCAGCCATCTCATCCTCTGTCGTCCCCTTCTCCTCCGGCTTCCAATCCCTCCCAGCATCAGAATCTTTTCCAATGAGTCAACTCTTTGCATGTGGTGGCCAAAGTACTGGAGTTTCAGCTTCAGCATCATTCCTTCCAAAGAAATCCCAGGGCTTATCTCCTTCAGAATGGACTGGTTGGATCTCCTTGCAGTCCAAGGGACTCTCAAGAGTCTTCTCCAACACCACAGTTCAAAAGCATCAATTCTTTGGCTCACAGCTTTCTTCTCAGTCCAACTCTCACATCCATACATGACCACTGGAAAAACCATAGCCTTGACTAGACAGACCTTTGTTGGCAAAGTAATGTCTCTGTTTTTCAATATGCTATCTAGGTTGGTCATAACTTTTCTTCCAAGGAGTAAGCATCTTTTAATTTTGTGGCTGCAATCACCATCTGCAGTAATTTTGGAGCCCCCAAAAATGAAGTCTGACACTGTTTCCACTGTTTCCCCATCTATTTCCCATGAAGTGATGGGACCAGATGCCATGATCTTCCTTTTCTGAATGTTGAGCTTTAAGCCAACTTTTCCCCTCTCCACTTTCACTTTCATCAAGAGGCTTTTTAGTTCCTCTTCACTTTCTGCCATAAGGGTGGTGTCATCTGCATATCTGAGGTTATTGATATTTCTCCTGGCAATCTTGATTCCAGCTTGTGCTGCTTCCAGCCCAACGTTTCTCATGATGTACTCTACATATAAGTTATATGAGCAGGGTGACAATATACAGCCTTGACATACTCCTTTTCCTATTTGGAACCAGTCTATTGTTCCATGTCCAGTTCTAACTGTTGCTTCCTGACCTGCATATAGGTTTCTCAAGTGGCAGATCAGGTGGTCTAGTATTCCCATCTCTTTCAGAATTTTCCACAGTTTATTGTGATCCTACTTCAGGGATATTAGGGGATCTCCTGAAAAATGCATGGGAGAGCGCCTGAGAGAAAATTCATGCCAAAGAAGTCTCCACTGTAGTTGTTACTGATGTGCTTCCTGTCCTACCTACTTCTTCCCTTGAGTTTCTTGCTGCAACGTCCAAGCCTAAGATCTGAAAAGCAAAGTCCTAGTTTCCTAAGGTGATTTGGTGGAGGGCGTGAATTTTGGGGTCTTGAAGTACTTGAATACAGTGTAAGTGCACATGGCAGGAACACAAGAGTTACTCAGTGTAACCTGAGGTCTAAGAATTAAAGGTGTAAGGTGACAGAACCCTGCCCCACAAGGCAGGAGCTCCCCAGCCCCAAATGTATTTAAGACCTTAAGGCCCATAAAAGCTGTTTGCAGTGAATTCTGGTATTCAGCTGGACGCACTCCATGATCCCGTCAGAATCTTGACAGTGGCTAGGCCCTGCTAAGAGAGTGGGGGCCTCTCTTTCAGTCTCACTTTAGACTCCCTGCTGCCCTTGGGCACCCAGAGCCTGGAGCAGAGTTAAAAGCAGTCCTGCCAACCCGAAGAGCTCGTCACACCTTCCTCCATTCGTTTACCTCTTCTGGCTGGTTCTTTCTTACTTCCTTGAGGGGTAGATTTGAAACAATTAAAATTTGTGACAAAACGGGGACTATAAATAATTTAAAGATGTAACATCCATTTTTATCTTTATAGCATTTCTTTTCAATCCAACATTGATGTGAGGTGCCCTGAAGGAATTATGTTATAAACAACTAAAACATATGAGACATTACTTTGCCAACAAAGGTCCATCTAGTGAAGGCTATGGTTTTTCCAGTGGTCATGTATGGATGTGAGAGTTGGACTGTGAAGAAAGCTGAGTGCCAAAGAATTGATGCTTTTGAACTGTGGTGTTGGAGAAGACTCTTGAGAGTCCCTTGGACTACAAGGAGATCCAACCAGTCCATTCTGAAGGAGATCAGCCCTGGGATTTCTTTGGAGGGAATGATGCTGAAGCTGAAACTCCAGTACTTTGGCCACCTCATGCGAAGAGTTGACTCATTGGAAAAGACTCTGATGCTGGGAGGGATTGGGGGCCAGAGGAGAAGGGGACGACAGAGGATGAGATGGCTGGATGGCATCACGGACTCAATGGACGTGAGTCTGAGTGAACTCCATGAGTTGGTGATGGACAGGGAGGCCTGGCATGCTGCGATTCATGGGGTCACAAAGAGTCGGACATGACTGAGCTACTGAACTGAACTGAACTGAAAACATATGTATTTTTATTGTGCTGAAATTTGAGAGCAACTTATAATTAAATGATTGTTTTCTTACTAAAGCAATAGAAATGCATTTCAAAACATTGAAATAGGAAGAAAAAATTTTAAATATCCACCTTTAGCATTTTGGTAGGTTTTTTCAAATGTTCAAAATACTAGATAGATAGATAGAAATGGATGTTATATCTTTATATGTGTGAAGTGAAGTGAAGTCGCTCAGTCATGTCTGACTCTTTGCGACCCTGTGGACTGTAGCCCACCAGGCTCCTCCATCCATGGGATTCTCCAGGCAAGAATACTGCAGTGGGTTACCATTTCCTTCTCCATTTGTGTGTGACCATATATATATATATAGATATATGGATAACATGTTACCATATTACTACCATTATAGTACTTAATACTACCATATTAAGAGGTAACTAAGTAGATGGACAGGGAAGCCTGGCCTGCTGCAATCCATTGGGTCACAAAGAGTCGGACACAACTGAGCGACTGAACTGAGACAGATGTAAAGGATATCGCACGTTTGTCCACCACCAGATGCTGCCATCAGGAGTCCTGCTCCACTGGATGACGCTCAGTCACGTCCAGGTAGTGACTGTGCCCACGTCTGCGACCTACTTCTTCATTGCAGGACACACTGGTTGCCCTCCTTTTCCTGTGACAGTACACTCCTATATACAATCTCTTCTGTGTTCAGAAACATTTCTTTAAGATATATTTCTAGAATCTACCAGGGTTTAAGATTGGATATTTCTTAAAACTTTAATCTGCTTCATCTTTATTACCTTATTCTCTGCTGGGGTTTGGCATCAAGCCTGGAGTTCACAGAGCTCAGAATATTCCTTGCGCTCCCACTGCTGATCCCCCGTCTCCCGTAGTGTTAGTGTTAGTCGCTCCTGCATTGGAAGACAGAGTCCTAATCACAAACTCACACCCCCTGCACTGGAAGGTGAGGTCTTAACTGCTGGTGCACCACAGAAGTCCCAGAAGTAGTTTTTCAAGAACCTCAATAAGGCATAGTTTTACCCAACCTCACCCTCCCTGGGAAGTAGGTAATCATTGGGACCTGACATTTTTCTGGCCCATAGTGACAGTGCTGGCCCATGAGGCAGCATCCAGTTCAGTTCAGTTCATTCGCTCAGTCGTGTTCGAGTCTTTGTAACCCCGTGAATCCCAACAAGCTAGGCCTTCCTGTCCATCACCAACTCCCGGAGTTCACCCAAACTCATGTGCATCAAGTCAGTGATGCCATCCAGCCATCTCATCCTCTGTCGTCCCCTTCTCCTCCTGCCCCCAATCCCAGGGTCTTTTCCAATGAGTCAACACTTCGCATGAGGTGGCCAAAGTATTGGAGTTTCAGCTTTAGCATCAGTCCTTTCAATGAACACCCAGGACTGGTCTCCTTTAGGATGGACTGGTTGGATCTCCTTGCAGTCCAAGGGACTCTCAATAGTCTTCTGCAACACCACAGTTCAAAAGCATCATTTCTTCGGCGCTCAGCTTTCTTCACAGTCCAACTCTCACAACCATACATGACCACTGGAAAAACCATAGCGTTGACTAGACAGACCTTTGTTGGCCAAGTAATGTCGCTGCTTTTCAATATGCTTTCTAGGTTGGTCATAACTTTCCTCCCAAGGAGTAAGCATCTTTTAACTTCATGGCTGCAGTCACCATCTGCAGTGATTTTGGAGCCCCCTAAAAATAAAGTCTGACACTGTTTCCACTGTTTCCCCATCTATTTCCCATGAAGTGATGGGACCAGATGCCATGATCTTCCTTTTCTGAATGTTGAGCTTTAAGCCAACTTTTTCACTCTCCTCTTTCACTGTCATCAAGACGGTCTTTAGCTCCCTTTCACTTTCTGCCATAAGGGTGGTGTCATCTGCATATCTGAGTTTATTAATATTTCTCCCTGCAGTCTTGATTTCAGCTTGTGCTTCTTCCAGCCCAGCATTTCTCATGATGTACTCTGCATATAAGTTAAATAAGCAGGGTGACAATATACAGCCTTGACGTACTCCTTTTCCTATTTGCAACCAGTCTGTTATTCCTTGTCCAGTTCTAACTGTTGCTTCCTGACCTGCATATAGGTTTCTCAGGAGGCAAGTCAGGTCTGGCATTCCCATCTCTTGAAGAATTTTCCGCAGTTTATTGTGATCCACACAGTCAAAGGCTTTGGCATAGTTAATAAAGCAGAAATAGATGTTTTTCTGGAACTCTCTTGCTTTTTCCATGATCCACCAGATGTTGGCAATTTCATCTCTAGTGCCTCTGCCTTTCCTAAAACCGGCTTGAACATCTGGAAGTTCACGTTTCACGTATTGCTAAAGCCTGGCTTGGAGAATTTTGAGCATTACGTTACTAGCATGTGAGATGAGTGCAATTGTGCGGTAGTTTGAACATTCTTTGGCATTGCCTTTCTTTGGGATTGGAATGAAAACTGACCTTTTCCAGTCCTGTGACCACTGCTGAGTTTTCCAAACTTGCTGGCATATTGAGTGCAGCACTTTCACAGCATCATCTTTCAGGATTTGAAAGAGCTCAACTGGAATTCCATCACCTCCACTAGCTTTGTTCGTAGTGATCCTTTCTAACCCCACTCGACTTCACATTCTCGGATGTCTGGCTCTAGGTGAGTGATCACACCATCGTGATTATCCAGGTCGTGAAGATCTTTTTTGTGCAGTTCTTCTGTGTATTCTTGCCATCTCTTCTTGATATCTTCTGCTTCTGTTATGTCCATACCATTTCTGTCCTTTTTCCAGCCCATCTTTGCATGAAATGTTCCCTTGGTATCTCTAATTTTCTTGAAGAGATCTCTAGTCTTCCCATTCTATTCTTTTCCTCTATTTCTTTGCAGTGATCACGGAGGAAGGCTTTCTTATCTCTCCTTACTGTTCTTTGGATATCTGCACTCGAATGGAAATATCTTTCCTTTTCTCCTTTGCTTTTCACTTCTCTTCTTTTCACAGCTATTTGTAAGGCCGCCTCAGACAGCCATTTTTCTTTTTAGCATTTCTTTTCCATGGGGATGGTCTTGATCCCTGTCTCCTGTACAGTGTCATGAACCTCTGTCCATAGTTCATCAGGCACTCTGTCCCTTAAATCTATTTCTCACTTCCACTGTATAATCATAAGGGATTTGATTTAGGTCATACCTGAGTGGTCTAGTGGTTTTCCCTCCTTTCTTCAATTTCAGTCTGAATTTGGCAATAAGGAGTTCATGATCTTTGCCACAGTCAGCTCTTGGTCTTGTTTTTGCTGACTGTACAGAGCTTCTCCATCTTTGGCTGCAAAGAATATAATCAATCTGATTTCAGTGTTGAGCATCTGGTGATGTCCATGTGTAGAGTCTTCTCTTGTGTTGTTGGAAGAGGGTGTTTGCTATGACCAGTGTGTTCTCTTGGCAAAACTCTATTAGCCTTTGCCCTGCTTCATTCCATATTCCAAGGCCAATTTTGCCTGTTACTCCAGGTGTTTCTTGACTTCCTACTTTTGCATTCCAGTCCCCTAAAATGAAAAGGATGTCTTTTTTGGGTGTTAGTTCTAAAAGGTCTTGTAGGTCTTCATAGAACTGTTCAACTTCAGCTTCTTCAGCATTACTGGCTGGGGCATAGGCTTGGATCACCGTGATATTGAATGGTTTGCCTTGGAAACGAACAGAGATCATTCTGTTGTTTTTGAGATTGCATCCAAGTACTGCATTTCGGACTCTTTTGTTGACCATGATGGCTACTCCATTTCTTCTAAGGGATTCTTGCCCACAGCAGTAGGTATAATGGTCATCTGAGTTAAATTCACCCATTTCAGTCCATTTTTTTAATTTTTATTTTTTGTGGGTTTCCCCTCAAAGTACAATTTATTATTATTATTATTTATTACGATGATTTTTATTTTTAGTTTACAATATTGTATTGGTTTTGCCACACATCAACATGAGTCTGCCATGGGTGTACACGTGTTCTCAATCCCAAACCCCCCTTCCACCTCCCCCACCACACCATCCCTCCAGGTCATCCCTGTGCACCAGCCCCAAGCATCCTGCAATACATACAGTATACTAAAGCATATATATGGAATTTAGAAAGATGGTAACGATCACCCTGTATGTGAGACAGCAAAAGAGACACAGATGTATAGAACAGTCTTTTGGACTCTGTGGGAGAGGGAAAGGGTGGGATGATTTGGGAGAATGGCATTGAAACATGTACAATATCATTTCAGTCCGTTTTAGTTCGCTGATTTCTAGAATGTCGATGTTCACTCTCGCCATCTCTTATTTGACCACTTCCAATTTGCCTTGATTCATGGACCTGACATTCCAGGTTCCTATGCAATATTGTTCTTTATAGCATTGGACCTTGCTTCTATCACCAGTCTCATCCACAGCTGGGTATTGTTTTTGCTTTGGCTCCTTCCCTTCATTCTTTCTGGAGTTATTTCTCCACTGATCTCCAGTAGCATATCGGACACCTACCGAACTGGGGAGTTCCTCTTTCAGTATCCTATCATTTTGCCTTTTCATACTGTTCATGGGGTTCTCAAGGCAAGAATATTGAAGTGGTTTGCCATTCCCTTCTCCAGTGGACCACATTCTGTCAGACCTCTCCACCATGACCCATCTGTCTTGGGTGGCCCCACACAGCATGGCTTAGTTTCATTTGGTTAGACAAGGCTGTGGTCCATGGGATCAGATTGGCTAGTTTTCTCTGATTATGTTTTCAGTGTGTCTGCCCTCTGATGCCCTCTTGCAACATGTACCATCTTACTTGGGTTACTCTTACCTTGGACGTGGGGTATCTCTTCATGGCTACTCCAGCAAAGTGCAGCCGCTGCTCCTTACCTTGGACAAGGTCACCCCTCCTGACCTTGAATGTGAAGTAGCTCCTCTCAGCCCTCCTGCACCCCGCAGCTGCTGCTCCTTGGACGTGGGTTCCAAGTAGTTTCTGTTAAAGCCTAGGGTAACCCAGCAAGGACCTACCTCCCTGTGTGCCTCAGTTTCCTCACCTGAATGGGAGTTGACCAGATGTCAGTAGTTACTGGAATGCCTTTCTGCGACCTCACAAAGAATCTCCACAAGATGTTTATGATGAGAATGCATTTTTTCACAGCTTTATAGATAAAAATGATATAACTGTGTAATTTAAAGTGTACAATGTGTTGATTTGATCTATGTTGCAAAATGATCACAATTAAAGTAGTAGCCAACACCTTCATCTCATCACATATTTACCATTTCTTTTTTGTGGTGAGAACAATTAAGATCTGTTCTTTTAGCAATATTCAACTATATAATACAATATTCCTAAGTATAGTCACCGTGCCCTACGTTAGATACCTAGAACTTATTCATCATGAACCTGTTGACTCTTCCATTTCTGCCAACCCCCAGACCCTGACAACAACTACTTTACTCTCTGTTGTGATCGGAATGAACTCCATTTCCAAGGTATTTAAGATAGCAGAAAGAAAAGGCTAAGAAGTAACAGATGAGATTATTCCTAAATCCCTACAAGTATAACATTTGCTCATGCTATGGATTTAGGAGTAATTTTAGTAGATTCCATATATTACTTCAGCAGTGCTATTCATGAGCTTAATGCAGCTCCTTTTCCATTCAGAAACCACAGCTTTTCATAGCCATCTCTGGAGGAAGCATTATTCAATACGATGATACATTTCCTTTATAAAGGAAAAGAAATTCTCCTGTGGGCTCTGTGATTCTATAACCTGCAGGGCAGTGTCTTTCAGAATTGGAAATGGCCATCCAGCCACAGCATTAACTCCTTGTGTGGGGACCAGGGCAGCCATTCTCCCACCCCTGGGAGCCCTCACCCCACTCCTTTCTTGAAAGAAAGATCAATAACACTTTTTCTTTCATCCTCCAGGGTATGCTCACCAGCACATACTCAGAATCAAATGTTTTACTCTTATTTCTTTCATCTTAATTCCACTGTTTTAATCATGTCTTAGCTTACAGGCTAATATAAAAATATTTTGAATTAGAAACAATAGCTATATCTGAAATCCCCTCCTGTCTTTCCTATGATAGTGTCCATGTCTTACAGCATGGGGGCCCTGGTTTCTGGGACACTGCCCTATAGGTTGTAGAATGTCCCTATAGGTTGTAGAATCACAGTTCCTGCCAGGAGAATTTGGCCTTGTAGGAGTCCCGCCTTTACCCACCACCCAATGCTTCATTCTAAGACTTTACTTAGATACATTGTAAAATTTGTTTTTCATTCCTGCCTGAGGAAGAATAATCTAAAGCCAGTGCTGGACTTGTGAGTTGTGAAGATTTTCTCCATTTTTGCAACCATTTGTGTCCTGTTCAGAGGGATGAAGATTAAAATATGGTAACCTTCAAGCTTCCGACTAATACCACTTCTTGGAGGACTGCCAAGTTCCAAGAATAACACCTCAGAAACAGCATGATGGATTTTACAGCCTGTCTGGTAAAATGTACCTGGAATTGCCGTTGCACTTTAACTGGCTTGCTTTCCTGCTCTGGGTGTTAAAGAAGCCCTCCATCAGAATGTGGCTGGAAGAGGTTTCTGGGAGTCACAGGATACCTGTGGAGTGCTATGAGTGCACAAGGGGTCTGGAGCAAGAGCACTGGAGCTTCTAGGAGACGCAGCAGAGCCTGAGGAAAGGGCAGAGGCAGAGCCTGTGCTTAAGGCTGTTAGCTGACTTACTGCTGCGTTTGGTGCTTATGAGCACTTCTGAGCAGTTATTTTCTTTAGAAGAGGCCAGCAGACAGGCGCAGGCATAGAGACGGCAGTGTGGATGCATTCAGTCCTGGGAATGTGCTGATGGGTGTGAGTCCTGAAAAAGCCAGCAGCAGGGGTGAGAACTCTAGGGGAGGGGGGCTGAAAGAGACAGCCGCCCTGGCCTGAGTTGATGGGGGGCGGGGAAGACGGGGGGCCAGAGAAGAGGACTCTGCCCCAGGGCTTGGAGACATGGGCCCTCAGGACGTAGCTGGAAGTGTGTGTCAGGGAGTGAGCTGCGTGTGTGAGCTGCCTCAAGGATTTGAGGAACAGGTTTGGGGATGCCACGGGCCAAGGTGGATGCGCTCTCAGGGACTAAGCACGCCAGGGAAGGATAACATGAGCCTTGCGCTTGGTTGCAGCCAGCGCCAGACATTGCTGCTCGGGGCAGGAGGTGGGAGCTCCCCAAGTTCATGGCCGGCCTGACTGGCAGTGCCACCCATGCTGACGCAAGAGCGCTGGCAGGACTTGTGCATAAGGAGAGGCTTGGTGAGTGTCCAGCTCTTGTCCCAGCATGTGCCACCCTGCATGGCAGGCTAATAGGCTGCCATCTGGGCACTCAGAGCTCCAGTTGGTGAATTTCCCTGCATAGGAGTGTTGTACAGGGGAGTTTGCTTCCATTTTTAGCTAATGTACTCTACCAGGGAAACCTTTCAAGTGCTAGGAGTGCCAAGTCTGCAATTTCTCTTTTGACCTGCAATCATGTTCCCTCTACTGTTGGGAAAATGAGGACAGAAGCGTGCTCACCCAATTTGTCCTGGGCACCTTGGCCATTTATTCATAGTCAGCATCTTCCCTTACACTCTTGCTTTATCACCTGGGAAAACGGGGTCCCAAGGGCGGTCAAAGGGTGGGTACACAGCCCCTCACTGTCAGAAAAGAAAGGAAAATCAAGGCCTGTGCCTCCCCAAGGAAATTCTTTTCCTTATTTAGTCTATGTCCGACGCAGGATACAGCATGCTTGGGGCTGGTGCACGAGGATGACCCAGAGAGATGTTATGGGGAGGGAGGTGGGAAGAAGGTTCATGTTTGGGAATGCATGTACACCCGTGGTGGATTCATGTCAATGTATGGCAAACCAATACAGTATTGTAAAGTAAAATAAAGTAAAAATAAAAATTAAAAAGAAATAAAAAGACATCAATTACAAAAAAATAAAGTAAAATAAAAGAAAGCAAAGGGAAGGAAGGAAGGAAAAGATAAAATAAAAGAATGTTCCGCATAAGTTGCAAACACATCCAAAGACCCATGAGGCAAAGATTCTAAGGGTCCCTAAGTATTAACTGAATTAAAAGCTTATTGAATTAACAATAAGGTATCAAGTTTATTAACAAAAATAAGAAAATATGGTAACCTCACAGTTATTGAAGAGATCAGAGCAACCATGGAAATGTCTTTTACAAAGGAGAAAAATCAACTACTACTTTCAACAATGAAGTAAGGAAATTTTATCAAGTATTTATTAAAGAAGACTTTTAGTGTATCTGTGCTTGAAAAGTAATCTAGATGTTGAGGCAATTGTTTTATAATTCCAGTCAACCAGATATATTTTTCTTTGTGATCTTGATATGCCATATGTAACTTTAATGTATAAAAGTATGATTAAGAATAAATACTTTTAATTCTGCATTTAAGTATTTAATTAACCATTTAATTCAATTTATTTTATTTAATTCTGTAAAAGTATTTAATTAATAAATACTTTTAATACATACTTTTATAGTTTCAAATGCTCAAATAGATTAACTGCAATATTTACTGTCTTTTTGCAAATAAATAAAACATTTTAGCACCAATTAAAATATATTGTAATACAGAATTCTGAACTTACTATACATCAATTCTATAGAATAAATCTGAGATGCGTTATGATGATAATCATTGAACAAGAAGTACAGCTCAAATGAACTAGTTTTTATACTGTATAGTTATTTCTACATATATTTATTGTCCTACACCTGTTAGAATGTCATTCTACATCTGAAAAGAATGTATGTGCACAAGCCTGTAATGGATGGTTATCCATAGTCATTATCCTCACTTTGTTCTAGATGTTACTCCTCTCATTATGAACTGTTTTTAATTGTAGATTTTTTCCCCTAGAAATACTTGTTCCACGTGAAAAATGAAGCAAAGGCTCTTATAATTTCTGGTGTTTATATAGTTTGCCGGTGTTTTCTTGAAGCTATTTACTGTTGTTTTTCTTTGTTTTGTTTTTGTTTGACTATTGCTACTGACATTTTGTGTGTGTGTATATGGATGTGTGTGAATAGATATCCTCTTCCTCATTTCATTCTTGTTTCTTTTTTACATTTTTACTTGCACGTACTTATTAACTAATTTGATCTGGACCGCTTTAATACCTTGAATGGGTCTAGGAACGCAAACCTAGCATTAGTTCTCTCTCCCTCTATTGATGAGCTTTGTCTCTTCTTTAATTTGCTATTTATCTTATTACTCCTAGTACATACAGATTTTCTTCCAATCATTCATTTATATAGAGGAAAATTGATTTTCAATATTGTGTTGGTTTCTGCCATACAGCAGCACAAATCAGTCATAATTACACACACACACACACACACACACATATATATATATTTCTCCTCCCTCTTAAGCCTTCCTCCCCTCCCCCACACCCCACCTTCTAGGTCATCACAGAGCACAAAGCTGAGCTCCTGGTGTTATATAGCAGCTTCCCACTAGCTATCTATTTTACACACGATAGTGTATATATATCAATGCTACTTTCTCAGTTCTTCCCACCTTCTCCTTCCCCTGCTGTGTCCATAAGTCCATTCTCTATGTCTGTGTCTCCATTTCTTCCCTGCATATAGGTTCATCCAGTACTATTTTTCTAGATTCCATATATATGCATTAATATATGATACTTGTTTTTCTCTTTCTGACTTAGTACACTGTGTATAGCAGGCTCTAGGTTCATCCACCTCACTACAACTGACGCAAATCTCTTCCTTTTATGACTGAGTAATATTCCGTTGTATATGTGTACCAGTTCTTCTTTAGCCATTCATCTGTCAGTGGACATCTAGGTTACTTCTAAGTCCTGGCTATTATAAATATTGATGCAGTGAACACTGGGGCACATGTGTCTTTTTGAATTGTGGTTTTCCCAGGGTAATGTCCAGTAGTGGGATTGTTGGGTAATATGGTAGTTTTATTCCTAGTTTTTTAAGGAATCTCCATACTGTTTTCCACTATGGCTGCATCAGTTTACATTCCCATCAACAGTGCAGGAGGGTTCCCATTTCTCCACATCCTCTCCAGCATTCATTGTCTGTAGATCTTTTGATGATGACCATTCTGATTGTTGTGAGGTAATGCCTCATTGTATCATAGTTTTGATTTGCTTTTCTCTAATAATGAGCAATCTTGAGCATCTTTTCGTGTGTTTGTTGACCATCTGGGAGTCTTCTTTGGAGAAATGTCCGTTTAGGCTTGCTGCCCATTTTTTGAGTGGGTTGTTTATTTTCTGAGCTGTATGAGCTGCTTATATATTTTGGAGACTAAACCTTTGTCAGTTGCTTCATTTGCAATTATTTTCTCCCATTCTGAGTGATATCTCTTCTCTATCTTTTCATTGCTGTGCAAAAGCTTTTAAGTTTAATTAGGAACCATATATTTATTATCATTTTTACTTCTGTTATTGTAGGAGGTTAAGGATCTTGCTACAGTTTATTTTGAAGAGTGTATTGCCTATATTTTCCTCTAAGAGCTTTATAATTTCTTACATCACATTTAATTCTTTAATCAATTTTGAGTTTATTTTGTGTATGGTGTTAGAAAGTGTTCTAATTTCATTCCTTTAAATGTAACTCTCCAGTTTTCCTGGCACCACTTATTGAAGAGGCAGTCTTTTCTCCATTGTATATTCTTGCCTTTTCTCCATTGCATATAAGAAGTCCATAAGCACATGAGTTTATCTCTTGGCTTTCTGTCTTATTCCATTGATCTATATTTCAATTTTTATGCAAGTACCAGACTCAATTGAGGATTGAAGCTTTGCAGTATATTCTGAAGTCTGGTTGTCTGAGGCCTTTCAAATAGCTGAGAAAAGAAGTGAAGTGAAAGGCAAAGGAGAAAACAAAAGATAAACCCATTTGAATGCAGAGTTCCAAAGAATAGCACAGACAGATAAAAAAGCCTTCCTCAGTGATCAGTGCAAAGAAATAGAGGAAAACAATAGAATGGGAAAGACTAGAGATCTTCTTCAAACAATTAGTGAACATTTCATGCAAAGATGGGTACAATAAAGGACAGAAATGGTATGGACCTAACAAAAGCAGAAGATATTAAGACGAGGTGGCAAAAATACACAGAAGAACTATACAAAAAGATCTTCATGACCCAGGTAACCATGATGGTGTGATCACTCACCTACAGCCAGACATCCTGGGATGTGAAGTCAAGTGGGCCTTAGGAAGCATCACTGCAAACAAAGCTAGTGGAGGTGATGGAATTCCAGATGAGCTCTTTCAAATCCTAAAAGATGATGTGGTGAAAGTGCTACACTCAATGTGTCAGCAAATTTGGAAAGCTCAGCAGCAGTCACAGGACTGGAAAAGGTCACTTTTCATTCTAATCCCAAAGAAAGGCAATGCCAGAAATGTTCAAACTACCACACAATTGCATTCATCTCAACCCTAGTAAATTAACACTCAAAATTCTCCAAGCCAACCTTCAGCAGGACACGAACTGTGAACTTGCAGGTGTTCAAGCTGGATTTAGAAAAGACAGAGGAACCAGAGATCAAATTGCCAAAATCCACTGGATCATTGAAAAAGCAAGAGAGTTCCAGAAAAACATCTACTTCTCTTTTATTGACTATGCCAAAGCCTTTGATTGTGTGGTTCACCACAAACTGTGGAAAATTCTTAGAGAGATGGGAATACCAGACCACTTGACCTGCCTCCTGAGAAATCTGTATGCAGGTCAAAGAGCAACAGTTAAAACTGGACATGGGACAACAGACTGGTTCCAAATCAGGAAAGGAATATGTGAAGGTTGTATATTGTTACCTTGCTTACTTAACTTATATGCAGAGTATATCATGCAAAATGCAGGGCTGAATGAAGCACAAGCTGGAATCAAGATTGCCAGGACAAATATCAATAACATCAGATAGACAGATGACACCACCTTTATGGCAGAAAGCGAAGAAGAACTAAAGAACCTCCTGATGAAAGTGAAAGAGGAGAGTGAAAAAGTTGGCTTAAACTCAAAATTCAGAAAACTAAGATCATGGCATCTGGTCCCATCACTTCATGGGAAATAGATGGGGAAACAGTGAAAACAGTGAGAGACTTTATTTTACAGGCTCCAAAATCACTGCAGATAGTGACTGCAGCCATGAAATTAAAGGATGCTTCCTGCTTGGAAGAAAAGCTATGACAAACCTAGACAGCATATTAAAAAGCAGAGATGTCACTTTGCCACCAAAAGTCCATCTAGTCAAAACTATGGTTTTTCCAGTAGTCATGTATGGATGTGAGAGTTGAACTATAAAGAAAGCTTAGCACTGAAAAATTGATGCTTTTGAACTGTTGTGTTGTAGAAAACTCTTGAGAGCCCCTTGGACTGCAAGGAGATCCAACCAGTCAATCCTAGAAGAAATCAGTGCTGAATATTCATTGGAAGGACTAATGCTGAAGGATGCAAAGATGTGATTTGGAAACTTCCCTGATGCTGGGAAAGATTGAAGGCAGGAGAAGAAGAGTACAACAGAGCATGAGATGGTTGGACGGCATCACCAACTCAATAGACATGAGTTTGAGCAAACTTCCGGAGTTGGTGATGGACAGAGAAGCCTGTTATGCTCCAGTCCATGGAATCGCAAAGAGTCAAACACGACTGAGTAACTGAACTTAACTGAACTGAACTGAAGTCAGGAAGATTGATTTCTCCAGCTCCATTTTTCTTTCTCAAATTTGTTTTGGCTATTTGATGTCTTTTGTGTTTCCATACAAATTATAAAATTCTTTGTTCTAGTTCTGTGAAAAATGTCATTGATAATTTGATAAGGATTGCATTGTATCTGTAGACTGCTTTGAGTAAATTAGTCATTTTCGCAATATTGATTTTTCTAATCTAAGAACATGGTGTTTCTCTCCATCTGTTTGTGTCATCTTTGGTTTCTTTTATCAGGGATTTCTTTCTTTCTTTCTTTTACAGTTTTCTGAATACAATCTTTTGTCTCTTTAGGCAGGTTTTTATTCCTAGCTATTTTACTCTTTCTGTTGTGAATGGGATTGTTTCTTTTATTTCTCTTTCTGATTTTTCATTGTTAGTGTATAGGAATGCAAGGTATTTCTTTATATTGATTTTGTATCCTGCTACTTTATTAAATTTATTGATTAGTTCTAGTAATTTTCTGATGGAATTTTTAGGATTTTCTATTTTTGTATCATGTCATCTGCAAACAGGGAGAGTTTTACTTCTTCTTTTCCAATCTGAATTCCTTTTATTTCTTTTTCTTCCTAGATTGACATGGCTGGGACTTCCAAAGCTCTATTGAATCTTAGTGATGAGAGTGGACACGCTTGTCTGGTTCTTGATCTTAGAGGAAACACTTTCACTTTTTCACAATTGAGAATAATGTTTGCTATGGGTTTCTTCTATATGGCCTTTATTATAGTGAGATAGATTATTTCAATGCTGATTAACTGGAGAATTTTTATCATAATGGGTGTTGAATTTTGTTGAAAGCATTCTCTGCATCTGTTGAGGTGATTGTATGGTTTTGGTCTTTCAGTTTGTTAATGTGGTGTATCGCATTGATTGATTTGTGTATATTGAAGAATCCTTGGATCCCTGGAATAAACCCCACTTGATCATGGTGTATAATTCTTTTAATGTGTTGTTGGACTTTGTTTTCTAGAATTTTGTTGAGGATTTTTTGCATCTATATTCCTCAGAGATACTGCCTATAACTTTTCTGTCTGATATCTTTGTCTGATTTTGGTATCAGGGTGATGGTGGCCTCATAGAACAAGTTTAAGAGGTATCCTCCCTCTGTAATTTCTGGAAGAATCTGAGCAGAATAAGTGTTAACTTTTCTCCAAATATTTGATATAATGTGCCTTTGAAGCAATCTGGCCACAGGCTTTGGGTTATTGGGGGAAAAAATTTATCATAGCTTCAATTTCAGTGCTTGTAGTTGGTCTGTTCATATTTTCTGTTTATCCTGATTCAGTATTGGAGGGTTTTACTTTTCTAAGAATTTGTCCTTTTCTTCCAGTCTGTCCATTTTGACAGGGCATATACTTGCTTGCACTAGAATTTTTCTGTGGCCCAGATGCTAACAAATCTGCCTGTAATGCAGGAGACCCAGGATCAATCTCTGCCTCAGGATGATCCCTTAGAGAAGAGAATGGCTCCTCTCTAGTATTCTTGCCTGGAGAATTCTATGGACAGACATGCCTGCTGGATTACAATCACAAAGAGTCAAACACGACTGAGTGACAAACACTGCTTGTTATAGTGTCTCATGATCCTTTGTATTTCTGCATCGTATGTTATAACTTCTTTTCCATTTCCAATTATATTGATTTGAGTCTTCCCCCTTTTTTCTTTGATGAGTGTAGCTAATGGTTTGTCAATTTTGTTTACCTTCTCAAAGAACCAACTTGTAGTTTTGTAGATCTTTGCTATTGTCTCCTTCAATTCTTTTTCATTTATTTCTGCTCTGATTTTTGAGATTTCTTTGCTTCTACTAACTTTGGATTTTTTTTTCTTCTTCTTTTTCTAGTTGCTTTATGTATATGATGATTTTACTTCCTAGTTTTCTCATTGAGGTAGACTTGTATTGCTGTAAACGTCCCTCTTAGCAGTGCCTTTGCTGCATCCTACAGGCTTTGAGTTCTCATATTTTCATTGCCATTTGTTTCTAGTTACTTTTTTTATTTCTCTTTGATTTCTTCAGTGACCTCTTGGTTATTTAGAGATGTATTATTTAGCCTCCATGTGTTTGTGTTTTTTACAGTTCTTTTCCTGTAAATGATTTCCAATCTACAGTATTGTGGTCAGAAAAAATGCTTGATAATATTTCAATTTCTTAAATTCAACAAGGTTTGATTTGTCATGTGAAATGTGGTTTATCTTGGAAATTATTCCATGTACCCATGAAAAAAAAATGTTTTCTAATGTTTTTGAATGAATGTCCTGTAGATATCAATTAAGTTCATCTGGTCACATGTGTCATTTATGGATGCATGTGTTTCTGTGTTAATTTTCCATCTGGATGATCTGTCCATTGGTGTCAGTGGGGTGTTAAAGTCCCTGAATATTATGGTGTTATATATGATTTCCCCTTTTATAGTTGTTAGCATTTGCCTTATGTATTGAAGTGCTTCTTTTTTGTTTTTTGGTAAATGTATAATCATTACATCTTTTTCTTGGATAGATCCCTTGATCATTATATGGTATCTTTCCTTGTTTCTTGTAATGATCTTTATTTTAAAGTCTATTTTATCTGATATGAGTATTGCTACTCCCACTTTCTTTTGACTGCATTTGCATGGAATATCTTTTCCAGCATCTTACTTTCAGTCCGTATGTGTCTCTAGGTCTGAAGTGGTTCTCTTGTAGAAAGCATATGTAAGGGTATTGTGTTTGTGCCCATTCAGCCAGTCTGTATCTTTTGGTTGGAGCATTTAATCCATTTACATTGAAGGTAATTATTGATATGTTGAGAAGATCCCCTGGAGAAGGAAATGGCAACCCATTCCAGTATTCTTGCCTGGAGAATCCCATGGACGGAGGAGCCTGGTGGGCTACAGTCCACGGGATTGCAAAGATTCAGACACGACTGAGCGACTTCACTTTCACTTTCATTTTCTATGGTCCTATTACTGTTTACTTTATTGCTTTGGGATTTTTTTTGTACCCCTTTTCTTTCACTTTTTTTTTTTCTTATTTAGAAAATTCCCTTTAGAATTTGTTGTAAACCTATTTTGGTGCTTCTGAACTCACTTAACTTTTGCTTATCTATGGAGTTTTTGATTTCTCTGTCTAATATGAACGATATCCTTGCTATGTAGAGAAATTTTGATTATAGGTTTTTTTCTTTTTTCTGTTTTTTTCCTTTTATTGCTGTATGTATATCCTGTCACTCCTTTCTGGCCTGCAGAGTTTCTGCTGAAACATCAGGTGTTAACCTTAAGGGAATTTACTTATGTTATTTGTTACTCTTCTCTTACTGCTTTTAATATTTGTTCTTTGTGTTTAATTTTTATTAGTTTGATTAATGTGTCTTGGCATGTTTCTCTTTGAGTTTATCATATATGGGACTCTCTGGGCTTCCTGGATTTGGATGACTATTTCCTTTCTGATATTAGGGAAGTTTTCAATGATTCTCCTCCAATATTTTCTCAAACACTTTCCTTTCCTCTTCTTCTGGGAAGCCTATAATTCAGATATTAGAATGGTAATTGGTGTTCCACAAGTCTCTGTGCCTGTCATTTTTTTCTTTTCATTCTTTTTTCTTTATTCTGCTCTGCTTTATTTATGTCCACCATTCTATCTTCCAGGTCATTTACTATTCTTCTGCCCCAGTTATTCTGCTATCAGTTCCCTATAGCGTGTTTTTTATTTCACTTATTGTGTTGTCCATTACTAATCATCTGTTCTTTGTTTCTTTTGTTGTTTAGTCACTGAGTCATGTCTGACTCTTTGTGACCCCATTGACTGAAGCACTCCAGGCTTCCCTGTCTTTCAGTATCTCCCAGAGTTTGCTCAAATTCATGTCCATTGAGTCAGTGACGCTATCTAATCATTGCCTCTTCTGCCACCCTCTTCTTTTGCCTTCAGGCTTTCCAAGCATCAGGGTCTTTTCCACTGAGTCAGCTCTTTACATCAGATGGCCAAAGTATTGGAGCTTCAGCTTCAGAAAAAGTTCTTCACATGAATATTCAGAGTTGATTTCATTTAAGATTGATTGTTTTGATCTCTTTGCACTCCAATGGACTCTAAAGAGTCTCTTCCAGCACCCAAATTTGAAAGCACCAATTCTTTGGTGCTTAGCATTCTTTATGGCCCAACTCTTGCATCTGTACACGACTACTGGTAAAACCATAACTTTGACTATGTGGACCTTTGTTAGCAAATTTATCTCTGCTTTTGAGTATGCTATTTAAGTTTGTCATAGCTTTCCTTCCAAGGAGAAAGCATCTTTTAATCTCAGGCTTCAGTAACCATCCACAGTGGGTTTGGAGCCAAAGAAACTGAAATCTGTCACTGTTTCCAATTTCCCCCCCAATCTATTTGCCACGAAAGGATGGTGCTGGATGCCATGATCTTAGTGTTCGAATGCTAAGTTTTAAGCCAGGGAGTTTTCACTCTCTTTCACCCTCCTCATGAAGTTCTTTAGTTCCTCTTCACCTCCTACCATTAGCGTTGTATCATCTGCATATCTAAGGTTTTTGATATTTCTCCTGTCAATCTTGATTCCAACTTGTGATTCATCCAGCTCTGTATAATGCATGATGGACTCTGCATATGAGTTAAATAAGTAGGGTGACAATATACAGCCTTGTCATACTCTTTTCCCTATTTTGAACCAGTCCATTGTTCCATGCTGCTGCTGCTGCTAAGTTACTTCAGTCGTGTCTGACCATAATTGGTTCTAATTGTTGCTTCTGACCTGCATACAGGTTTCTTAGGAGAGAGGTAAGGTGGTCTGGTATTCCCATCTCTTTAATCATATTCCACAGTTTGTTGTGATCTACACAGTTGAAGGCTTTAGCATAGGCAATGAAGCAGAAATGGATTTTTTTTTTTTAATTCTTTTCCTTTCTCTAAGATCCAATGAATGTTGCCAATTTGATCTCTGGTTCTTCTGTCTTTTCTAAACCTAAATTATACATTGGAAAATCTCAGCTCACATACTGCTGAAGCCTAGCTTGAAGGACTTTGAGCAAAATCTTGTAGCATGTGAAATGAGAACAATGGTACTGTAGTTTGAACATCCTTGGCATTGTCCTTCTTTGGATTTGGATTGAAAACTGACATTTTCCAGTCCTGGGGCCACTGCTGTGGTTTCCAAATTTGCTGGTATATTGAGTGCAGCACCTTTACAGCATCATCTTTTAGGATTTGAAATAGCTCAGCTGGAACTCCCTCACCTCCACTAGCTTTGTTCATAGTGATGCTTCTGAAGGCCCCCTTGACTTCACACTCAAGGATGTCTGGCTCTCAGTGAGTGATCATATCATTGTGGTTATCCAGGTCATTAAGATTTTTTTTTATAGTTCTTCTGTGCATTCTTGCCACCTCTTCTTAATCTCTTTTCTTTCTATTATGTCCATTTCTGTCCTTTGATGTCTCCAGTTTTCTTGAGGAGATTTCTAGTTTTCCCATTCTGTTGTTTTCCTTTATTTCTTTGTATTGTTCGTATTAAGAAGGCCTACTTATCTCACCTTCCTATTCTTTAACTCTTCATTCAGTTGGGCATATCTTTCCCTTCTTCCTTGCCTTTCCTCCTCTTCTTCTCTCAGCTGTTTGTAAAGCCTCCTCAGACAATCATTTTGACTTCTAGCATTTCTTTTTCTTTGATATGGTTTTTGTCACTGCCTACTGAACAATTATGAACCTCCATCCATAGTTCTTCAGGCATTCTGTCTACCAAATCTGATCCCTTGAATCTATTTATCACCTCCATTGTATAATCACATGGGATTTGATTTCAGTCATACCCGAATGTCCTAGTGGTTTTCCCTACTTTCTTCAATGTATACCTGAATTTTACAATATGTAGCTGATGACCTGAGCCACAGTTAGCTCCAGGTCTTATTTTTGCTATGTTCAGATTCTCCATTTTCAGCTGCAAAGAATATAATCAGTCCGATTTTGGTATTGAGCCTCTAGTGACATCCATGAGTAGACTCATCTCTTGTGTTCTTGGAAGTGGGTGTTTGCTATGACCAGTGCATTCTCTTGACAACACTGTTAGCCTTTGCCTTGCTTAATTTTGTACTGCAAGGCCAGACTTGCCTATTATTCCAGGTATCTCCTGACTTCCTACTTTTGCATTCCAATCCCCTTTGATGAAAATCACCCATTCGTGTTCATTTCAGTTCAGTGATTTCTAAGGTATTTTTTGTGGTGTTAGTTCTTGAAAGTCTTGTAAGTCTTCATAGAACTGGTCAACTTCAGCTTCTTCATCATAAGTGCTTGGTGCATAGACTTGAATTACTCTGATGTTGAATAGCTTGCCTTGGAAATGAACTGAGATCATTCTGTCATTTTTGAGATAGCACCCAAATACTGCATTTCAGACTCTTTTGTTGATTATGAGGGCTACTCTGTTTTTTCTTAGGAATTCTTGCCCACAATGGTAGATATAATGGTCATCTGAATTCCTGTCCTAAAATGGAATGCTCATGAAAACTAAAATGTTCACTGATTTCTCAGATGTTGACATTCAATTTTACCGTCTCGCACTTGACCATGTCCAATTTACCTTGATTCATGGACCTAACATTCCAAGTTCCTATGCAACATTGTTCTTTACATCATCAGAATTTACTTTTATTGCCAGACACATCCACAACTGAGTATTATTTTCACTTTGGCCCTGTTGCTTCATTCTTTCTGGTGCTATTAGTAATTAATTGCTCTCTGCTCTTTCCTTATTGGACACCTTCCACTCTGCGGAGCTCTTCTTCCAGTGTCATAAATTTTCTCCTTTGCATACTGTTCATGGGGTTCTCCTAGCAAGAATACTGGAGTCGTTTGCCATTCTCTCCTCCAGTGGACCATGTTTTGTCAGAACTCTCCACTATGACCCATCTGTTTTGGGTGGCCCTGCATGGCATGGCTCAGAGCTTCATTGAGTTACACAGGCCCCTTCACCATGACAAGGCTGATTCATGAAGAGGTTGTTTCTTTTGGGTCTCTGTTAAACTTTTTTTTTTTTTTTTTAACGTTCTCAACCGGTGCCTCCATTCTATTTATCTGTGGCTCTTATTTTATTTCCAAGATTTTGGATCATCTTTACTATCATTCCTCTGAATTCTCTTTCAGGTAGAGTGCCTATATTTTCTTAACTTGTTTGGTCTTGTGAGTTTTTACCCTGCTCCTTCATCTGCTCCGTGTTTCTCTTATCATTTTGTTTAATTTACTATGTTTGCAGTCTCCTTTCTACAGGCTGCAATATTTCTTTTCCTCTTTCTTGTGGACTCTGTGCTTGTGTAAGTTTGGACCAGTTCCTTGTGAAGGTTTCCTGGTGGGAGGGACTGGTACAGGTGTTGTAGTGGGTGTTACTGAATCTTATCTCTCTGAAGGGCAGTATCTCACCCAGTGGTGTGTTTTGGGGTGTCTGTGAGCTTGCTGTGGCTTCAAGCAGTCTGCTAATGGGTAGATCTGTTTTCCTCTTTTGCTAGCTGTTTGGAGTGACGTGTCTGGCAGTGTAGTTTGCTGGCCTTTGGGTGTGACCAGATTTTAAGATTGAAATGGAGGCCTTAGGCAGAGATCTTCAGATTAATATTCAGTATTGGGAGTTGTCTGGTGATCCAATGCCCTTAATTCAGTTCTCCCATCTTGGGAGTTCAGTCCCAACCCCTTACTCTAGCACCAAGACTCCACAAGCCACACAGCACAGGAGAGAAAAAGAAAGAAAGTGATAGAAAAAAATCAAGCAACATACAAGCAAAAACAGAATGGATAGACAAAATGTAAATAGACAAAAGCTCTTGTACCCAAGACAAATGGTAAAAGCAACATTAAGCAGATCAGAACACACAAAGAAACTCACATACTCACACTCACAAAAAGGAAAGAGAAGAAAGAAAAGAAAGAATAAATAGAGGAGTCCAAAAAAGGGAGCAATGATACCAATAAACAAACCCATAAATGAAAATAAACTAAAAACTAGACAAGCAAATATGCAAACTGAAATCATGGTTTAAAAAAAATGTACTGTATAAATAGGAAAACAATAAAATAGGATAAATTTATTTTAAAATAAAAGTGTTAAAAATAAGTAAAAAATAAAAATTAAAGGAGTAATTTAAAAAGAACAAAAATAAAGCAAAATGAAAAAGAAAAACAAAATATATAGATAGATAAAGAGAGAGTAGTAGCAAGAAGAATATTTTTCTATGACCTTAGTTGTCATGTCCTCACTATGCAGTGGGCTCCAGCCAATCTGCCTACTCAGGAAGTCCTCCATATTTCTGGGACGGTCTCTGGATCTGCTGTGGACACTGTGGGGTCTGGTCAGACTCAGATTTGGCCTTACCCCAGCTTTTACTTGCTTCCAAAGTCCAAAATGACCCCCAAAGCCCACAACCTCTTGCCAACTTCAGGGATTTAATCCACTACTCAAATCTTCTTCCTCTTTTTGGAGACACAGCTTTTGGTGCTCAGTTTTGGTTTTGGCCCAAGGTCTGTTTGTAGGCTGCCCTCCAGAGTCTGTTCTTCACCCAGACAAGAGGGGTCTAAAGCAGAGCCTGAGTAGGGCTTATTTATTTAGTCAGGTTAGGGAGAGGAAAGGATATGGCAGACACAATTCCTATATGCAGGGAGTTCCTGTGGTGGCATAGGCCTGTGGGAAATTGATGCCGCCTGAAATGGTCTAGTACTCTCCTGGGAGAATTGGCCGCAGGTCGTGGGTCACTTGGCAGTGCCAGGTTGCACAGGCTCCCAGGAAGGTGTGGACAGTGACTTGTTCCCACTCATTGCTTGGCCAGTGGCTCCAACAGCCATTGCACCCATTTCTGGGTTCAGAGACTGCAGCCACAACCTGCCTCACCTCTGGCACTCAAACAAGCAGAGGCTGTAGCCAGCATGAGCACCTCTGGGGTTGTTGACTGCGGCTGCAGCTCTTCCCACCTATGACGGCACTCATGAAGGTGGTGTCCTGCTGTCTGTGATCTCACAGAGTTAGCAGACCCCGCAAAAAGCATCTCTTGCCTCTGTGGCAAGTCCAGGCTCTTCCATGGACTCCCTCAGCTCTGCAGTACTAGACCCCTCAGACTATCTTTATAGCAGTCAACCCAAGTTCTCTCTGGGTCTGACCTCTGAAGCCTGAGCCTCAGCACTCAGCCCCCAGTGCCGTGGCAGGCATGCAGACAAGCGTCACAGGATGTGAAGTGCTGGTCATCACTGATCTCTGTTCTGAATTCTCTCAGGGGTTTGCCTCCATGCACCTGTTGCTTTGCTCTCTCTGGGTTTCCATAACTTCCCCCTGTGCCTGTCCATGAGATGATTTCTGAGTGTGCAAAAAGTTTTCCTCCTTCACAGCTCTCTTCCAGAGGTGCAGGTCCCATCCCGATTCCTTTGTCTCTTTTTTATTTCATTTGCCTTACTCTGTTATGTGGCAATTACCTTGCCTTTTTGGAAGTTTGAGGTCTCCTGCTAGTGTTCAGTAGGTGTTCTGTACGAGTTGTTCCACATTCAGATGTAATTTGGATGCATTTGTGGGGGAGAGAATGATCTCCACATCTTACTCCTCTGGCATCCTGGAAGTCCCCTTTCGTTCTTTAATAATGAAGAAAATAATCATCCCAGCTCTCTTTGGAAATTGCCATTTGAAAATAAGAAAGACTTGTGTTGTGGACTTATTTAATTTTACTTTTTGTATTAAGCTATAAAATGACTTAATAGTGTATTTTGTGTGTATCATAAAAATGAATTTTACAAATTGCAGGCCTGAACCCACCATGCTGTTGTATTTGTCTTTAACAATGGCAAAGTGCTGTAAAGGAGGCATTAAAGCTCAGTTCTAGGTCATTGTTTTAGTCCTTTGCATAGTGAATGTAGTTTTAAAACTGTATTTTCAGTGATTGGACCAAATTTAAAATGTTAAAATATCAGTGTGAGTGTGTATTTGTGTGCTTTCTTCTTAATATTAAACAGAATTCAAGAAAATACAGAAGCTCTGCATGAAATATCAAGTATCCAAGTCTCATAGCAGTGTTTCCACATTATGTGTACAACAGCACTACATTATTATTTATACTAATTATTACATATTTATTTGCATAAATAAACCAAGAACTTTAAAGCACCTTTATATTTTAAGTATTTTTCCAAGCATCTAAATTTTTAAAAGTCCTGTGTGAAAAAAAGAATCATGTATGTTCAATACTATAAACTCAAGAGAACAGTATTATAGTTAAAGTAATAATAATAATAGTAATAATAATAAAATAACTAGACTCCAAAAAAGGACTTAAAATCATATGGAGTTATGAGGCCATACCCTTTCTTGATAACTTTGGAGCAGTATACAGTTGTCCCTCGGGCCATGGGAGATGAGTTCCAGGACCCTCCCCTCCTGTGGATCCTCACATCTGAGGATGCACAAGTCTTTATATAAAATGATTTTTATAGAATTTACACCTAACCTACACATATAGAATTACACATGTATAATTTGCACCTAACTTACACATATCCTGCCATTTACTTTAAATAGTCTCTGGATTATTTAGTATGCCTAAATGCAATATAATGTAATTCCCTGTAAATAGTTACAAATACAATGTACGTATTATGTGAATAGTTGCCAGTATGGGGCAAATTTGAGTTTTGCTCTTGAAAGCTTTCTGGATTTTTTTTTCTAATATTTGCTGTCTGTTGGATGGTTGAATCTGTATGTGGAAACCTGTGGATATGGAGGGCTGACTATATTTTCCTGTAAGAACACTTTATGAAGTTCACCTGCTGAAGGTATTATGAAATGGGAACTTTAGAGGCAGAAGAGGTGGGCATGGACCTATTCCAAGGAGATGTTCGACTTTAATGAAATCAACTATGAATTTCTAAATGCCATTGCTATATTTCATGAATGTGAGCTTGAAATCTCAATTTTGGTGATTTAAATCTTTTGGCCAAAAAAGGCAGGGGCTGGTCAAGGTTGCCATCCTAGAATAGAACCCTCCTTAATATCCTGGATGCGGACATGAAAATAAGAGTTTCAAACTTATTGTCATTTTCTTTTAAAATAATTCATTTGTTTTATATGATAACATTTTCATGTTTTCCTTGATAGGCAGAGAATATCTAAATTGTATTGACTCTTCCACAGTTATATGAAGGAAATAATAATCCAATTATCTAAACTGTGCAAAACATATTAAAATTTTTTAATCTTTGCAAAGATTCTTTCTACTCCATTAACTGATCTAAATATTAGATGGGAAAACTTTAATACCACTCTTGTTTACCTGAAGTTCCCAATAATTTCTCTGTACAAAAATTTAATTTTATGCTAATAAATAATAAAGCTGACTACACACTAAGTTGTAGTGGATCTCTTACAATTGAGGTAGAAATAAATTTAAAGTGAAAATGTACTATAAAAAGTGGAACAATTTTAGATTGATTTGTCTCAGGGAAAATGGAAGCATGGTTTATGATAATAATTGTTACTGTGTTAAATGAAGTTAAAATCGAATTTTGTTACAGGAAACCACGTATGTCATAATTCAGCCTACCTGAGCTTGGAAATGGTGTTCAGCCACATGAAATATGAATTGAGGGCAGCTTCTTCACACTTAAAATGATTCTCTAAAATAATAGAGAATAAATCTGACTTATGCTAAAAATTCTGCGGACTTGAATAATCTATTCGTTTCATGCCTCTGGCCTGAAATGCAGTGGAGTGTGGTCCGAACAGCTGTCATTTCATCTGGATCTACCTGGAGGCTCCTTTCTGCCTTATTCAAAAGCTGAAATATTCTTGTACACATGGCCACTTACCTGACAGGATTACAATCCTTCTGGACTATGGTTGGAGAGTAAAAGGACAATTGGGCAATTCAGTGGACCAAGGATGATACCCAGAGTACACCAGTGGTGACTCTGGCTTTGGTATGAATTGTGACAGCTGTTTTGTAAGATCATGTTCTAAGTGCTGAGACTAGAGAGAATATCTGAAAATTCTGCTTATGACCATTCAATCTTGACTTGGAGGCAGGAGGCAAGGAGGTATAGACGAAAGGGAAAGGCCATTCTCTTTCATTCAATGAATGTATTTTGACACACATTATGAGTCTGAATTATTCTTTACGAAGAAACATTTTCAGTGGAAAAATGATGCAATGTATTAATTATTCCTTCCTGAAAAAACTGGACTAGTTAGGTCCATGGTGGTTAAGCTCACTCTCTCTCCCTGCACCCTAGAAGTAGTGAGTTGATGAGAAGTCTCCCTTCTGAGGCACTGGCTGTGGAGGAGACTGCTGTTGGTCAGCAGGACTGCAGAGAAAACACAGCAGGAAGCAGACAGCCCTCTGTGAACATCCGTTCACGTGAGTGATGCCTAGCCCTGCAGCAGCTCCTCTTGCCCCTGGAGTGGGGGCAGTGGAGCCTGAGCTGAGGAGGAGCAGTGAGGTGTGCTGGCTTGCCTGGAAGCGTGAGAGCCTTTCTTTCTGGCTGTGGTGAAGACTGGGGGCTTCTGGCTAAGGGTGAGATAGACTTCCATTAAAAAAAATCTTGTTTTATTTAGCTCATCCTTGAGAGCAAGCATGGAGAAGTGGAATAGAGTGTATGTTTCAGTCAGCTTGGGTTGCTATAACAGGATATCATAGGCTTTCACAACCAACATTTATTTCTTGCAGTTCTGTAGGCTGGAAGTACGATGTATGAAATCAGGGTGCCAGCATAGTCAAGTTCTAGTAAGGGCTCTTTTCCTGGTTGGATGACTACCTTCTCACTGTGCTCACATAGTGGAGAGACATCTCATGTCTCTTTTTCTTTACATAATGGCACTACCCTTATCTTGGAGACATCACCCTCATGACCTCATGTAATATCTCAAAGGCCCCACCTTCAAATACCATCATATTGGGAATTAGAGTTTCAACATATGACTTTGGGAAGAATGATCATTTAGTGTACAGAGGTACGCATCCATCAGTGCACCCACACCATGAACATGTTTCTGCAGAATTCACCAGACACATTTACAGTCACTACAGAGCCTGACTCAGGATGCTGAAAGACAGTGGGCTTAAACGTTGCCCCCATTCAGACTTTTATGTTTCAGAAAATCATGAAGCTGTTAGAGAAAATGTGAAAATACACATTCTATATAAAGTGTCATTTTGTATACCCAATTAAATGAGTAAAACTTTTTCAATTTACAATATCTATATTGTACAACATGAGGACTATAGCCAATATTTTATAATAACTATAAGTGGAATATAATCTTTAAAAATTATAACATATAATATTGTGCATCAATTGTACTTCAATAATTTTTTAAAATTTACAATATCATTTTTCCCCTTCTTTATATATTATGAGCCAAGCGCTTGTAATTCAGAGAAACCCCTCCAGACCACAGAACTTTACAGAGGAATATCCTAATATCTTTCCTTTTTTCCCCACTAGTCTGATAAGATGAAAAATAAGGAATAAAAATTTATAAGTATGCCAAAAAAGAAACTAAAGTTTATCTAGAATCAGCTACTCCTAATTCCATTCTATTCTATTGTGTCTAGTCCTATGATATTTGGCTGATGCAATACTGTACTGAGAAAGCGTATAATTATATAACAAACAGAAACAGTCTTCCTAGGCCTCACAGAAACCCATGCCACTTTCTCTCTGAGCCTAGCCTCAGGCTGTAGCACAATAAGGACGTGGCCCAGGGCCACCACCTTAGACCTGCCATAGCCTTGTCGTGTGACCTCTGCAGATGTCTTAGCTTCTCTGGGGCTCAGTTTTCTTATTCATCAAATGGAAATGCCTTCTCCCCAAGGTTGCTATGAGGAGTAGATGTGTTAGTGCCTTTAAGGCCTAGCTTCTACTTGCTCAGTAACATGCACGCCTTGTTGGTGTGCCTGTATCCTCCTCTTCCTGGAATATTAACCTGAGGAAGGTAAGGTTGTGCCCTTGAGTCTAGAACCATTATTCTCTGAGTCAGTGATGCTGGGAGTATGTGCTGTGGAGTAATCAGCTTCTAGTTACTAAGTTGGTGTTTCACTTGCAGAGAATTTTCCACTTGGTCAATGTGAAGTCTTTACTTGAGACTTTTCAGCTTATGTCATTGATGAATAAAAATTCGGACCCATGTATACAGTGCAGCTCCCTTGTGAGTAATGTAACCACTAGGTAAATGACCCATTCCAAAGAATGCTTGTATCATTAATGCCTGCTTCCAGGACCCTGATGGAGGTGACCTGAGCTCCAGCCACTGGAATCTCAACTCCTTTTTGAGACAAGCCATAAATCCAGCCTTTGGGCATAATCCAATCAGGAAGTGCCAAGATTTTTGTTTTATCTTAGAAATTTATCAAAATTTTAAAATCTAACTTAAACTGCTTCTACATTTGTTGAAAGAAATAAATGTCCCCCAAATCTTTGCAAGATTGAGATTCCAGAAACAGGTCTAGTTATGTGTACAAGTCCCGGCACAGCTGATGGGACTTGTCTTTGAGAGAAAGCCCACACCTCACTGCCCATCAGTTCTGTGCATCCTCTTAGATGCTTGGGGCTGATTCTCAGGTTATCTTTCAGTAACTCTAGAATTTATTCCACATAAGTTGGTGTATTTCTGAGATTGGGTATTTTTCCTTAAAAGTAATAAATTCAATTAAAGCATTTCATTAAATTGGCATGTGTAAAGCTGAAGTGGGGGTGGGACTTTTTTCTTCCTAGACTGGAAGACTTAGCAAAAAATATAAAAACAATTTTGTCTTTCTTATGCGGGTGTAGTAAATGAATTATGTATGGCAAAAGCATCAGACAGAATGGAGACATTTATCATTTCTATGTTATTTCAGATTAAGACAAAAAGTCAAAGACAAGCCCTTTGTTTCTTACATAGGGGTAGTACTTTCTGTTTGTATACATGATTCCTTGAAACATAATTTCTACAGGCAATTCCCTCTTCTTACATAATCTAATGGTGTTGTATCTCTAATGAGGTAAGACCTCCTCCTGGAATTATGTGAAAAATACAGTGCCAGTCATATGCTACCATGGTGCTTCTTTGCATTACCATGTGATGTTTTTCCTTGCATCTCTCACTCTGGGTTTAGATTTGTTGTGAATCACTTTCAACTTCCTCTGAACTATAGACATTACCTTAATCCAGGGTGAGATACAGGTTGTATCAGGCATGCAATTTATTAAATTTGCTTCCACTTTAGGAGAGATTCCACTCTAAGATTTTATGAGGTACATACCATGCAGACACACTGGTGTGATTCTTCAGGCTGTAGGAAGGGAATGAGAGATTGCTGCTCATGCCACACAGGTCAATGCCCAGTGCTTAGACTTCAGAAGGGCTCATTCCACAATCACTGCTGGCCCATTCTCTAATCTCCAGCATGGTCACATGTCTCTTGCCTGGTAGTGAGGGGTTGAAACCAAGATTAAGCTGCAGGTGCCACTAGTGGCACATTCTTGTCTGTGAAAACCCTTAAATATAAGTCCTGTAACTATTTATAATTACTGTATATATTTTTTGGCTTTGCTTTTCTATCAACTATGCTTTATGTTGACCTAGCACTTCTCATATCACCTTTAAAGTTTCAATCCTCTACAGAGTTGACACTATAGGTTGCAAGTCAACAGTGGTGAAAGAAAAGCTCTGAAACAGGGGGATCTTAGACCCAAATCACTCAGTGAGTCTATGCTCATCTGTTATGAATCCAGAATGTCTTTTTACCAGTGGAAGAGCCTCTGATTTCCTTACAGGGGTTGCCTGAACTCTGGTGTTGGTTTCTACTAGGAGACAGCTTGAAATATCCACTCTGTCCTCAGAGTGTCCTCAGAACACTCTGTATGCATTTGCCGCGGTTGTCTCATCAATAGCTCTTAAGAGTCCATAGTTGTACAACCCCTTCTGCATTGATGCTGGACTTGATTGTGTGGTCACTTTGTATGGAACCAAACTTAAGTCCCCTCACATGCACAGTTTAGCCATCTACTGATGCCAAATCATGGTGAAGAAAGTGTGAAAATTTTAATGAAAGACACCAGACAAGGAATCCAGGGTAGCTAATGCTGAAAAAACCCTGAACTCTCCCCAGTTGTTTTCTGAGAACAATTTTTATTGTCAGAATTTGTGAAGAGGTGTGCGGGGTATGGTTTCCCAGGTGGCACTAGTAGTAAAGAACCCTCCTGCCAATGCAGGAGATATAAGAGACTTGGTTTCGATCCCTGGGTAGGGAAGATCCCCTGGAGAAGGGCATGGAAACCCATTCCAGTATTCTTGCCTGGAGAATCCTATGGCCAGAAAGAGTCAGACACGACTGAAGCAACTTGGCACATCTGTGCACACAGTATGTGACTTTCCTCTGGCTGGTTGTGGAGGAGGTAACAGCAATATCAGCCTTCTGGTTCCAGCGAGTCAGGAGTCTATGTGCTTGGCTCAGCCTGAAGTTACCATCTTCCGCCTGGTGGGGTCCCTAGTTCCTGTAGAGTAATTGAAAGATTTGTATCGGCTTGATATGTATGCCCCTTGAGAGGTAACTGGGACACTGCCAGATGATGAACCATTGTTTCCTGGCTTCCTTTCCTTCCTCTCTGCATCCCCTCACTCTTCTAGTTAGTGACTGTTTGAATCTACCCTTTGGAACTCCGGGAAGGTCTAGGAAGCTGAAACCTTTCTCCTACAAAAAAGAAATGGGGGTTATAGAAGGGCTTTGGTATCAGGAAGATTCTGATGGGTTTCCACTTTGGTCACTGGATCCTAAGCAAATCTGACATGGGCAGATCCTTGATATCTGCTGTGTGTGGAACACTGCCACCAGACTGATAATCTCATCTAAACTTCTTGAGACTTAAGACTGCACAGAGGAAATTGTCCAGCTCCCTCAGCCTGCAGCCCAGCTCATGGAAGTGAGCTCACAAAAGAGCAACAGGACCTATTCTCTTTCAACCCATGGGATCAATAAAACTAGTACCTACTTGTTTCTGTAAGCTTAAGTTTCGAGGTGTTTTACTACACAGTAGATGTTTGACACACTTTTGGAAAGCGTATTCCACTGTCCATTCAACAGAGAGACAATATTTATGCTTAAGAGTTAGAAAACATTTTATATCAGTTCTTAATTCAACTAATGCAGTTTTTCTCTACAATTATTAGTGTAACTCTAATGAAGCTATTTTTATAAACTCTGAATTATATTTAACATAAGCTTTACAACCATAATGAAAGTTCATAGATTGGTTGCACTTTTATATAAGTGGGTTATATTTACTTTTTAGTATGCAAAATTTCATTATCTAAAAATGATTTGTGTTTTCCATTCCAATACTAATACTTCATAGTTTTCTTTCTTGCTCTGGCCAAGGCATCTGGTACAATTCTTAGGATTATTGTTAGTAGACATTGCTATCTTTTCTCTCTTCAAAAAGAAAGCTTTCATTATTTCATCATTCATTATGATTTCTGCTACAGTTTTTTTTTTTTCAATTACTTGTGTTTAAAAGATTCCTTATATTCTTTGTTAAGAACTTTTGTTATGAATTTTTCCTATCAATTGCTATCATCTTATGATTACTTTCTTCTAATTTTCTAATATGATATAGATGGAAGCATGAAGCTCAGGCTTCATGCGTACAAACGACATTAATAAGAAACGAATTTATTTCTATGCATGTAAGAAATGGCAAAGGGAATTATATACAAGATACCATTTGAAAGTGCAGCAGGACTGCATTGTATAATTCTCTATGTTAGTGTCTGTCGTGTTCTTTAGATTTGCTCAAAGGTAGCTAATATGCTTTTGATACACTTTTAAATTATATACATAATTTCCTTTGCCATTTCTCACATGCATATGCAAATAAATTAGTTTTGCATTAACATCATTTGTACCCATGTCAAGTAGACACTGACTCTAAATCTTACATGGATTTAGTGTAACAATTTTGTGGAATTATTCTGCTAAAGACCAAAAATAGTCAAAACTCTGATGAAGAAAATAAAAATCACTGCATGCCCTTGGCCTGATATTTATCAAGACTTGTTATCAACCTTTAGTAATTATGGTATATAAAATTGGTGTGGAAATACACAGGGAAATCAAAGGAACAGAAACAGACCTATGTATAGATACTTGCATACATGATCTTAGAAATACATCAAAGGTAGGATTTTAGATTCATGGCTGAACATACTTTTGGAGCTGGTTTTTGGACATGAGTTAACCATCTCCTCAGGTTGCCAGCCTTCTGAATAAAGCAACTATCCCATTTCTTATCAGCACTTGTCTCTGGAGTATTAGCTTTTGAAACGTGAGCAGCTAAATCAGAGTTTGGTTAGCAATCGGGCACTTACTGAAGTCTTTTCAGTAATAACAACAAAAACTTTATTCATATTTTATTCAAGATGAAATCGAGCAGGACCCTGTGGGGTTGCTGGGCATGAAAGCCTTTCCATGACCCCCATTTCTGTCATAGGAAATAGACTCCAATTTTCATGACCTTCCCTGAGTTCTAAAGGGCAGATTCTAACAGTTGCTGCTGAGAGATAGGAAGGCATGCAGAGACAAGTGAGGATCAGCCAAGAAATAATAGTGCAGTCTTGGGGCAGGGTCCTGATTCTGCCTCAAGGGAGCATTGTTCAGTCCTGTCTGACTCTGCGACCCCATGGACTGCAGCATGCTAGGCTTCCCTGTCCTTCACTGTCTCCTGGAGCTTGCTTAAACTCATGTCCATTGAGTCAGTGATGCCATCCAACCATCTCATCCTCTGTCATCCCCTTCTCCTTCCATCCTCAATCTTTCCCAGCATCAGGGTCTTTTCTAATGTAATGAATCAACTCTTTGCATCAGGTGGCCAAAGTATTGGAGCTTCAGCATCTGTCCTTCCAATACATATTCAGGACTGATTTCCTTTAGGATGGACTGGTTTGATCTCCTTTCAGTTCAAGGGACTCTCAAGAGTCTTCTCCAATACTACAGTTCAAAAGCATCAATTCTTCAGTGCTCAGCCTTTTTTATGGTCCAACTCTCACTTCCATACATGACTACTAGAAAAACCATAGCTTTGACTAGATGGACCTTTGTTGGCAAAGTAGTGTTTCTGCTTTTCAGTATGCCCTCTAGGGTTGTCATAGCTTTTCTTCCAAGGAGCAAGTGTCTTTTAATTTCATGGCTGCAGTCACCATCTGCAGTGATTTTGGAGCCCCCCAAAATAAAGTTTGTCACTGTTTATACTGTTTCTTCATCCATTCGCCACGAAGTGATGGGACCAGGTGCTGTGATCCTAGTTTTTCAAATGTTGAGATTTATCCCTCAAGGAATACACACAACAATATCTTTAAGCTCTTTACAGAACTAAAGTCCCAAACGAATGGAGGGCATTAGCATTTTTTATTTCAGATTAAAGGAACCAGAGAAACTTAAGAAACTATCTGAGGCCATATTAAAGGAACCACAGGAACTCATTAGATTACCTGAGACTAGATGAAAGAAGTGCAGGCTTTGCATATACCGTGATCCTGATCATCAACCCCACCCTTGAAAGCTTCTCACCAAGTCCTGGGACACATACTTTTGACAGACCTGTTGTATCTCCCTTTGTCTGGCAAAGCAACAGAGCTATTCTTTTATTTTTCATCCAAAACTCTTTCTCTGAGATTTGATTCAACAGCAGTGCACAGAGGCCAAATTTTCAGCACCAAACACTGTTGCAAATAGGGGAGAGAGACTGGACTTAAATTCCGGTATGGCATGAATTCATAGATAGTGGGGAGAGTAACAAGGTCAGTGTTTAGAAACTTACTAAGAGAAATTGGTTAGATATCAAGGGTGGAGGGATCCTTGCTGTTGGCAAGTCAGGAGGTCTACATCAGACATGGGGATGAGGATCTTGAACAGATATTAAGATAGGCAGGGTGCAGAAGTGGGGTCAATTTTTGAATAACTGACGTAGAATTCTTGCTAGTGGAGACTGGGATTCAGAGTGTTACCAAGAGTACAAGCTCACTCTGCTCACTGAATGACAGGCCGATAAATCCAGTAGATGAGGTGTTGAGGCAAAGAATATGACCTTATTTGGAGAGCTGACTGACCCAAAAGATGGCAGACTAACATCTCAAAATAACCATCTTTTTGGAACTGGATGTCAGGTTCTTTTAGTGATCAGAGATTGGGGGAGTTGAGGAAACAAAAAGACCATTTAATTCTTGCAAATATCTCCTAGAATGGCAAGCCTCAGGCAGGCAGATGTGCTAGTTTCACTTCCTCACAGTCATTTCACAGTTAGTGTGAAATGGAATATGTTGATTCCCATGTCCCCAAATGTGAATTTCTGAGCCATGCTGGCAAGCAGCAGACAATGCCATTTCCCACACAAGGAACTCGAGAATGCCACAGTCCTTCACAGCTGTGCAGGGCCAAGTTACTCCCTGTGAGCTAAACAAAGGCACTTTAGTTTAAGGATCAGGCAGAGGGGAGCAGGGTTCCCTGAGGCAGACCATTATGTACGCTATAATAACAAAAGAAGCGAAAAGCAGGATTTAACAGTCGCAGAAACAGATCCGATATGGGATCAAAATTAATTCTGCTTGGTTGTAAGAAGAGTCTGGTTAAAGTTGGTTGAGGAAGGACTCTCTGTCACTTGTACTAACCTAAGGTGTCATAGGTTTGTGATGTTTCCACCAAAGAGTCTATAAACATTTTGAAGGATCGTACTACAGGTTTCCCTAGGGCTTCTCAGGTGGCACTATTGGTAAAGAACTAGTGGTAAAGAACTCTCCTTCCAATGCAGGAGACATAAGAAATGCATGTTTGATCCTTGGGTCAGGAAGAAGCCCTGGAGGAGGGCATGGCAACCCACTCCAGTATTCTTCCCTGGACAATCCCTTGGATAGAGGAGCCTAGTGGGCTACAGTGCATGGGGTTGCGAAGAGTCTGACATGACTGAGCAAACATGTGTTGGCTGGTGATTCCTGTACCACACTGCAGAGTAGTAAGTGACTGTATGCAAGGGAAGAAGAGGATGCTTGTTAGTGATTTATTTATTTTAAGCTCTATTTTGTTTTAAAATTCTATTGCACTTTTTTTTTTTTTTTAAGAAGAGTGGAGGTATTCAGAGGCCTGATGAATACTGTTTAAGATTTTTGCTGGGGGAAAAAAAAGAATTCTGCTATCCATTGCTGAGCAACTAATGCTTAAAGTAAACTTTTCATGTAAGGGAGGGCTAATCTCATTCCCAGCCCTCGTTGTCTCCCCCCAACACCTCTTACATTTGTTTTTTTCTTCCCAGTTACCGGTGGCTCAGATGGTAAAGCATATGCCTATAATGTGGGAGACCTGGGTTCAATCCCTGGGTTGGGAAGATCTCCTGGAGAAGGAAATGGCAACCTACTCCAGTATTCTTGCCTGGAAAGTCCCATGGATGGAGGAACCTGGTAGGCTACAGTCCGTGGGGTTGCAAAGAGTCAGACAGGACTGAGCGACTTTACTTTCACTTTCCCAGTTACTGTGTATGTGACTTTCAAAATTGCTGCAGTTGACCAAATGCTCCCCAAGGTGAAGGACAAATGTAGTATTACTCAGCCATTAAAAAGAATTCATTTGAATCAGTTCTGATGAGATGGATGAAACTGGAGCCGATTATACAGAGTGAAGTAAGCCAGAAAGAAAAACACCATCACAGTATACTAACACATATATATGGAATTTAGAAAGATGGCAATGACGACCCTGTATGCAAGACAGGAAAAAAGACACAGCTGTGTATAATGGACTTTTGGACTCAGAGGGAGAGGGAGAGGGTGGGATGATTTGGGAGAATGGCATTCTAACATGTATACTATCATGTAAGAATTGAATCGCCAGTCTATGTCCGACGCAGGATACAGCATGCTTGGGGCTGGTGCATGGGGATGACCCACAGAGATGTTATGGGGAGGGAGGTGGGAGGGGGGTTCATGTTTGGGAACACATGTAAGAATTAAAGATTTTAAAATTAAAAAAATGAAAAATAAAAAATAAAAAAAAAAGAAAGGTGATCCCATTTTATGTGTATTTCAGGATGTTCATTAAAACCAGTAGGGAGCACTGGAAACTGAGCAGGACCCTGTGGGACCCTCCAGGTATAAGTCTTTTCCATGTCCCCTATTTCTTGTTGTAGGAAATAGGCTTCATTCATCTTCCTTGAACTTCCCTCAGTTCCAAAGTGCAGATTCAAACAGCTTCTCATCAGGGAAAGGAAGGGATCTGGAAATAAGGGAGGAAAAGGAGAAAGGAATGGCATCCCACTCCAGCACTCTTGCCTGGAAAATCCCATGGACGGAGGAGCCTGGTGGGCTGCAGTCCATGGGGTCGGGAAGAGTCGGACATGACTGAGCGACTTCACTTTCATTTTTCACTTTCACGCATTGGAGAAGGAAATGGCAACCCACTCTAGTGTTCTTGCCTGGAGAATCCCAGGGATGGTGGAGCCTGGTGGGCTGCTGTCTATGGGGTCGCACAGAGTCAGACACGACTGAAGCGACTTAGCAGCAGCAGCAGCAGCAGTCAAGAAACAGTGCAGCCTTGAGATAGGGTTCCCTTTTAAGAAACATACATAACTGTATCTCTGAGTTCTTCTGAAGGGACTAAGGGCCTCACCCAGGTGAAGGTGGTAACTTCAGGCTGAGCATAAGTTTGCTGGAGCACTGCCCTGTTACCTTACCACTAACCAATCAGAAGAAAATTGCATACCCTGCAGCCCTTATCCCAGATTTTCCTGTAAAAACTTTTCCCTCAAAGCCATCAGAGTTTGGGGTCATTGAGCACAGGCTATCCATCCTCCCTGCTGGTCCTACGATAAACCGTTCTCTGCTCCAAACTCCAGCACTGAGGCTTGTTTGGCCTCACTGTGCCTTGGGCACATGAACTTGCATTTGGTAACACGCTCACATTCTGAACATGTCTTCTCCGTTCTTTTGAACACAGAGTGTTCCATAGGGACATTCTCATGCTTGCTAAGAGTGCAGGCACCTCTTCAACTGTTTAGAAAAAGACTAGATTAATTTAAAAATCAGTTACTGTGCCCTCTCTCCCTAGGCTCTTTCAGAGTGCCTGGAGCTGTACCTTCTTTTCAAAGGAGAACTCAGAGGTCAGGAATTAGGGCTCTGGCTTTTGGCAAATTAGTCCTATTACAGGCAAATGGTTGATAAGAGGCAGAGGATGTGAAAGGCCATTGTGAATAGAAGATATTTAAGAGGAGGCTGGTTTAGGGGCTGAATGTTTGTATTATAATGGGTCTGAAATCCATCTGGCACCAGCTTCTTTCCTTGGCTACAGTTCAATCTTAAAACAAAAATGCTAGGATTTAATGTTTTGGATTGTTGGAATTTATAGCTTGAAATTGTATGTTATTTTATATTTTTTTACTAAAACAATTCAAAAAACTGAATTCTTTTACAACCAGGTACCATTCTACTTTAGTGTCCAGTCAACCCTCCAGTGTTTATCACTGTTCTGTTATTTCTACATGCTCTGTGTTTGGAATGGTCTCCCTGTGAAGAGATCAGAGTCACACCATATTAAACTAAAAATTTTTATACAATCATTGAGTCCCAGTGACTGTACCCATAAATTTCTGTTGGAGAAAATCAGCCAGGCCTTTGAAGTATTCTAATTCTGATATCCATAAGGATATGTATAGAATCCTCTCCCCCTACTTCATTATGTAATCATAATATTTATAAAAGAAGATAGTTTAAAATCAAATAATTATTTCAGAATTTCCTAAAAAAGAAAAAGTCACTGATTCTGTAACTCACTGCTTCTAGGGTCTGCTGGGACCCTCAGAGACTGTCGCTTAACCCTCACACTGTTTTGTCTCAATCAGGAGTGCACTGTGAACTGATCTATCCTACCCCTCTTCCCTTGCAGGTCATTGTTACCAAAGGAGAATGAAAGAAGCTCCTCTTTGCAAAGAGTACCTATTCTTGTTACCGAATGCCAGTTCATATGCCCAACACACAGGGAGGCCAAACAAACTGAAATGGTGATGTTTTGAGTGGAGAAAGATTTATTGCAGGGCCAAGCAAGCAGAATGAGTGGCTTAGTTCAAAGATCCCAAACTCTCTCATGGCTTTTTGGGGAAAAAAAATTTTATAGGCATAATTTGAGGTGAATGCTGTAGGGTGAATGACTTTCTTCCAGTTGGTTGGTGGTGAGGTAACAGAGTGGTACTCCAGGAATCTTGCTCAGCCTAAAGTTACCATCCTTCACCTGGATGGGGGCTTTAGTTCTTACAAAAGAACTCAAAAGTTCTCTTAAGGAAGAACCAGGACCCTGCCCCATGGCTTAATTACTGTTTCTTGACTGCTCCTCCCTTATCTTTGCATCCTCTCCCTTCCCTCATTAGCAGCTATTTGAACCTTCCCTTTGGAATTCTGGGAAGATCAAGGAGGCTTAAGAAGCCTATTTCCTACAAACGAGAAACAGGGGGCAAGGAAAGGATTTGTACCTGAGAGGGCTCCTCAGAGTTTTGCCGTTTCATGCTTACTGATTTTTCCTACTGTGTCTTCCTATTAAAATTATAAACCCAGTGGGAGCTGACATTTGATCAAATATTTGTGTTGTTTATCTAACAGATTTTAGCACAACTAGCTTCTAAGCATACCAAAGGTACTTGAAAAATGCATATTAAGATGATTGCTGAATTAAATGATTTTTCTAGGCTATTGAAGAAGTTAGAAACTAACATAATTCATAAAAGTTAATGATACACTCTGATGAAATTGAATCTATGGAACTAATGGGAAGTATGTTCTGAAAGAGATGGGAATACCAGACCACCTGACCTGCCTGTGGAGAAACTTATATGCAGGTCAGGAAGCAACAGTTAGAACTGGACATGGAACAGACTGGTTCCAAATAGGAAAAGGAATACATTAAGGCTATATATTGTCACCCTGCTTATTTAACTTATATGCAGAGTACCTCATGAGAAACGCTGGACTGGAAGAAGCACAAGCTGGAATCAAGATTGCTGGGAGAAATATAAATAACCTCAGATATGCAGATGACACCACCTTTATGGCAGAAAGTGAAGAGGAACTAAAAAGCCTCCTGATGAAAGTGAAAGAGGAGAGGGAGAAAGTTGGCTTAAAGCTCAACATTCAGAAAACGAAGATCATGGCATCTGGTCCCATCACTTCATGGGAAATAGGTGGGGAAACAGTGGAAACAGTGTCAGACTTTATTTTTTGGGGCTGCAAAATCACTGCAGATGGTGATTGCAGCCATGAAATTAAAACACACTTACTTCTTGGAAGAAAAGTTGTGACTAACCTAGATAGAATATTCAAAAGCAGAGTCAATATTTTGCCAACAAAGTCTGTCCAGTCAAGGCTATGGTTTTTCCAGTAGTCATGTATGGATGTGAGAGTTGGACTGTGAAGAAAGCTGAGTGCCAAATAATTGATGCTTTTGAACTGTGGTATTGGAGAAGACTCTTGAGAATCCCTTGGACTGCAAGGAGATGCAACTAATCCATCCTAAAGATCAGTCCTGGGTGAAGGACTGATGCTAAAGCTGATACTCCGATACTTTGGCCACCTTATGCGAAGAATTGACACATTGGAAAAGACTCTGATGCTGGGAGGGATTGGGGGCAGGAGGAGACGGGGACAACAGAGGATGAGATGGCTTGATGGCATCACTGACTTGATGGACATGGGTTTGAGTGAACTCCAGGAGTTGGTGATGAACAGGGAGGCCTGGCATGCTGCAAGTCATGGGGTCATGAGGAGTCAGACATGACTGAGCAACTGAACTGAACTGAACTGAATGGGAAGTATATAGTGGCAGTGAAGAGGAAAAATTATAATTTTACTTAGCTTCCTGCTCATTCTGCCTCTGTAACTCAGCTTGCTCCTTGGAGAGTCTGGATCACATAGGTCACGTAGTCTCGGAAAGTGGGGAGTTTCCAACTTTCTAGGAACTGGAGCTTATCTCACTCACCCTTGTCCTGCTCTTTGCAATTGCCCAGCCCTTGCAAAATTGCTTAATCATGCCTGTCTGTGTAAAGGTCAGGCACCCCCCTCCCTGTCCTGACTGCTGTTTCCGTGCTCATGAAACCCCATAGTTTAAACAAACATATTAGCAGCTAGTGTTGTCCACTATAGTCTGTCTACAAAAGCTCTGTAACCCCTTTGTTCGGGGATCTGAATTGGAGTGGTAACTCCTCTGGGCCCGTCGGCATAATAAACCTGAGTTCTCCAACTCTCCAAGTGTGGTGCTTGGTTTCTCGATTACTGGTTTCTGCAATAGCAGGACCAGTGCTGGCAACTTTCTAATCACAGAGCTGAGTGTCAAGAGGCAGCTTTCAGATGAATACCACCCTTTCCCTGTGCTGAATCATGATGATTTGATCACCTGAAGAGTGGCATTGTAGAGTGCTTTATGAAGATCCTGGTGAATGAGAAAGGGGAGTCTACAAGCCAGAAAGAGGGTTCTCACCAGAACCTGACCAGCCTGGCATCTGATCTCAGACCTCCAGCCTCCAGAACTGGAAAAATAAATGTCAGTTGTTTGCAAGCCACCCAGCCTCTGATATTTTGTTATAGCAGCCTGAATGGAAAGATGCTGTGGCCCATTCAAGTAAATTTTCAACCAACTATGTAGATTCATCTGTAAAATGAAGATATTGCAGCAAATTTAAAGGGTCTCTGTGAGGTCTAGGTGAATTATATGACTCTGTGTGTGTTTAATTTTATTTCTACTTGTTGTGCATAGACTGTGAACACTGGGACCTTGTAATTACATCTGGAGGGAGAGGGAGGGGGAGAAGTGTTAACTCAGGCACTCTATCAATTCTACACTTGTTCCTGCACTGGACATAATATGGTAGAATCATCCTGGGACTCCACAGCCCAGTTACAGTGGGTTTACCACTTCTTTTTTTCTTTTTTTGGTTCCTTATTAGTTTTGTGATGAATGAGACTATGGGAATCTCAGAATGTATGCTTCATGAAGAAGCAGTAGCCGAACTTATATTTGTTTAATATGTTTGAGTTAGTGAAATCTGAGAGAGACAGTGTTTTGTGGCGTTGGTTTTCAGGACACCCACTGGCAGGAAGAGTGAAGCTTCTGCCTGTTTGCCATCCCCTCACCCTGTCTCCCCCCTCAGTGCTGCCTGAGAGTTCGTGCAGGAGCATACTTCATCAATCTCATGTACACTGGGTGACAACATGGGAAGACACGAAAGGCATTGTGACATTATGGAGATCTGGATGAGAATTTTTTAAAATTGTTTTGCTTCCCATAAGGACAAGTAAAATCCTCTAGCATTAAGAGGTGATCAGCAAATATGGATTTAATTCGCTTGAAGTCTGAAAGAACAGGCAGCATCTCTTCTGTACTATTAATACTAACCTAGAGAGTATCCTGCCTGCAATGTGGTAAAACTGGGTTTGATCCCTGGGTTGGGAAGATCCCCTGGAGAAGGCTACCCATTCCAGTATTCTTGCCTGGAGCATCCCATGGACAGAGGAGCCTGGCAGGCTACAGTTCATAGGGTCGCAGAGTCGGACACAACTGAGTGACTTTCACAGAGGGATTAGAATCACTTCAAATGCTTCCAAATCTGTCATGATTGTTAGAATCCCAGTAGTCAAACAACAAAAATGAAACTTCAGAATTTTATAATAATATTTGTTAAATATTGATTATTTCAAAAGCAGCAAAAGCTGTTAGAAATAAAGTTTATGATTGCCTTCTCATTTTCTAGACTTGTATATCTAAACATTTATATAGTTTTAAATAAAAGTATGTGCTTGAATTTTATATGCTAATTTAAAATATTTATTTAAACTTGAAACACTTGTGTAATCAATAAATACATATTAAAAGTTTATAAGGTTGTTCAGAAATCATGTCTTATCAATGAAAAATTTGCCTAGGTTGAACAATCTCCCCAGCTGATAAATATACTGATTGTTTCCTATAAGTTGTTTAAAACAATTTTCTCAAATATCTTCAAAACTATATGGTAGTTTTTAGTCATTCATAACCTATTCTCATATAAGAATTTTCATTGCCCCAAGCATTCACAGCTACTATTAAGATTTCTTAATATAAGGTAGTAGTAATTGGATGCTTAGACATTTAGGTTCTTTTCATGTAAATAGTGCTGCAGTGAATATGGGGGTGGTCTATGTGTCATTTTGAATTATGGTTTTATCAGGGTATATGCCTAGTAGTGGGATTGCTAGGTCATATGGTGCTTTTATTTCTAGTTAATTGGTGGCTCAGCAGTAAGAATCTGCCTGCAATGCAGGTGACGTGGGTTCAATCCCTGGATTGGGAAGATCCCCTGGAGGAGGAAGTGGCAACCCACTCCAGATTCTTGCTTGGAAAATTCCATGGACAGAGAAGCCTGACAGGCTACAGTCTATGGGAACATGACTGAGCACTCACTCACTTACTTAAGAAGTCTTCATGCTGTTCTTCAGAGTGGTTGAGTGCCAAAGAGTTCTCTTTTCTCCACATCCCCTCCAGAACTTAATGTTTATAGATTTTTTTTTTTTTTTTGATGATGGCTATTCTGACCAGTGTGATGTGATTGATACCTCATTGTGGCTTTTACTTGTATTTTTTTATAATGAGCATTGTGAGCATTTTTTCATGTGCTCGTTGGCCATCTGTATGTCTTCCTTGGAGAACTGGCTGTTTAGGTTTTCCCCTCATTTTTTGAGTGCTGTTTTTTTTTTTTTTTTTTTTTTGTATATTGAGCTACACGAGCTGCTTGTATATTTCTGAGATTAACCCTTTGTCCGTTCCTTCCTTTGCAAATATTTCCTTCGATTCTGAGGGTTGCATTTTGTCATGTTTTGCTTTATTGTGCAAAAGTTTTAAGTTTAATTAGGTCCCATTTGTTAATTTTTGTTTTTATTTTCATTATTCTAGCAGGTGGATCCAAAAGGATCTTGATGCTATTTATGTTAAATAGTGTCTGCCAATGTTTTCTTCCAAGAATTTTATACTTGGTTTTTAATACATTTTGAGTTTATTTTTGTGTACATTATTAAGTAAGCAATTTTAATTTGTTAGCAACTTTAATTTCATTCTTTAACATGTGACTGTCCAGTTTTCCCAGCACCACCTATTGAAGAGGCTATCTTTTCTGCATTGTATATTTCTGCTCCCTTTGTTAAAGATAAGGTGACCATAGGTGTGTGGCTTTATTTCTGGGCTTTCTGTCTTGTCCCATTGATCTATATTTCAGTTTTTGTACCAGTATCATACTGTCTTAATAACTGTAGTGTTGTAATATAGTCTGAAATCAGGGAGCTTGTTTCCTTCAGCTCCATTTTTCCTGACTCAGGATTGTTTTGGCTATACAGAGTCTTTTGTAATTCCACACAAATTAAAAATTTTTTGTTCTAGTTATATGAAAAATGCCACTGGTAATTTGATGGGGATTGCTTTGAATCTGTAGATAGCTTTTGATGGTATAGTCATTTTCACAATATTAATTCTTCCAGTCCAGGAACATTGTAATATCTGTTTGTATCATCTTTCATTTCATTCTTCAGTGTCTTATACTTATCTGTGTACATGTCTGGAGACACTAGTCTCCATTGCAGGTTTAGTCCTAGGTATCTTATTCTTTTGTTGCAGTGGTGAACGGGATTGTTTCCTTAATTTCTCCTGATTTTCCACTTGTAGCGTGTAGGAATGCCAGGAATTTCTTTTTTTTTTTAAACTTCATATTCATTTGTAGGTTCAGTGTAATCCCAATCAAAATATATTTTGCACTACTGAAAGAAAGTTGTAGACAGGATGCTCCATTAGCACAAAATATTTTTTCTAAATATATATATTTTATTGAACTATAGTTGACTTAAAGTGTTTCAGGCACACAGCAAGGTGTTTCAGTTATATATATATACACACACATATATTATTTCCAAAATTATTTTCCATTATAGATTATCATAAGATATTCCCTGTACTATGCTGTAAACTTTTGTTGCTTGTTGCATATCTAATTTTTTAAAAAAATTAGAAGTCTAACATTCTATCCATACTAGATCAAGCAAGTGGAATAAAAATGCCATAAATGTTTTAGTTAGGCAAAAATTCATAAGTTTTCTAAAATATAATATACATACTATTTATATATATAGAGAAAAGCTTTTCAACTATGCTTGATAAAGGCTTAAGAAAGAACATTAAAAAGGAGGAAGGAAAAAGAAGAGATGGAGAAATTGGAAAACCAACTAATTGAAATGGGAGCGCTGAATATGAAATAGAAAAAGTGAAGCAAACTAGGTAAAAGTAAAGCATTATCATGTAGCCCAGATGTTTTTAGACATGGTAACTCATTGGAAATATATCTGGAGCTTTAGAGAAAAAAAGCAATCCGTTGGCATTTGTATTTTTCAAGATAATTCTGATATGCATCTGGATTTTAGAAACTGATTACAGAATTTTCTATTAAATTATAGTTTTGGTGATAAGAGAATTTTATTATTTTTCTTTGGCCAATCATGATACAATGGTACTAAGTGAGTGATAGTTACATAATCACAATAGTAAAAGATATTTATCAGTTTTTACAATCAATAGCTACATAAAAACTAAAAGATAATTACCATTGTAAGCCATGATTAATCTAATAATATAAAATAATTGCATAAGCAGGGTGATGTGGTAAGTGGAATTGCATACTTGCAGAAGCTTTCATCTGCCCAGCCAGTCTATTTCTTTTGGTTGGCACATTTAACCCATTTACATTAAGGTAATTATTGCTAAAGCTGAAACTCAAGTACTTTGGCCACCTCATGCGAAGAGTTGACTCATTGGAAAAGTCTCTGATGCTGGGAGAGATTGGGGGCAGGAGGGGACGACAGAGGATGAGATGGCTGGATGGCATCACCAACTCGATGGACGTGAGTTTGAGTGAACTGCGGGAGTTGGTGATGGATAGGGAGACCTGGAGTGCTGTGATTCATGGGGTCGCAAAGAGTCGGACATGACTGAGCGACTGAACTGAACTGACCTGAATTATCAATATGCCTGATCCTATTACTGTTTTCTTAATTGTTCAGGGTTTATTTTCTGTAGGTCTTTGCCTTCTCTTGTGTTTCCTGCCTAAGGAAGTTTCTTTAGCATTTGTTGTAAAGATGGTTTGGTGGCGCTAAATTCTCTCAACTTTTGCTTGTCAGGAAAGCTTTCGATTTCTCCGTCAAATCTGAATGAATCTTGCTAGATAGAGTATTCTTGGTTGTAGGTTCTTCCTTTTCATCACTTTAAATATACCATGCCATTCCTGTTCAGCTTCTAGAGTTTCTTTGAGAAGTCAGCTGATAACCTGATGGTAGTTCCCTTTTATGTTATCTGTCATTTTTTCCCTTGCTGCTTCTAATGTTTTATCTTTGTCTTTAATTTTTGTCAATTTGATTACTATGTTTCTTGATGTATTTCTCCTTGAATTTATCCTGCCTGGACCCCTCTGTGCTTCCTGGACTTGGTTGACTATTTCCTTTCCCATGTTGGGGAAGTTTTCAGCTCTTATCTCTTCAAATATTTTCTCGGGTCCTTATTCACTTTGTTCTCCTTCTGGGACCACAATAATGTGAATCCTGATGCATTTGATGTTGTCCCAGAGGTCTGTTAGTCTGTCTTCATTTTTTTTCCTCGTTCTTTTTTCTATTTTCTGTGGCAGTGATTTCCACCATTCTGTCCTCCAGGTGATTCATCTATTTTCTGTCATTTATCTATTATTATGCTATTGATTCCTTTTAGTGTCGTTTCATCTCTGTTTGTTGTTTAGTTCTTCTAGGTCTTTGGTAAACATTTCTTGCATCTTCCCCATTGTTTTCCTAAGATTCAGGATCATCTTCACTACCATTATTCTGAATTCTTTTTCTGGAGGATTAACCTGTCTTCACTTCATTTAGTTGTTTTGCTGGAATTTTATCGTGTCCCTCCATCTGGGACATAACTTTCTTCTTTTTCATCCTTATTAACTTTCTGTGATGTGGTTTTGGTTCTAGCCACTGTGGGATTATGATTCTTCTTGCTTCTTCTGTCTTCCTTCTGAAGGAGGAGGCTAAGGCTAGTGTAATTTTCCTGATGGGAGGGGCTGGCAGTGGAAAAAACTGGGTCTTACTCTGATGGTCAGGATGTTGGTCAGTAAAGTTTTAATCCAATTATCTGCTGATGGGTGGAGTTGTGGTCCCTCCCTGGTAGTTGTTTGTTCCGAGGCGACCCATCCCTGGGGTCTGTGGGTTCTATGGTAGGGTTAATGGAGAACTCCAAGAGGGCCTGCACCAAGAGCAACATTCCTGGCCTACTGCTGCTAGTCCCCCTGTCCCTGTGGTGAGCCCCTGACAATTCACACCTCCAAAGGAGTCTATCCAACACTAGCAGGTGGTTTTGGTTCAGTCTCCTGTGAGGTCACTATTTCTTTCCTCTGGGTCTTGATGTTTGTGCTCTGCAAGACTGGAGTCTCTGTTTCCCCCAGGCCTGTGGAAATCCTACAGTAAAATCCTGCTGGTCTTCAAGCTCAGATTCCCTGGGGATTCCTAGTCCCTTTACTGTATCCTCAGGCTGGGAAGCCTGATGTGGGGTCATGACCTTCACGACAGTTGGAGAAATTCCTTGGTATTGTTCTCCAGTTTGTGGGTCATGGACCTAGAGTGTATGGGATTTGACTTTTTCATGATTGTGCCTCTCCTACCATCTCGTTGCAGCTTCCTCTATATATTTGAATGTGGGGTATCTTTTTTGTGGGTTCCAGCATTCTCTTGTGATGGTTGTGCAATTTCTTGATGTGCTTTTGGTGCCTTTGCAGGAGGAGATAAGCACACGTCCTTTTACTTTGCCATCTTGAACCTGAAGCCTATTTATGTGTTTTTATTTTGGGTTGTGTTGCATCTTCATTGCTGTGCAGGATTTTGTCCAGTTGCAGCAAATGGGGGCTATTCTCTAGTTGTGCTGTGCAGGCCTCTTACTGCAGTGATTTCTGTTGAGCAGAGCATGGGCACTAGGGCACATAGACTTCAGTAGTTGTGGCATATGAACTCAGTAGTTGCAATTCTGGTTCCTGGGCTCTAAAGCACAGGCTCAGTAGTTGCAGTGCAGGAGTTCAGTTTCTCTGCAACATATGAGATCTTCCCCCATGTCTCCTTCATTGGTAGGTAGCTTCCTTATCACCGAGCCATCAGGGAAGCCAAGAAGCCATTAACATAATGAAATATTATTAATAAATGTTTTATTTTAAGGAAACTAATACTTTCTGAACTTTTTATTTTATGTATTTTTAAAAATTAATTTATTCTAATTGGAGGCTAATTACTTTACAATATTATAGTGTTTTTTGCCATACATTGACATGAATCACCCATGGGTATACATGTGTCCCCCATTCTGAACCCCCCTGCCACCTCCCTTCCCATCCATCCATCAGGGTCATCCCAGTGAACTGGCCCTGAGCACCCTGTCTCATGCATTGAACCTGGACTGGCAATCTATTAAAAATATGATAATATGCATGTTTCAATGCTATTCTCTCAAATCATCACACCCTTGCCTTCTTCCACAGAGTCCAAAAGTCTGTTCTTTATGTTTCTTTTACTGTCTCCCATATAGGGTCACCATTACCACCTTTCTAAATTCCATATATATGCCTTAATATACTGTATTGGTGTTTTTCTTTCTGACTTACTTCACTCTGTATAAAAGGCTCCAGTTTCATCCATCTCATCAGAACTGATTCAAATGCATTCTTTTTAATAGCTGAGTAATATTCCATTGTGTACATGTACCACAGCTTTTTTATCCATTCATCTACTTATGGACATCTAGGTTCCTTCCATGTCCTGGCTAGTGCTTTACTGGAGCAGCCGTGAAGAGATACCCCATGCCCAAGGTAAGAGATATTCAAGTAAGATGGTAGGTGTTGCAAGAGGGCATCAGAAGGCAGACACACTGAAACCATACTCACAGAAATCTAGTCAATCTAATCACACTAGGACCACAGCCTTATCTAACTCGATGAAACTAACCCATACCTGTGGGGCAACCCAAGACGGGTGGGTCATGGTGGAGAGGTCTGACAGAATGTGGTCCACTGGAGAAGGGAATGGCAAACCACTTCAGTATTCTTGCCTCGAGAACCCCATGAACAGTATGAAAAGGCAAAATGATAGGATACTGAAAGAGGTACTCTCCAGGTCAGTAGGTGCCCAATATGCTACTGGAGGTCAGTGGAGAAATAACTCCAGAAAGAATGAAGAGTTGAAGCCAAAGCAAAAACAATACCCAGCTGTGGATGTGACTGGTGATAGAAGCAAGGTCCGATGCTGTAAAGAGCAATAGTGCATAGGAACCTGGAATGTCAGGTCCATGAATCAAGGCAAATTGGAAGTGGTCAAACTGGAGATGGCAAGGGTGAACGTCGACATTCTGGGAATCACTGAACTAAAGCGGACTGGAATGGGTGAATTTAACTCAGATGACCATTATATCTACTACTGTGGGCAGGAACCCCTTAAAAGAAGTGTAGTAGCCATCACGGTCAACAGAAGAGTCCGAAATATAGTACTTGGATGCAATCTCCAAAACGACAGAATGATCTCTGTTCATTTCCAAGGCAAACCATTCAATATCACAGTAATCCAAGTCTATGCCCCAACCAGTAATGCTAAAGAAGCTGAAGTTGAATGGTTCTATGAAGACCTATAAGACCTTTTAGAATTAACACCCCAAAAAGATGTCCTTTTCATTATAGGGGACTGGAATGCAAAAGTAGGAAGTCAAGAAACACCTGGAGTAACAGGCAAATTTGGCCTTGGAATGCAGAATAAAGAAGGGCAAAGACTAATAGAGTTTTGCCAAGAAAATGCACTGGTCATAGCAAACACCCTCTTTCAGCAGCACAAGAGAAAACTCTACGCATGGACATCACCAGATGGTCAACACTGAAATCAGATTGATTATATTCCTTGCAGCCAAAGATGGAGAAGCTCTATACAGTCAACAAAAACAAGACCAGGAGCTGACTGTGGCTCAGATCATGAACTCCTTATTACCAAATTCAGACTGAAATGGAAGAAAACAGGGAAAACCGCTAGACCATTTAGGTATGACCTATATCAAATCCCTTAGAATTATACAGTGGAAGTGAGAAATAGATTTAAGGGCCTAGATCTGATAGATAGAGTGCCTGATGAACTATGGAATGAGGTTCATGACATTGTACAGGAGACAGGGTTCAAGACTATCCCTGTGGAAAAAAAATGCAAAAAAGCAAAATAGCTGTCTTGGGAAGCCTTACAAATAGCTGTGTAAAGAAGAGAAGTGAAAAGCAAAGGAAAAAAGGAAAGATATAAGCATCTGAATGCAGGGTTCCAAAGAATAGCAAGAAGAGATAACAAAGCTTTCTTCAGCGATCAATGCAAAGAAATAGAGGAAAAGAACAGAATGGAAAGACTAGAGATCTCTTCAAGAAAATTAGAGATACCAAGGGAACATTTCATGCAAAGATGGGCTCACTAAAGGACAGAAATGGTCTGGACCTAACAGAAGCAGAAGATATTAAGAAGAGATGGCAAGGATACACAGAAGAACTATACAAAAAGAACCTTTATGACCCGGATAATCACGATGGTGTGATCACTCATCTAGAGCCAGACATCCTGGAATCAGAAGTCAAGTGGGCCTTAGAAAGCGTCACTGTGAACAAAAATAGTGGAGTTGATGGAATTCCAGTTGAGCTATTTCAAATCCTGAAAGATGATGCTGTGAAAGTGCTGCACTCAATATGCAAGAAAATTTGGAAAACTCAGCAGTGGCCACCGGACTGGAAAAGGTCAGTTTTCATTCCAATCCCAAAGAAGGGGAATGTCAAAGAATGCTCTAACTACCGCACATTGCACTCATCTCACATGCTAGTAAAGTAATGCTCAAAATTCTCCAAGCCAGGCTTCAGCAATATGTGAAACGTGAACTTCCTGATGTTCCAGCTGGTTTTAGAAAAGGCAGAGGAACCAGAGATCAAATTGCCAACTTCTGCTGGATCATGGAAAAAGCAAGAGAGTTCCAGAAAAACATCTATTTCTGCTTTATTGACTATGCCAAAACCTTTGACTGTGTGGATCACAATAAACTGGGGAAAATTCTGAAAGAGATGGGAATAACTGACCACCCGACCTGCCTCTTGAGAAATCTGTATGCAGGTCAGGAAGCAACAGTTAGAACTGGACATGGAACAACAGACTGGTTCCAAATAGGAAAAGGAGTACGTCAAGGCTGTATATTGTCACCCTGCTTATTTAACTTCTATGCAGAGTACATCATAAGACATGCTGGACTGGAAGAAACACAAGCTGGAATCAAGATTGCCGGGAGAAATATCAATCACCTCAGATATGCAGATGACACCACCCTTATGGCAGAAGGTGAAGAGGAACTCAAAAGCCTCTTGATGAAAGTGAAAGAGGAGAGCGAAAAAGTTGGCTTAAAGCTCAACATTCAGAAAAGGAAGATCATGGCATCTGGTCCCATCACTTCATGGGAAATAGATGGGGAAACAGTGGAAACAGTGTCAGACTTTATCTTGGGGGGGGGGTCTCCAAAATCACTGCAGATTGTGATTGCAGCCATGAAATTAAAAGACGCTTACTCCTTGGAAGAAAATTTATGACCAACCTAGATAGCATATTCAAAAGCAAAGACATTACTTTGCTGACTAAGTTCCGTGTAGTGAAGGCTATGGTTTTTCCAGTAGTCATGTATGGATGTGAGAGTTGGACTGTGAAGAAGGCTGAGCAGCGAAGAATTGATGCTTTTGAACTGTGGTGTTGGAGAAGACTCTTGAGAGTCCCTTGGACTGCAAGGAGATCCAGCCAGTCAATTCTAAAGGAGATCAACCCTGGGATTTCTTTGGAAGGTATGATGCTAAAGCTGAAACTCCAGTACTTTGGCCGCCTCATGCGAAGAGTTGAATCATTGGGAAAGACTCTGATGCTGGGAGGGATTGAGGGCAGGAGGAGAAGGGGACGACAAAGGATGAGATGGCTGGATGGCATCACTGACTCGATGGACGCGAGTCTGAGTGAACTCCGGGAGTTGGTGATGGACAGGGAGGCTTGGCATGCTGCAATTCATGGGTTCGCAAAGATTCGGATGCGACTGAGTGACTGAACTGAACTGAACTGATGTCTCTTTCAATTCTGGTTTCCTTGTTGTGTATGCCCAGCAGTGGGATTGCTGGGTCATAAGGCAATTCTATTTCCAATTTTTTAAGGAATCTCCACATTGTTTTCCTTAGTGGCTGTACTAGTTTGCATTCCCACCAACAATTTAAAAGGGTTCTCTTTTCTCTGCACCCTCTCCAGCATTTATTGTTTGTAGATTTTAGATAGCAGTCATTCTGAATGGTATGAGACAGTACCTCATTGTGATTTTGACCTGCATTTCTCTGATAATGAGTGAAGTTGAGCAACTTTTCATGTGTTTTTTAGTGATCTGTATGTCTTCTTTGGAGAAATGTGTGTTATTTCTTTGGCCCATTTTTTGACTGGATCATTTATTTTTCTGGAATTAAGGTGCATGAGGTGCTTGTATATTTTTGAGATTAATTGCTTTGTCAGTTGCCTCATTTGCTATTATTTTCTCCCATTCTGAAGGCTGTCTTTTCACCTTGCTTATAGTTTCTCCTTCATGGTGCAAAAGCTTTTAATTTTAATTAGGTCCCATTTGTTTATTTTTGTTTTTTTTTTCCGTTACTCTGGGAGGTGGGCCATAGAGGATCCTGCTGTGGTTTATATCAGAGAGGGTTTTGCCTATGTTTTCTTGTAGGGGTTTTATAGTTTCTGGTCCTACATTTAGATCTTTAATCCATTTTGAATTTATTTTTGTGTGTGGTGTTAGAAAGTGTTCTAGCTTCATTCTTTTATAAATGGTTGACCAGTTTTTCCAGTACCACTTGTTAAAAAGATTGTCTTTTCTCCATGTATATTCTTGCCTCCTTTGTCAAGATATGGTGTCGTTAGGTCCCTGGATTTATCTCTAGACTTTATATTTTGTTTCATTGATCTATATTTCTGTCTTTGTGCCAGTACCATACTGTCTTGATGACTGTAGCTTTGCACTATAGCCTGAAGTCAGGCAGGTTGATTCCTCCAGTTCCATTCTTTTTCTCAAGATTGCTTTGTCTATTCGAGGTTTTTTGTATTTCCATACAAATTGTTAAATTATTTGTTCTAGTTCTTTGAAAAATACTGTTGATAACTTGATTGCATTGAATGTATAGATTGCATTGAATGTATAAATTGCTTTGGGTTGTATACTTATTTTCACTATATTGATTCTTCTGATCCATGAACATGCTATATTTCTCCATCTATTTGTGTCATCTTTGATTTCTTTCACCAGTGTTTTATGGTTTCCTATATATAGGTCTTTTGTTTCTTTAGGTAGATTTATTCCTAAGTATTTATTTCTTTTCGTTGCAATGGCGAATGGAATTGTTTCCTTAATTTCTCTTTCTATTTACTCATTGTTAGTGTATAGGAATGCAAGGGATTTCTGTGTGTTGATTTTATATACTGCAACTTTACTATATTCATTGATTAGCTCTAGTAATTTTCTGGTGGAATCTTTACGGTTTTCTATGTAGAGAATCATGCCATCTGCAAACAGTGAGAGTTTTACTACTTCTTTTCCAATATGGATTCCTTTTATTTCTGTTTCTTCCCTGATTGCTGTTGGTAAAACTTCCAAAACTATGTCGAATAGTAGTGGTGAGAGTGGGTACCCTTGTCTTGTTCCTCACTTTAGAGGAAATGCTTTCAAATTTTCACCATTGAGGATAATGTTTACTGTGGGTTTATCATATATGGCTTTTATTGTGTCAAGGTATGTTCCTTCTATTCCTGTTTTCTGGAGAGTTTTTTTTTAAATCATAAATGGATGTTGAATTCTGTCACAGGCTTTCTCTGCATCTATTGAGATAATCATATGGTTTTTATCTTTTAATTTGTTAATGTGGTGCATCACATTGATTGATTTGTGAATATTGAAGAATCCTTGCATTCCTGGCATAAAGCCCACTTGGTCATGATATATGATCTTTTTAATATGTTGTTGGATTCTGTTTGCTAGAATTTTGTTAAGGATTTTTGCATTTATGTTCATCAGTGATATTGGCCTGTAGTTGTTTGTGTGTGTGTGTGTGTGAGTGTGTGGCATCTTTGTCTGGTTTTGGTATTAGGGTGATGGTGGGCTCACAGAATGACTTTGGAAGTTTACCTTCCTCTGCAATTTTCTGGAAGAGTTTGAGTAGGAAGAGTTTGAGAAGAGTTAGCTCTTCTCTAAATTTTTGGTATAACTCACCTGTGAAGCTATCTGGTTCTGGGCTTTTGATTGTTGGAAGAGTTTTTATTACAGTTTTGATTTCCATGCTTGTGATGGATCTGTTAAGATTTTCTATTTCTTCCTGGTTCAGTTTTGGAAATTTATATTTTTCTGAGAATTTTTCCATTTCTTCTAAGTTGTCCATTTTATTGGCATATACTTGCTGATAGTAGTAGTCTTTTATGATCCTTTCCATTTCTGTGTTGTCTGTTGTGATTTCTCCATTATCATTTCTAATTTTGTTGATTTGATTCTTCTCCCTTTGTTTCTTGATGACTCTGGCTAATGGTTTGTGTATTTTATTTATCTTCTCAGAGAGCCATCTTTTAGTTTTGTTAATTTTTGCTATAGTCTCCTTTGTTTCTTTTGGATTTATTTCTGTCCTAATTTTATGATTTCCTTCCTTCTACTAACTTTGAGACTCTTCATTTCTTCTTTTTCTAGATACTTTAGGTGTAGAGTTAGGTTGTTTATTTGTTTTTTCTCTTATTTCTTGAGGTAAGTTTGTATTGCTATGAACCTTCACCTTCAGTTCTGTTCAGTCTCTCAGTTGTGTCCAATTCTTTGTAACCCCATGAATCGCAGCACACCAGGCCCTCCCTGTCCATCACCAACTCCCAGAGTTCACTCAGACTCACATCCATCGAGTCAGTGATGCCATCAAGCCATCTCATCCTCTGTCGTCCCCTTCTCCTCCTGCCCCCAATCCCTCCCAGCATCAGAGTCTTTTCCAATGAGTCAACTCTTCCCGTGAGGTGGCCAGAGGACTGGAGTTTCAGCTTCAGCATCATTCCCTCCAAAGAAATCCCAGGGCTGATCTTGTTCAGAATGGACTGGTTGGATCTCCTTGCAGTCCAAGGGACTCTCAAGAGTCTTCTCCAACACCACAGTTCAAAAGCATCAATTCTTCAGCGCTCAGCCTTCTTCACAGTCCAACTCTCACATCCATACATGACCACAGGAAAAATCATAGCCTTGACTAGACGGACCTTAGTTGGCAAAGTAATGTCTCTGCTTTTGAATGTGCTATCTAGGTTGGTCATAACTTTTCTTCCAAGGAGTAAGTATCTTTTAATTTCATGGCTGCATTCACCATATGCAGTGATTTTGGAGCCCCAAAAGATCAAATCTGGCATTGTTTCCACTGTTTTCCCATCTATTTCCCATGAAGTGATGGGACCAGATGCCATGATCTTCCTTTTCTGAATGTTGAGCTTTAAGCCAACTTTTTCACTCTCCTCTTTCACTTTCATCAAGAGGCTTTTGAGTTCCTCTTCACCTTCTGCCATAATGGTTGTGTCATCTGGATATCTGAGGTTATTGATATTTCTCCCGGCAATCTTGATTCAAGCCTGTGCTTCTTCTAGTCCAGCATTTCTCATGATGTACTCTGCATATAATTTAAATAAGCAGGGTGACAATATACAGCCTGGATGTACTCCGTTTCCTATTTGGAACCAGTCTGTTGTTCCATGTCCAGTTCTAACTGTTGCTTCCTGGCCTGCATACAGATTTCTCAAGAGATAGGTCAGGTGGTCTGGTATCCCATCTCTTTCAGCATTTTCCACAGTTTGTTGTGATCCACACAGTCAAAGGTTTTGGCATAGTCAATAAAGCAGAAATAGATGTTTTTCTGGAACTCTTTTGCTTTTTCCATGATCCAGTGGATGTTGGCAATTTGATCTCTGGTTCCTCTGCCTTTTCTAAAACCAGCTTGAACATCTGGACATTCACGGTTCACGTATTGCTGAAGCCTGGCTTGGAAATTTTTGAGCATTACTTTACTAGCGTGTGAGATGAGTGCAATTGTGCAGTAGTTTGAGCATTCTTTGCCATTGCCTTTCTTTGGGATTAGAATGAAAACTGACCTTTTTCAGTCCTGTGGGCTCTGCTGAGTTTTCCAAATTTGCTGGCATATTGAGTGCAGCACTTTCACAGCATTAGAACTGCTTTTACTGAATCCTGGTTTTAGGTTGTTGTGTTTTCATTTTCATTCATGCTATGCATATTTTTATTTCTTTTTTTATTTTTCTGTGATTTGTTGGTTATACAGAATCATGTTGTTTAGCCTCCATGTTTGTATTTTTACCAGTTTTTTTTTCCCCCTGTAGTTGACATCTAGTGTTACTGCATTGTGATCAGAAAAGATACTTGAAATGATTTCTATTTTTTTTAAATTTACCAAGGCTATATTTAGACCCAGGATGTGATCTGTCCTGGAGAAAGTTCTGTGTGCACTTTAGAAAAAGCTGAAACTCATTATTTTGGAGTGAAATGTCCTATAGATATCAATTAGGCCTAACTGGTCCATTGTATCATTTAGGGTTTGTGTTTCCTTGCTAATTTTCTGTTTATTTGATCTATCCATCGGTGTGAGTGGGGCATTAAAATCTCCCACCATTTCTGTATTACTATTAATTTCTTGCATACTTGTTAGCATTTTCCTTACATATTGCAGTGCTCCTATGTTGGGTGCATATATATTTATAATTGTTACATCTTCTTGAATTGATCCTTTGCTTATTATGTAGTGTCCTTCTGTGTCTTTTTTCACAGCCTTTATTTCAAAGTCTATTTTATCTGATATGCATATTGCTACTCCTGCTTTCTTTTGGTCTCCATTTGTGTGAAATATCTTTTTCCAGCCCTTCAATTTCAGTCTGTATGTGTCCCTTATTTTTGAGGTGGGTCTCTTGTAGACAGCATATATAAGGGTCTTGTTTTTGTATCCATTCAGCCAGTCCTTGTTTTTTGGTTTGGGCATTCAACCCATTTTCTTTTAAAGTAATTATTGAAAAAAAAAATAAAAAATTAAAATTAAAAAAAATAAAGTAATTATTGATAATTATGATCCCATTACCATTTACTTTGTTGTTTTGGGTTTGAGTTTATAAACCTTTTCTGTGTTTCCTGTCTAGAGAAGATCCTTCACCGTTTGGTAAAGAACTGGTTTGGTTGTGCTGAATTCTCTGAGCTTTTGCTTGTCTGTAAAGCTTTTGATTTCTCCTTCATATTTGAATGAGATCCTTGCTGGGTATAGTAATCTCGGTTGTAGGTTTTTCTTTTTCATCACTTTAAGTATGTCCTGCCATTCCCTTCTGGCCTAAAGAGTTTCTTTTGAAAAATCACCTGTTACCCTGATGGGAATCCCTTTTTGTGTTATTTGTTGCTTTTCCTTTGCTGCTTTTAATATTTGTTTTTTGTATTTGATCTTCATTAATTTGATTAATATGTGTCTTGAAGTGTTTCACCTTGGATTTATCCTGTATGGGACTCTCCAGATTTCTTGGACTTGAGTGGCTATTTCCTACCCCATTTTAGGGAAGCTTTCAACTATTATCTCCTCTAGTATTTTCTCATGGCATTTCTTTTTCTTGTCTTCTTCTGGGAGACCTATGGTTTGAATGTTGGGGCATTTAACATTGTCCCAGAGCTCTCTGAGGTTGTCCTCATTTCTTTTCATTCTTTTTTCTCTTTTCCTCTCTGCTTCATTTATTTCCACCATTCTATCTTCCACCTCACTTATCCTATCTTCTACCTCAATTATTCTGCTATTGGTTCCCTCTAGAGTGCTTTTGATCTCAGTTATTGCATTATTCGTTATTGATTGACTCTTTTTTATTTCTTCTCGGCCCTTGTTAAACATTTCTGGCATCTTCTCAATCCTTGTCTCCAGGATATTTATGTGTAACTCCATTTTGTTTTTAAAAATTTGAATCATCTTTACTATCATTGTTCTGAATTCTTTTTCAGGTAGACTCCCTATCTGCTCCTCTTGTTTTTGGTTTGGGGGGCATTTATCATGTTCCTTTATCTGCTGAATATTTCTCTGCCTTTTCATTTTGTTTAGATTGCTGTTTGGGGAGGGCCTTTCTGCATGCTGGAAATTTATGTTTCCTCTTTATTTTGGAGGTTCCTCCTTGTGGGTGTGGTTGGACAAGTGGCTTGTCAAGGTTTCCTGATTAGAGAAGCGTGCATCTGTGTTCTGGTGGGTGGAGCTGGAACTTTTCTCTCTGGAGTACAATGAAGTGTCCAGTAGTGTTTGAGTTGTCTGTGGGTTTGCTGTGACTTTTGGCCACCTGTATTTTAATGCTCAGGGTTATATTCCTGCATTGTTGGAGAATTAGCTTGGTATGTTTGCTCTGAAACTTGTTGGCTCTTGGGCGGAGCTTGGTTTCAGTGTAGGTATGGAGGCTTTTGGATGAGCTTTTGTTGATTGATGTTCCCTGGAGTCAGGAGGTTTTGGTGTCCTCAAGTTTTGGATTTAAGCCTGCTGCCTCTGGCTTTCAGTCTTATTCTTATAGTAGCCTCCAAACTTCTCCATCCATACAGCACCAATGACAAAACATATAGGTTAATGGTAAAAAGATTCTGCAGAGTGAGGGATGCCCAGGGGTTCACAGAGTTACAAGGAGAAGAGAAGAGAGTTATAAGAAGAGAAGAGGGAGGAGGGAGGTAGAGGTGACCAGGAGAAGAGGGGGATTCTAAGGGAAGAGAGCAATCTAGCCAGTAATTAATTCCCTATGTGCTGTCCAGAGTCTGGAACACTTAGAGAGGTCCACAGAGTTATATAGTGAAGAGAAGAGGGAGAAGGGAGGTAGAGATGACCAGGAGAAGAAAAGGGGGAGGCAAAAGTGGAGAGACCAGTCTAGCCAGTGATCAGTTACCTAAGTGTTCTCCACAGCCTGGAACACCCACGGAGATTCACAGAGTTGGGTAGAGAAGAGAAGGGGGAGGGAGGAGATAGAGGTGATCTGGGGGAGAAAAAGGAGAGTCAAAAGGGGAGAGAGCACTCAAGCCAGTAATCACACCCATAAGTAAAAATGGGTACTGATGATTAGATTTTTAAAGGTACAACTTGATAACAAATACCAAAACACAAAGATTAAAAATCTAGAGTAAAAAATAAATAAATAAATAAATAAATAAAAATAAAAATCTAGAGTAGACGCTAGACTCTCAAAAATACAATATTAAAAAAATAAAACAAAATCACAAAAATTATTAAATATATATATGAAATTTACTTTAAAAATAGGGTATTTTTGGCAAGGTAATAGTAGGTTATAAAAATGAAAATTAAAGGAGTAATAAAGAACTTAAAATTTTAAAAATGATAGTAGTAAAATAAATCTAGGAATTTCTCTGGAGCTGTTGAGGGCAGCGTGGGGTAAGTTCAATTTCAAATAATTCCTTGTTCCAGCTTATTCCTCTTCTCAAGGTTTTATAGGCCCCTTCCAATGCTTGCTGCTGCTGCTAAGTTGCTTCAGTCGTGTCTGACTCTGTGCGACCCCATGGACGGCAGCCTACCAGGCTCCCCCATCCTTGGGATTCTCCAGGCAAGAACACTGGAGTGGGTTGCCAGTTCCTTCTCCAATGCATGAAAGTGAGAAGTGAAAGTGAAGTCGCTCAGTCGTGTCCAACTCTTTGTGACCCCATGGACTGCAGCCTACCAGGCTCCTCTGTCCATGGGATTTTCCAGACAAGAGTACTGGAGTGGGGTGCCATTGCCTTCTCCATTCCAATGCTTAGTCAATGTTAACTACAGAGTTTTAGTCTGTTGCAAGTGGTTCCCTCTTCTTTGTTTATTTTGACTTCCTCTGTTTCCAAGTCTCTTTAGTGTCTAATTTATGCCTTGATGCAAGGGGGTAAAAGTGGTCACTTATTTTGGCTCACTTGTTCAGTTGTGCTGTGGGGAGTGAGGAACACTGCAAATATCACTGGCATGTGTGGGGTGTGCTCACAGGGTGTGGACCACACTGGGTTTCCCACAGCTCATGGCATGTGGACTTTCCTGGTCTACACTGTTCAGGCTCCAGGTTGCTGTGCTGGGGAACTGTCCAATGTGGGCTCTGGGTTGCGTACACCTCCCAGATCTAAGCCACTCAGGTTCAGGTTTTCCGGTACTCCACAAAGGTACAAACTCGGTTGGGCCTGCATTTTGTGCACCTCCACGTCCAAGCAGCTCAGGCGACTGGGTGCTTGGTGAGTGTACTCTCCCCAGGTGGGTTCAGGGGGGTCCATCTTATCTCCTCCCTGTCCCAGCTGCTAGGTTTCCTGGGTGCGCAGTGGGAGCGCCGTCTCACATGTGCCGTGTGTCTCCTCTCGGGAGCTGATCTCTGTCTGTGACCTTCCTGGCAGATGTCAACTGTCCAAGATACCAGAAAGACTTGGTTAACAACTGGGAGCCTGCTTGCAGTTTGGTAGGGGATGCCATCTCTGGGGCCATGCTTGCCCTTCGCCTTCTGGCTCTGGCTGCCCGCCTGCCTGCCTCTCTGCCTCTGGTGGGGGGTGGGCTGGTCTGCAACAGGCTAACTCTCCTCTGGTATTCGCTCAATCCTTTGTTCTGTGAGCAGGCCCAGCAGTGCCTTAGGTTAGAGCTTTTTGCTGCAAAGTTCTCTCTCTCTCTCTTTTTTTTCTCTCTCCCTCTGTCTATCCCACAGTTTGGGTTGCTATCTCACATTAGCTTCCTCAGATTGTCCTTAGGGCATTCGGGCCCGGTCCTTACCCTAAGCATGCAACTGTGCCTCTCTGTTCAGCCCCTGCTTGCTGGTGGCAGACGTGAGCATCTGGGCTGCTTCTCCGCTGGGAGTTGCAGTTAGGCACGTATTCTATGGTGTTTCCCCACACCGCACCACACACCCCACCCCCACCCACGCCCTCCCAGTTATGTTGCCCTCTGAGATTCCAAAACTCCCCTCAGGCCTGCCAGTGAGAGGGTTTCCTGGTGTTTGGAAACTTCTCCTCCTCATGACACCCTCCCTGGGGTGGGTCTCCGTCCATAACTCTTGTCTCTCTTTTTGTCTTTTACATTTTGTCCTAGCTCTTTTCAAAGAGAATGGGCTGCCTTGCCGGGTGCCTGGTGTTCTCCACCAGCATTCAGAAGTTGTTTTCTGGAAGTTGCTCTGCATATAAATGATCTTTTGATGAATTTTTTGGGGGAAAACGTACTCTCCCCTTTCTATTCCTCTGCCATCTTAGGACCTCCCCTCTGAATTTTTTATTTTTAAATTGACTCTAGTAATACTAAATTTGGACAAATTCTCTAATTAAGGCCCAAATCTCAAAGCAGTAGGATGCTGAATCTAGCATCTTTAGTTGCCTTGAATTAATATAATGACAGACCTAATTAGATAAATGTTGTGGTTTTCATGGTCTGATATTTTAGCAGCAATTTGCAAAGACTTGCCATGAAAGAACATTTATTTTGGTTTTATTAATATTGAATAAAATGTTTTTGTATTTTATTCAATATTCAGTCAGTTCAGCCACTCAGTCATGTCTGACTCTTTGCAACCCCATGAACTGCAGCATGCCAGGCCTCCCTGTCCATCACCAACTCCCAGAACTTGCTCAAACTCATATCCATTGAGTCAGGGATGCCATCCAACCATCTCATCCTCTGTCATCCCCTCCTCCTCCTGTCATTCTCTTCACCAATATTAGTGAAAGATTAAAAGATATTTTGAGAGATATTTTTGTATCTCTCAAACACAGTGTGACCTGATTGAGAGATATTTTTGTATCTCTCAGAAACAGTGTAACCTAAATATAAGATGATGTTAAGCAGCATTGCGATTTACAGATATTTCTTTTGTTTGATTATATTTTTTGTGTGCATGTTTCTATGCAAATAAATGTACACACATACATAATCCTGTATTTTAAGTGATCTCATGTTTACTAATCTCCTCATGAGCCCTTTTCTCCTTGAATTCTCAGTCCTACTGTTCCCATCACTTCCTTCAGCTGACACATTCCCTCTGCAGACTTACTTCCTTGAACACACAGGCTACTAATATTGATTGCATTTTTCACTCAGAACCTCCATGAAGATGATTTTCATCTGATGTGGACTTCCCATCAGAGCCTTACCATCCTCTGTAAGGATGCCTTCTGATCTGATACGGATGCCTTCTGATACTGAAAACCTCTGACTTTGATTCCTGTGCTGAAGTTTAAACATAGTACTCCATCCCTGACATGAAAGAAAAAAATTAAGAGAAAAGAACATACCCCCACTACAAACTGTTCTGTGGTTGCATGGAAGCAGATAATTACAAAACAAAGCCTGAAACACACAGAGAACGTAGACAAGAGTTATTCTAGTGTTCTTTGTATGCTTTTGTGTTTATTTTTCCTCCCACTAACTTCATGTATGTGGAAAACCTGTTTCTGCCTCCCTGTTTTCTGACTGTTTGTCATCATTTTTGAAGGCCTTCAGACAGGTGTCCTGTCCATCCAGTCTTGCCACATCAAGCAGCAGGCAAAGCCCCTGCTCCAAATTCTCTTTTAGTCTCACTGCTTTTAAAACATTCTGTCCACCCAGGAATGGGTCCCATGGCTGCCTTGGTGGGCTCCTGCTGTGAATCACCAGTTAGTCTGCTGTGATCTCTGGGGAAATGGGCCAACAGTCTGCTCTTCCTACCTAGTATTATCTTACTACAGAGTCAGAGGTAAGTCCACACTGTGCAGTGAATGGGCTATTACACATCCTACTGATATAGAAGATCGCGGAATCCATTCCCATCTCCTCATGGCAAATAGATGGGGAGAATGTGGAAACAGTGTCAGAGTTCATCTTCTTGGGCTCCAAAATCAATGCAGACAGTGACCATAGCCACAAAATTAAAAGATGCTTGCTCCTTATAAGAAAAGATATGGTAAACCTAGAGAGTATACTAAAAAACAGAGACATCACTTTGCCTACAAAGGTCTGTATAGTCAAAGCTATGGTTTTTCCAGTAGTCATGTACAGATGTGAGAACTAGACTATAAAGAAGGCTGAGTGCTGAAGAATTGATGCTTTCGAACTGTGATGTTGAAGAGACTCTTAAGAGTCCCTTGGCCAGCAAAGAGATCAGACCAGTCAATCCTAAAGGAAATCAACCCTGAATGAATATTCATTGGAAGGACTAATGCTGAAGCTGAAGCTCCAATACTTGGGCCACCTGATGTGAAGAGCTGACTCATTGGAAAAGATCCTGATGCTGGGAAAGATTGAAGGCAGGAGGAGAAGGGGACGACAGAGGATGAAATGGTTGGATGGCATCACTAACTCAATGGATAGGAGTTTGAACAAACTCTGGGAGATAGTGAAGGACCAGGGAATCCTGGCATGCTGCAGTTCCTAGTATTGCAAAGAGTCGCTGAACAACAACTGATAACAAAGGGCAAGGCAAGGATCTGAACTATAATTCCAGAAAAGAGCATAAAATCCAACAAAGAAAACAGGAGTATTACTCAGCATCTGACATTAGTACACAATTAATCCTACCTCAGTGTCTGTGTCTAAGCTGTACTGCCACATACAAGTGTGGCAGGTGGGTCCATTGGCAATGTTGGCACTAAGAACAGGTTCAAGGTCATCCGCATTCAGATTAGTGATCAGTAAAGTGTTTTAATGATCCCAGTCATGACACATGGAAAAGGAAATGGCAACCCACTCCAGTATTCTTGTCTGGAAAGTACCATGGACAGAGGAGTCTGGCAGGCTACATTCCGTGTGGCTACAAGGAAGCAGACATGACTGAGCAACTGCGCACAGAATATTATGTCACAGAAAATTGAAAGAGTTTTAAGAGTGAAGGAAGATACAAGGGAGAATGGCTTCTAGTAAAAAAGGACTGTTGGAACCTCAGGGCCCCTGTGTTTCTACCATCAAAGATCATGTCACTGAAACAGTGAACCATTGCAACTTTGAACATGGACAGATAGTCTACAGCCTGGGTGGTATATCAGTTGAGGGACATGTGGGGCTTGCCTTCAAGGAGTGACAACATAGGATGGAATTAGAGAGTTGAAATAACTAGAAAGAACAAAAAAGGAAGAATACTTGGGACATGTGATGGATGTGAGATGGGTTGTGAAACTCTGACCACCTACGTCTCCAGGTAGACACATTTGGGGAGAAGCTCAGGTGAGATGTTTGAAATCTCTTAAAAGATGCTTGACACTTTCGTGAAATCTTAAGGTAAGTCCAGTTTCAGTACCAAACACACAGAGCACAGGGAAGACTTTTGCTTTGACTGTAATCTAGGGTTGAACTGGGAGGTGCTCAGCCCCACATCTCAGAGCATCAGGCTCTCTGGGAGTAGCACACACTTGGATGCCTGCAAGTTGGTAAGCTTTCTGCCAGGTGCCTGCTGAAATGTGCTCACAGCCTCCAAAGGGCACTTTGTTAATGTCCTTCATGTTGCAGATATGAAACAGGTGCCTGACCTGCCCCACCTCGACCTCAGGGCCTGTTGACCATCTCTGAATCCCTCTCTCCTTTCTGTGGCTCTGCTGAAATGTCCCCTCATCAGAGGCCTTCCCTGTTCACCCCTCTGAGGCACTGTCCAGCTTGATTTGCTGCAAGTCACCCTACAACCTTCCTTGCTGTCCGTGTCCCTTGTAGAATTAAGCAGAGACTGTTGTGGCCCCAACATCTTCAACCATGTGGCAGTTTGAGTTCAGCCACAAGGTTAGATGAGTGGTGAAGTGAAAGTCGGTCATTTGTGTCTGACTCTTTGCAACCCCATGGACAATACAGTTCATGGAATTCGCTGGGCCAGAATACTGGAGTGAGTAGCATTTCCCTTCTCCAGGGGATCTTCCCAACCCAGGGATCGAACCCAGGTCTCCCACATTGCAGGTGGATTCTTTACCAACTGGGACACAAGGGAAGCCCAAGAATACTAGAGTGGGTAGCCTATCTCTTTTCTAGTGGATCTTTCTGACCCAGGAATCAAACTGGGATTTCCTGCATTGCAGGAGGATTCTTTACCGACTGAGCTATCAGAGAAGCATGCATTGCTTAAATAATGTGACCTTAAAGGATATTACATGATTATTCATTCCAGCTCTTTCAAACCAAGCTGGAAAACTTTTTTTACCAGACACTGTGAGGGAGGAGTGGCGAAAAGGAAAATGATGCTTCACTTAGTAAGCCATTCAGAAAGAAGTTTCTGCATAATTCTATTTGATGCATTACATTATGACATTATTACATTATGACATTATAACCCTAACCCTAACCCTAACCCTAACCTGACATTATTACATTATGACATTACATTATGATTATGTAGAAGCTGAACCGATTGAGTGTTGAAGGACAAGGTGGGCTGGGAGCCTCAGATCTGATCTTGAGTCGAAGGCAGTGATGATGCTTGCTGCCAGGTGGGAGTGGATGGCAGCTGAAGTAGGTATTTAGTTTCCTCCCTTTATATCCTTCTCTGCATCCTCCTCTGCTCCTTCTATACTGTCCAACCTTCCCTTCTAACCCTACCACATCTGCATCACCTCTGCTGGGCTGACCTGATTGGCTACTCTGAGCTTAAGAAGAGGGATGTCTGTGTCACTGGCCAGAGAGTGTCTATCAGGCATCCAGCCACTTTCCCCCAACTTACCTCATGGAGGAGCCTCTTTCTGTTTTACTCCTGGAAGGAAGTCTGCTCAGACATCTATGTTTCTCCCATCAAGGATCATGTCACTGAAACAGTGAACCATCACAACTTTAAAGATGGACAGATAGTCTACAGTCTGGGTTGTATATCAATTGAAGTCTCCTCCCTGCCTTGCAGCAGAAGCTCTAACTACCTGCAGACCCCTGCTGCCCAGTACTATTGCCAGTGGTCTCAGGAAGCTGTTGACATTTAGATTAGTGAAAAATAAATAAAGTTAAACTTTGCTCCCTCAGTGGCACTAGCCACATTTTAAGTGCTAAATTATCAGACTTTTATATAGGAATGCTTCTAGCATTGCAGAAAGTTGTACTTTTTTTTTTTTTTTTTTTTACTTTATTTTACTTTACAATACTGTATTGGTTTTGGCATACATTGACATGAATCCACCACGGGTGTACATGAGCTCCCAAACATGAACCACTCCCACTCCCACCTCCCACCCCACGTCATCTCTCTGGATCATCCCCGTGCACCAGCCCCAAGCATCCTCCATCCTGCATCGAACATAGACTGGCAATTCGTTTCTTACATGATAGTATACATGTTTCAATGCCATTCTCCCAAATCATCCCACCCTCTCCCTCTCCCACAGAGTCCAAAAGTCCGCTCTACACATACGTGTCTCTGTTGCTGTCTCACATACAGGGTCATCATTACCGTCTTTCTAAATTCCATATATATGTGTTAGTATACTGTATTGGTGTTTTTCTTTCTGGCTTACTTCACTCTGTATAATTGGCTCCAGTTTCATCTACCTCATTAGAACTGATTCAAATGTATTCTTTTTAATGGCTGAGTAATACTCCATTGTGTATATGTACCACAGCTTTCTTATCCATTCATCTGCTGATGGACATCTCGGTTGCTTCCATGTCCTGGCTATTATGAACAGTGCTGCGATGAACATTGGGGTACATGTGTCTCTTTCAATTCTGGTTTCCTCAGTGTGTATGCCTAGCAGTGGGATTGCTGGGTCATAAGGTAGTTCTATTTGCAATTTTTGAAGGAATCTCCACAGTGTTCTCCATAGTGGCTGTACTAGTTTGCATTCCCACCAACAGTGTAAGAGGGTTCCCTTTTCTCCACACCCTCTCCAGCATTTATTGCTTGTAGACTTTTGGATCGCAGCCATTCTGACTTGTGTGAAGTGGTACCTCATTGTGGTCTTGATTTGCATTTCTCTAATAATGAGCGACATTGAGCATCTTTTCATGTGTTTGTTAGCCATCCGTATGTCTTCTTTGGAGAAATGTCTATTTAGTTCTTTGGCCCATTTTTTTATTGGGTCGTTTATTTGTCTGGAATTGAGCTGAAGGAGTTGCTTGTATATTTTTGAGATTAGTTGCTTGTCAGTTGCTTCATTTGCTATTATTTTCTCCCGTTCAGAAGGTTGTCTTTTCACCTTGCTTATATTTTCCTTTGTTGTGCAGAAGCTTTTAATTTTAATTAGATCCCATTTGTTTATTTTTGCTTTTATTTCCAGTATTCTTGGAGGTGGAGACAGTGTCCATGACAGGAGCTATGCATTTCATCATATTTTCTAGTCCAATAGTAAGTTTATAGGTGGGAAGAGTACAAATGTCAGGCTGCTCAGAGTTCCTGTCAGCAGTCCCCATAGCCAGGGCCTGGGAATTCCAGGTCTTCTCTGGCCATTATTTCTGATTTTCTTGTCTTGCCTTCAGAAGGCCTGAGGAGAAATGAGTCTTCAGGCACAATTCACAAACCAGAGACCCCAGCCTCACAGTGTAGTTCACTCCTGCAGGGGAAGAGTTCTGATGTGGTCAACAAGCCTTTCCTATTTTTCCCTTACATATTCTGTCACCAGTAGGCTAGTTATTAGAAAAATAAACTCTATCCTATAGCTATTTTCAAGTGCTGATTCATCACGTGTTTCTGTGCTTTGCATTACAAAATTATGCTCTGAGCAGTTTGTATTTCTGATCGCCGAGGTGAGAAGCAGTGAGGGTTCCCCAGGACAAATAAAAGAAGGGAGGTGTTCCTTCAAAGACAGTGCCACCCCCCATCCTCTACCCCACTACAAGCAAAGAGAATAAGGGAAACTTGGAAAAGTTGGAATATTTGGAAAGTAAAAAATTTTGTGCATCTGCTTGTATTTTATTTTTTATTGGCCTCTTATTTTGAAAAATGCTATTCTGAATAAATATAAGTTGTAACACTTTTTCGTGCCCTATATTCTTATAGTGATCTCAGCAAGGTAACAGTGAGCAGTGTCATGAAGAGAGATCTTAATTCCCTGCCCAAGCCTTGAACCTGGGTAGCCGAGATGAAAACCAGAAATCTTAGTCACCAAATGAGAAAGAGCTAGAGGCAAGAAGCTAATTTTCCCTGGATCTTTGCCCCCAGTGATAAATGCACTTGTCACAGAGGTAGAAACTATAAATACAGGTACGAAGTTTATTATTAGAGACACAGCAAAAGAACACGAGGAGAGCACAGAGAGAAACAGTTTGTTTAGTTGAGACAGAAGCAAGGCAGAGAAGAACACCTGGAGAGAAAGAGTGTGCTCATCCTCCCTAGTGAGGAGGAGCCCAGGAAAGAGGTGCTTGAGAGATTTATAAAGCAGTTCTCCCAGGTCTTTGTCTTCCTTCAGGCTAGTTATCTAGTTTCTTTTTCCACACCTGAACTCCCCTGGGACCTTCCCCTGGGGTGCATACGCACCCCTCAGCCAAGATGGATCTCGAAGTGAAGGCTTTTGGGAGGAGCCAGACTCATTACCAGCTGGAGTTGTCCCGACTTTTGATGCCAAGGAGCCTTTCTGTGCGTGTGTCATGTCTTCCTTGTTCTTTACTTAGAAGGGACTTTGCCTCTCTTTGTGTTTGCCTCTCTCAGTTATTCCCTTGAGGTGTTAACAAGAGACAAAGACTGGCTATTTACCCTGTTTCTATTGTTACTTCTATTTCTGAGAGCAAAGGGGGATCTCATTGTCAATTCCTCAACTGGACCCCACCTATCTCTTATCTCAGGAAATGCAAAAAGAAAACTGGCCGATTGTAAATGTCCAACCTGAAGCCCATCTATCTCCTACCTCAGAAGATACTCTGAGATATGAGGTTGAATTATTAAGTATGAATGCATCTAAGTCACTTCCTCCTTCCTGGGATTAGAAGAGTGTCACTAAGCTCTTCTTGGAGTTCTAAAATTCCAGTTCAGTTCAGTTCAGTTGCTCAGTCGTGTCCGACTCTTTGCGACCCCATGGACTGCAGCACACCAGACCTGCCTGTCCATCACCATCTCCCAGAATTTACTCAAGCTCATGTCCATTGAGTCAGTGATGCCATCCAACCATCTTATCCTCTGTCGTCCCCTTCTCCTCCTGTCCTCAAACTTTTCCAGAATCAGGGTCTTTTCCAAAGAGTCAGTTCTTCGAATCACGTAGCCAAAGTATTAGAGCTTCGGCTTCAGCATCAGTCCTTCCAATGAATATTCAGGACTGATTTTCTTTAAGATTGACTGGTTTGATCTCCTTGGAGTCCAAGTGATTCTCAAGAGTCTTCTCCAACACCACAATTTAAAAGCATCAGTTCTATTTCCAGTTTTTTAAGGAATCTCCTTGGGGCTGGTGCACTGGGATGACCCAGAGGGATGGTATGGGGAGGGAGGTGGGAGGGGGGTTCAGGATGGGGAACACGTGTACGCCCATGGCAGATTCATGTTGATGTGTGGCAGGACCAATACAATATTGTAAAGTAATTAGCCTCAAAAAAAAAAAAAAAAAAGAAATAAAAATAAAAATGAAGTGAAAAAAAAATAAATAAAAGCATCAGTTCTTTGGCCCTCAGCTTTCTTATGGTCCAGCTTTCACATCCATACATGACTACTGGAAAAATCATAGCCTTGACTAGACGGACCTTTGTTGGCAAAGTAATGTTTCTGTTTCTTACTATGCTGTTTAGGTTGATCATAACTTTTCTTCCAAGGAGCAAGTGTCTTTTAATTTCATGGCTGCAATCACCATCTGCAGTGGTTTTGGAGTCCAAAAAAATAAGGTCTGTCACTGTTTCCACATTTTCCCCATCTATTTGCCATGAAGTGATGGGACTGGATGCCATGATCTTTGTTTTCTGAATGTGGAGTTTGAAGCCAGTTTTTTCACACTCTTCATTCAGTTTCATCAAGAGGCTCTTCAGTTCCTCTTCACTTTCTGCCATAAGGGTGGTATCATCTGCATATCTGAGGTTATTGATATTTCTCCTGGCAATCTTGATTCCAGCTTGTGCTTCATCCAGCCCAGCGTTTCTCATGATGTACTCTGCATAAAAGTTAAATAAGGAAAGTGACAATATACAGCCTTGTCATACTCCTTTCCCAATTTGGAACCAGTCCATTGTTCCATGTCTGGTTCTAATTGTTGCTTCTTGACCTTCATGCAGATTTCTCAGGAGGCAGATAAGGTGTTCTGGCATTCTCATCTTTAAGAATTTTCCACAATTTGTTGTGATCTACACAGTCAAATGCTTAAGTGTAGTCAATAAACTAGAAGTAGATGTTTTTCTGGATCTCTCTTGCTTTTTCTATGATCCAACATATGTTGGCAATTTGATCTCTGGTTCCTCTGCCTTTTCTGAATCCAGCTTGAACATCTGGAAGTTCTCGGTTCACATACTGTTGAAGCTTAGCTTGGAGAACTTTGAGCATTACTTTGCTAATGTGTGAAATGAGAGCAATTTTGCAGTAGTTTGAACATTCTTTTGCATTGCCTTTCTTTGGGATTGGAATGAATACTGACCTTTTTCAGTCCTGTGGCCACTGCTGAGATTTCCAAATTTGTTGGCATTTTGAGTGCAGCACTTTCTTTTTTTGAGTGTAGAGTTTTGAGTTTATCTTTTAGGATTTGAAATAGCTCCACTGGAATTCCATCACCTCCACTAGCTTTGTTCGTAGTGATGCTTCCTAAGACCCACTTGACTTCGCACTCCAGGATGTCTGGCTTTTGGTCAGTGATCACACCATTGTGGTTCTCTGGGTCATGAAGATCTTTTTTGTGTAGTTCTGTGGATTTTTGCCACCTCTTCTTAATATCTTCTGCTTCTGTTAGGTCCATATCATTTCTGTCCTTTATTGTGCCCATCTTTGCATGAAATATTCCCTTGGTGTCTCTTAATTTCCAAGTTACCCTTTTATTTCCATCCCTCCTACTCTCTCTCAACACCCTCTTTCTCTACCTGTTGGCAAAGGTCTTCCTTGATCCATCCATACTTGACAGTTCAGTGGGGTTCTACTATTCTACTTTGTCCATGCTGTACCCCCATTTTGGGAGCCTCATCACTGGGGAGAATGGGGATAGTAAGGATATAAGTGGGATGGGAAGCATTGAGGATGGTTCGTAGTATAAGCAGAAGTGCATTTTAGGGAAGTGGCAAGGTTCCCTAGGAGAAGGAGTTCCAGTCTTGTCTAGTGGATGAGAAAGCGTATTCATTTTTCACTGAACAGTATTTAAAAATAAAAAGTATTTTCACAATATAGTATTTATCAAAGTATCCAAATGACAAAAAGGTAGTAGCATTTTGATTTAAAACCTAGCCATATATTAGTTTTTTAAATAAATCTAGTAAAGTATGAAGTATGAAGAATTTAATATCAATATTTAAAAATCAGATATTGTTTGGGATTATTAAATGGGTTTTTTTTTCATAACTTGAGCATTTGTGTGAAGTTCTGATTGATTCTTAGAAGGTAACTGAAGATTCCCTTTCTCTAGTTCACAAATAGAGGTGGTTCTCCAGCAAGGAGTCCAGATAAAAAGCAAAGCTGGCAGGGGCAAAATTTGCTGCAGGCTTCTTTGACATGTCCCACTACCCCCACCCTTGCCATCGATATCCTACTGGCCTGGAGTCTGGGTCTGTGTGGCCAACAATTGTGGCTTCCCATGAAAGGCCAGTCAGTGTAGGACCTGAGAACTTAGGGCCCCTGTACCTACCAGAGCTCTGCAAGTTGAAATGACTCCTGCAAACCCAGTATGGATGAGCCTCCTTGAAAAAGATGTGTACTGAGGAAATGTGGATGCCAAAGTGATCCTTGCCATCTCCCTCCCCACCTCCAACCCCTCTACCCTTACCCCAGGCCACCCCCACTTTCCTAGTGCCTCCATCACTAATCATCTGATGTGGATGATGTGGCTGTTTATTCAGCCAGTGGATGGGAGAGGGCTGGTGAGAAGTCAAAGAGTGGCTATGGGGACAGACTTCCTCCTCACTCTCCTCTGCCTGTCTCTCCTCCTTGCCTTGGGTTTTGCCTTGTTCTGAGCAGGTGGCTCTAGGATCCCTCAGAACTGCATTCCTCAGCCCAGGCCTGGCTCCCCTGGGTCCTCACCAGCCCCAGACCTTGGGCTGGGCAGGCACTCTGTGTCAATACGAGACTACTTTCCTGGCTCCCAATGGAGTCATCCTATCCTGTGTGTGAACCCCAGGAGAGGAGACTTGTTTATAGGCACTGAATGCTCAACACAGATGTGATTGCCCCTAGTCAGCCAGAACTAAGCTGCCTCCATCCCTCCCTTTGCCAGGGGAAACTGGGGCCATGTGTTTTTTAGGCAAGCGTATTAGACCTTCTTCAACCTGAGACTTTGTGCAGTAGTGTAGCTGGGAAGGGTTAGTTTTAAATTTACACTGGATCAGCCTCTGTGACTAACCCTTTTTAGTTATTATAAACATATATAATGGCCTGCCTCAGGGAGATAACCTGCGCTGCCCACCTGTGAAGGACTGTAAGGAAGTTACACTAACACCTTCCCCTGCCTGAGACCTGCCATTCTAGGGGACATTTGCAAGGACTGAATAGTCTTCTTACTTTGTTTCTTCCCCTTCCTCCCCACCCCATCTCTGACCCATGAAAGAACCTGGCAACCAGGCCCTGACAAGATGGTTATTTTGAGGCTCTCGCGTTCCATCTTCATGGTCAGCTGGCTCCCAAATAAGGCCTTTTCCTGAACCCAACACCTTGTCTCGGGTTCATTGACCAGTCTTGCGGCAAGCAGAGTGAGCTTGGACTCAGTAACAGCAGTGGAAATTAAAGACACTGGCAGGAAACGGTGGGGCAGGATCTTTGGGAGAATTCGACTCCCTGAGAGAGGACACCTCCCCACCGATCCCTGCAAACCTGACACCAGGCGAGGCGGACAATATTACATCCAGAAGAGTTTTCTGAAGTAATCCAACCATATTACCATGCAAATAAAAATCTCAGAATCTGAAGTGTCCATGTTCAGAGGATTTTGTTATAAATAATAGCACAACATTCTGTCTAGCAGTTTAAATTTTTAATCTGAATTTTTTTGTCTTTGACACCTACTCTGTATTAACCTGGTCATGTGTTTTCCCAAGGGTTTCCTGCCTCTGTGTGTACTGATTTCTTTTACTGTTAGAAAAATGAAATTTTAAAGAGAGGAAGTTCTCTCTGGTGTAAGTTTCTTCTAGAAAGACCATGAAGGGCCCTGGTGTCCATGCTCAGAGCCTCAGGGGACACAGCAGGACAGTGAGTCCACAAGCTTATCTCTGGCAAGAAAGGCAGCAACTCACTGATCTTGCTGCACTCAGGACTTAATCTGCCCTGTGCTATTGGGGTTTTCTTTTGTAATATAATCAAATGGGAAGGATAATTCCCATTCTACCTTGAGCTGAGTTTTGGTTCTTTTATTTTTAGCTTCTCTAAGTAACTCAGTTTTTCTTTGGGGAGAGGAGTAAGTGACTGGCTAGTGAAAATTTAAATCTCCTGCTTTAAACAGGGTTGTTCGTAAAGGTTGTGTCGTTCTCTAATGTACCTTATTTTCCCCTCTCTAATGAGAGAACTGATTTAACCTAACGCTTGAAGTTAATTTTCCAGATTCCTGACCATAATCACCTTGCTTTGAAGAATCTTCAGGTTTCCCTGGAGAATTTGTTTTTCTGCAGTTTTCCAGTTCTTCTAATAACTGCAGAGACCCTGCCCCAGAGCTCACAGGGGACCATGCAATTCCCTGGCTGCTCAGCACACTAACCAGAACCAATGGAAATTGTGAGTCAGGTGGGGATAAAGACTGGGAAAGGGAAGACCAGGGTGAAGGGGTGAGTGAGTGAGACAGGGTGACATTGGGAAGGGTCTCTCTGAGAGGCTGCCTTCAGGCAGAGACTACATGTGAGAGGGGTTGCACACAGAGCTGGAGGGCAGAGAAGGGCCAGGGACCCAGAGCAGGAAGGAGTTCAGGGCATGAGGGACTCTCCAAGAGGCAGGGCATCAGAGCACAGTGGAGGCACCCTCTAAGATGAGCAATTACATAAGAGGGTTCTTGAATGTTATTCTAGGTTTCTGTTATTTTAACCAAGGAAATTTCACTGTCTGGTTTAAATTTGAAGGTCTTTTCTGTGGCCACATCCATATCCTCAGAGTCAGCCCTGCTCTGGTCCCACCTGGCCAAACACCACCGAGGGCCACTCCAGGCCTCCAAACCACCACCCCTCCCACAACCTGCTTCTCTCATATTTGACTGTTTGCCCAGGCCCAGCCTGAGCAGGGACCAGCTCTGGGCAGGCTGCAATGGCTCCCAGCAGCAAAAGTCCATAGCTCCCATGTCCTGCTTGGCTTTTTGAATGATGCTGATCTGCACAGGTGTATCTTGCCCCATGACTGATCCTCTGCACAGGCAGGAGCAAAGGCTTATACCTCATACCTTAGGGACTGGGATTCCTCCTTGGAAATGTTTTGTGAAACCAAGAGCGAAGAGCTCCAGACACCAGCTTCGGCTGGCAGTCTGCATGGGAACACATCTCTCTTGTCATCCTTAACTTAAAAAAATATGTACAACATGAGAGTTTTTTCTGGGGCAAAATGAGGACAATAGCCTGGGAAACAGTATGTCAGATAGCTCTGAGAAACTGCTCCAAAGAAGTAACAGGGAAGGTCAGCATATACGTGATTTTGATGAAGGGGGAGTACAAAGTAATCAAGCACATATTTTCTTTGCAGAAAGTTTCTGCTAGTCACAAGGAGCAAATGTCATCATGAAAGATTTCAGGGCTTTTCTAGATATGAGGAGATAAAAGAACTGAGCTCATAAAATAGGCTCCTGAAAATATCCAACTATCTTAAGACTGTCCTGCCAGTTTTTCCCAGAGCACAGGGTGCCTCATTTCTGCTCTCCACCCTGAACTTCTTTCAGGGAGTGTTGAGAGTCAGCATATACAGCAGCACATGATTTAAATCTTCTAGGGGTAGATGGCAAGTGCCAATGGCAGGTGCCAGTTTGTAGTTGACACCTCTCAGGTTACTTCCTCCAGTAGAGAGACAATAGCCTGTAGGACCTTTGCAGTGTGATACTTTGAGGAAGTCAGACCATGGGTAATGATCAGCTCAGAATCATCCAACTTGTTTTGATTGTCAAAATCCAGAAATAGCAACATGACCCGATAATAAGAGTTAACATAATAATGTAAAAACTGTTTGTGAACTGGGAGGTTTCAGCTCCAAAGCTGGTATGAAGCTCAGAGGTGTGAAGTTGTAGGGTGGCTTATCAAGAGACCTTGAGAGTGGGATGGTGCCTGAGCCAGCAGTCACCTAAAGGGCTCCCTCCTAAGGGGCAGAGCCAGGCTGAGATCCAGGTCTGGAGTTTTCAAGTTGAAGAGGTTCAGGTCTGCCTAGCCTCCTTTCTTCTAAATTGGCTCTGAAGATGCCAAAATTCCCCAGAAAATAACAAGGATTTGGTTACATTTTATAGGTTGTTAGTTAATGTGGAAGGCAGAATAATGGGCCCCTTCCCTCCGTCCACCAAAGATGTCCATATCCTAATGCCTATAACCTATGAATATATTATGTTACATGGCAGAAAGGACTATGCAGCTGTAATACATGAGGGACCTTGAGGTGCAAGGTATATTAGATTATCCAGGTGGACCCCAGGTAATCACAAGGCTTCTTCGTATAAGATGGAGGCAGGAAGGTTGGATAAGATGTGCGGGTGGAAACAGGTGGGAGAGGTACAGTCCACAGGCCAAGGAATGAAGTTTCCTTTTAGAAGCCTGGAAAGGCTGGGAACAGATTCTCTGCTGGGTCCTCCTGAAGGAAGGAAGACCTGCAGACCCATTTGAAACCTCTGACCTTGAGATAAAAATCTGTGTTGTTTTCAGCCAAATTTGGCATAATCTGTCAAAGCAGCAATAAGAAATGAATACAATAAGCCAGGTTTTTTTTGTTTTGTTTTGTTTTTTTTTTTTTTTAGATTGGCTTTTTATACAAAATCACATTTCAGTTGGCCGGATTGTGTTGTTTTCAAGGTGGGTTTTTTTTTTTTTTTTTTTTTTTTTTTCACTGCTGATGATCATTTAGAATAGTATGTGAAACACTAGGGTATCCATCCATCTTTCTCTTTCTCCATCTATAGGCAGTTTGACCCAAAACACTGAGGGCTTTTTAAATTCAGTAAATAAAGTAAAAAGATCTTACAGTTCAAAAGGGAAAATGCTAATTATATTTTGAAACAAGTTATTGTTAACTGTTTAAATAACAGGAGTCCTACTGTGTGCTCCATAGCAGGTTTTCAAATGCCCTTTGGTCCTTGGCTCAGTGGAAGCATGGACCTAGGGCAGCCAGTTTCTCAGAACAGAGATTGTCTGTGAAGGAACACAAGGAAAAAGTTGAATTTCTTAGAGTTTTCCGAGTGCTGGGGCGACTTAAGAGATGCATATTGGGCTTTAAGTAAATGTTGTTGTTCAGTCACTAATTGTATCTTACTCTTTGCGACCCCGTGGACTGGGTCAGGCTCCCCTGTCCTTTACAGTCTCCCAGAGTTTGTTCAAATTCATGTTCATTGAGTCGGTAATACTATCTAACCATCTCATCCTCTGCCTCCCCCATTCTCCTTTTGCCTTCATCCTTTCCCAGCATCAGGGTCTTTTCCAAAGAATCAGCTCCTCATATCAAGTGGCCAAAGTGTTGGAGCTACAGGTACAGCATCAGTCCTTCCAATGAATAATCAGGGTTGATTTCTGTTGAGATTGATTGGCTTGATCTCCTTTCAGTCCAAGAGATTCTCAAGAGTCTTCTCTAGCATCATAATTCAAAAACATCAATTTTTCAGCACTCAGCCTTCCTTATGGTCCAACTCTCACATCCATACATGACTACTGGGAAAAACCATAGCTTTGACTATACAGACCTTTGTCGGCAAAGTGATGTCTTTTCTTTTTCAGTATACTGTCTAGGTTTGTCGTAACTTTCCTTCCAGGGAGCAAATGTCTTTTAATTTCATGGCTGCAGTTACCATCCAAAGTTATTTTGGAGACCAAGAAAATAAAATCTGTCACTGCTTCCAGTTTTTCCCCTTCTGTTAGCTAGGAAGTTATGGGACCAGATGCCTTTATCTTAGTTTTTTAAACGTTGAGTTTTAAACCAGCTTTCTCACTTTCGTCATTCACCATCATCAAGAACTCTTTAGTTCCTTTTCACTTTCTACCACTAGAGTGGTATCATCTGCTTATCTGAGGTTGTTGATATTTCTCCTGGAAATCTTGATTACAGCTTGTGATTCATTCAGCCTGACATTTCACATGATGAACTCTGCATATAATTTAAATGAGCAGGATGACAATATACACCCTTGTCAAACTCCCTTCCCAATTCTGAAGCAGCCTGTTGTTCCATGTTCAGCTCTACCTGTTGCTTCTTGACCTACATATAGGTTTCTCAGAAGACAGGTAAGGTGAAATGGTACCCCAATCTCTTTAACAATTTTCCAGTTTGTTGTGATCCATACACCAAAGGCTTTAGTATAGTCAATGAAGCACAAGTAGATGTTTTTCTAGAAATCCCTTGTTTTTTTCTATGATCCAACAAATATTGGTAATTTGATCTCTGGTTCTGCTGGGTTTTCTAAACCCAGCTTCTACATCTGGAAGTTCTCAGTTCACATACTACTGAAGCCTAGTTGAAGGATTTTGATCAGAACCCTACTAGCATGTGAAATGAACATAATTGTACAATAGTTTGAACATTCCTTGGATTGGAATGAAAACTGACCTTTCCCAGTCTTATGGCCACTGCTGAGTTTTCCAAATTTGCTGATATATTGATTGCATCATTTTAATAGCATCATCTTTTTTTTTTTTTTTTGATAGCCTGTGGTGAACAATGTTGGGTTTGTGATCTCCAAAGAAAAAGATTTAGCTTCAGGATCAAGGACCAGGTTTGATCACTCAGAGCTTTTGTGTGGCAGAAGTTTTATTACAGTGAAAAAGGACAGAGAAATCTTCTGACACAGACATCAGAAGGGGGCATAGAGTGCAAAGAGTCTCATCAAGGCCTTATATACTTTTTACCAGACCCACTCCCACAACATTTGTCTTAATGTAAGAGGATTAATCAGAAGGTTCTTGTTAAGAAGGAGAAACATGTCCTTGGGTAAGATAGTTATTATATAATCATTAGTACAGAGTTTAAGGAAAAACATACCCTTGAGCAAGATGAGTTGTTTTGTTGTGTAATCATTAGCTCTGGGTTTAGAGAAAGTTAGTCTTAAAAACCGTTGTCATAACAATTCAGAGTTTAAGAAAAATCGTCTTATGTGAGGAAGACAAAGCAATGTAGAAAAGAAAAATTTGTCCTTTTCTCCTCCTTGAGAACCCCAGACTCCTTTCTCCTCCTCAAGGGCCCTGAGCCCCTTCCTCCTTGAGGGCCCGGACTCTATCAATTTACCTAAGAATTAGTTTTCTCATTTGAAATAACTCAGCTGGAATTCCATCACCACCACCAACCACCTTTGTTCATAGCAATGCTTTGTAAGTGCCACTTGACATCACAATCCACTGTCTGACTCTAGGTGAGTGATCACATCAGGTGGTTATCCAGATCATTACGACCTTTACTCTATACTTCTTTTGTGTATTCTTGCCACTTCTTCTTAATCTCTTCTGCTTCTATTAGGTCCATACTCTCTGTCCTTCATCATACCCATCCTTGGATGAAATGTTCCTCGAAATCTCCAGTTTTCTTGAAGAGATCGCTAGTCTTTCCCTTTATGTTGTTTTCCTCTATTTCTTTGCATTGTTCATTGAAGAAGGCCTTCTTTACTCTCCTTGCTATTCTCTAGAACTCTGAATGCAGTTGGGTATATCTTTCCCTTTTCCCCATGCCTTTCACTTGTCTTCTTTCCTCAGCTATTTGTAAAGCCTCCTCAGACAACTATTTTGATTCTTGCTTCTTTTGCTTTGAGATGGTTTTAGTCACCACCTCCTATACAATATTACAAACCTCTGTCCATAGTTCTTCAGGCATTCTGTCTACCAGTCCTAATCCCTTGAACCTATTCATTACCTACATTGTATAATCATAAGAGATTTGATTTAGGTCATACCTGAGTGGCCTATTGGTTTTCCCTACTTTCTTCCATTTAAGCCTGAGTTTTACAATAAGGAGCTCATGGCTTAAATCATGAGCTGACTTTTTTTGCTGACTATAGACAGCTTCTACATCTTCATCTGCAAAGAATATAATCAATCTGATTTTGGTATTGACCATTTGGGGACGTGCATGTGTATAATCGTCTCTTGCATTGTTGGGAAACACTGTTTGCTATGACCAGTGTGTTCTCTTTATAAAACTGTTAGCCTTTGCCCTGCTTCATTTTTACTCCAAGCCCAAACCTGCCTGTTACTCCAGGTATCTCTTGACTTTCTACTTTTCATTCCAATCCGCTGTGATGAAAAGGGCATCTTTTTTGGTGCTATTTCTAGAAGATCTTCTAAGTCTTCATAGAATGAGTCAACTTCAGTTTCTTCAGTATAAGCAGTTGGGGCATAGACTTGGATTACTGTGATGTTGAGTGGTTTGCCTTGGAAACAAACTGAGATCATTCTGTCATTTTTGAGATTGCACCCAAGTGCTGCGTTTTAGACTCTTTTTAACTATGAGGGCTACTCCATTTCTTCTAAGGGGTTTTTGCCTACAGTAGTTAATATAATAGTCATCTGAATTAAATTTGCCCAGTCCCACCCATTTTAGTTTATGGATTCCTAAGATGTTGATGTTCACTTTTGTCTCCTTCTTGACCACTTGTAAATAGGATTAGACATAAAAATATATGCCTTATCTCAGTATCATAACACTTGTAATGCCCAATGCAAAATTTAAAAATGGACACATGGTCTTTTTATTGAGATACAGTTGACATATAACACTGTGTAAGTTTAGGGTGTGCAGCATGCTTATTTCATACATGTATATATTGCAGTACCATTACCACTGTAGCATTAGCCAACACTTCTATCACTTCATGTAATAATTATTTCTTTTGTGTGGTGAAAACAATTAAGATCTAGCCTCTTAGCGACTTTGAAGTTTATAGCCCAGTACTGTTGACTGTAATTACTCTGCTGTGCATTAGGTCCCCAGAATCTCTTCATTTTCTAATTGTAGGTTTGTACCCTTTAACCACCATCTCCTGAATTCCCCCACTCCCCATCACCTGGTAATCACCATTCTACTCTTATACTATGAGTTGGCTTTTTTAGATTTTGTGATATTATTCAGTATTTGTCTTTCTTTGACTTACTTAGCAAATCAGGCTCAAGGTCCACCTGCACTGCTTCAAGTGGCCAGATTTCCTTCTTCTTCACGGCTGAATTGACATTCTCTTTACCCATTCATCCCTTGGACCAAAGGAAATGAAAACAGGTTACAAAAGCGGTATCTGCACGCCCACATTTATTAAAGCAGTGTTAACAATAGTCAAGGTATGGAAGCCACTTAAATGTCCATCAAATTTTGACATTTAAAACACCGTCTTTCCAGTCTCCTAGATCACTATGTCGACAGGCTGAGAGCTGTTGCCTTTATAGCTCCAAACTGTGAGTGACCACTCTGCACACTACACAGTGTTCTGGAGACCCCAAACACTGGGAGAGGCTGGAAACCTCCTGCTGGCTGTCTATAGGGAGGGTTGCCATGTTCCAGCACACAGGTTGGCTGGCACCTAGTCAGAAGGATACCCCTTTCTTTTTAAATTTTCTGACCATCTCAGTCCTCTAGGAGGTTTTGCCTTCCTCATACTTCCCACCTCCCACTCTGCTACCAAATTCCTGGTGCATCTTTACTGTTTCTTCCTTCTCTCTCTTTCTCCCCACTTCCGCCTACCCCCTGACACTTCTTTTTTCTCTATTCCAAGATATCCTTGGATATCCTGAATGAAGCAGACAGCTTTCTGCAAAGCCTTGTTTTTTATATTTATTATAGTTGGTAGTTGGCTTCCCTGGTGGCTCAGCAGGTAAAGAACTCACCTGAAATGTAGGAGATGTGGGTTTGATCCCTGGGTCAGGAAGATCCCCTGGAGGAGGGCATGGCAACCTACTCCTGTATTTTTGCTGGGAAAATCCCATGGACAGAGGTTCCTAGTGAGCTATGGTCCATGGGGTCAGAAACGGTTGGACATGACTAAAGTGACTGAGCACATGTAGTTGGTAGTTACCTTTCTAGCATCTCCTAATGTTCCAAGGCCTTGGGAATACATCTACCTACTGGACATGGAACAACAGACTGGTTCCAAATAGGAAAAGGAGTATATCAAGGCTGTATATTGTCACCCTGCTTATTTAACTTATACGCAGAGAATATCATGAGAAACGCTGGGCTGGAGGAAGCACAAACTGGAATCAAGATCAAGGAGAAATATCAATAACCTCAGATATGCAGATGACACCACCCTGATGGCAGAAGGTGAAGAAGAACTAAAGAGCGTCTTGATGAAAGTGAAAGAGGAGAGTGAAAAAGTTGGCTTAAAGCTCAAGATTCAGAAAACTAAGATCATGGCATCTGGTCCCATCACTTCATGGTAAATAGATGGGAAAACAGTGGAAACAGTGGCTGACTTTATTTTTCTGGGCTCCAAAATCACTGCGGATGATGACTGCAGCCATGAAATTAAAAGACGCTTACTCCTTGGAAGGAAAGTTATGACCTACCTAGACAACATATTAAAAAGCAGAGACATTACTTTGCCAACAATGGTCCGTGTAGGCAAGGCTATGGATTTTCCAGTGGTCATGTATGGATGTGAGAGTTGGACTATAAAGAAAGCTAAGAGCTGAAGAATTGATGCTTTTGAACTGTGGTGTTGGAGAAGATTCTTGAGAGTCCCTTGGACTGCAAGGAGATCCAACCAGTCCATCCTAAAGATTAGTCGTGAATGTTCATTGGAGGGGCTGATGTTGAAACTGAAACTCCAATACTTTCAACACCTGATGTGAAGAGCTGACTCATTTGAAAAGACCCTGATGCTGGGAAAGATTGAGGGTAGGAGGAGAAGGGGATGACAGAGGATGAGATGGTTGGATGGCATCACCAACACAATGGACATGGGTTTGGGTGAACTCCGGGAGTTGTGAGGACAGGGAGGCCTGGCATGCTGAGGTTCATGAGGTCACAAAGAGTCAGACACGACTAAGCGACTGAACTGAACTGAACTGACACCATGAAGACTCCTCTCTTTACTCTCCTGAGTTCTATCTAAGACAGTGTAGTACACTCTCCCCAAGCCTCCAGCTCTTCAAAGGCACAAATTCAGAGACTCCCCTTTGCCTTCTGGGGCAACTCATCAGCAGTCTCTTTCCCTGGACAGTTTGGGAAGTGCACATTCATTCCCTGCCCCCATTTCCATGGTAGTGAGAAAGTGAACAGCACTCAGTATCTACAGTGAGGACTAGAGAAGGCGGATCATCATTGTGAGTAATGAGGGATGTCTCACGGAGAGTGTGGAACCAGAGGTGGGGAGGCCACTCAGAGATCACTGGGTCTTTCAGCACAAGAAGAGGCCCAAGTCTGGAGATGTGGGCTGGGAAACAATAGCCTCACAGATAGAGGATGACTTTCCCGTCCTGAGGATCACACTGCAGGTCATGTGTGCCCCAGAAAATACCTGAAAGTTGTTCTCCAGGAGAGTTGAACAGGCAGGTAGTTGGGGGGAGGGGGTCCCTGAGATACTCCTGAGTCCACCTTCCCTGTCTGTAGCCTTGCACCTACTTAAGAAGCAGCTTTTCTATATCTAAGACCTAATATAAATGGATAACCATGATCATCACAAAGTAAAAGGAAACCTGAGATGTAAATAGGAAACATCTTGATTAAAAAAAAAAAAAAAAAAGATTAGCTAATAGTCCAGAAGAGAAAATTTAGGATACAGAAAACTTCAAACAAAACATTCTGATAAGCATATCTGGAGTGAGATTTTAAGCATGGCAACTGTTAAATATAACAAAACGAGATATTATGATGGGTTAAGAACTGGGGAATAATAATAAAGTTTCTTTATATTAAGGAAATATAAAATTTGGTTTAAAAATGAGAGATAAAGCACAGGAAATTTCTTTTTAAAATAAAACTTCTTTGTTTTTCTCCTTATGACTTACTTCATTCTGTATAACAGGCTCTAGGTTCATCCACCTCAGTTCAACTGACTGAAATTTGTTTCTTTATATGGTTGAGTAATATTCCATTATGTATATCCAGCTTCTTTATCCATTCATCTGCTGATGAACATCTAAGTTTCTTCCATGTCCTAGCTATCATAAATAATGCTGCAGTGAACATTGGGGTACATGTATCTTCTTAAATTGTGGTTTTCTTAGGATATATGCCCAGTAGTGAGGTTGATGGGTCATATTGTAGCTTTATTCCTAGTTTTTTAAGAAATCTCCATATTGTTCTACATAGTGGCTGTGTCAATTTACATTTTTATCAACAGTGAGCAAGAAGGTTCCCTTTTCTCCACATCCTCTCCAGCATTAAAAGTTTGTTGATTTTTTGATAATGGCCATTCTGACTGATATGAGGTAATACCTCATTGTGGTTTGGATTTGCATTTCTATAATAGAGAGCAATGTTGGGCAACTTTTCAAACGTTCATGGTCCATCTGTATGTCTTCTTTGGAGAAATGTTTGTTTAGGTCTTCTGCCCATTTTTTGATTGTTATTTGTTTTTCTGATATTGAGCTGCAATTGCATATTAACACGTATATATGGAATCTAGAAAAATGGCTCTGGTGAACCTATTTGTAGGGCAGCTGAATCAGCTGTAAGTATACATATATCTCCTCCCTCTTGAGCCTCCCTGTCTCCCTCCCCCATCTCACCCCTCTTGGTCATCACAGAGCACTAGGCTGAGCTTCCTTTGTTTTATGCAACTTCCCACTATGTATACTTACAGCTGATTCATGGAGAAGGCAATGGCAACCCACTCCAGTACTCTTGCCTGGAAAATCCCATGGGCGGAGGAGCCTGGTAGGCTGCAGTCCATGGGGTCCGCTAAAAGTAGGACATGACTGAGCGACTTCACTTTCACTTTCATGCACTGGAGAAGGAAATGGCAACCCACTCCAGTGTTCTTGCCTGGAGAATCCCAGGGATGGGGGAGTCTGGTGGGCTGCCGTGTATGGGGTCGCACAGAGTCAGACACGACTAAAGCGACTCAGCAGCAGTAGCAGCACAGCTGATTCACAGCGTTGTCAGGCAAAAACCAACACAAAACTGTAAAGCAATTATCCTCCAATTAAAAATACAAATTAAAAATGTAGAACATGAAAGGATAGTAAATATGAGTGTAAAGAAAAGAAAGTATTTATTTAAAAAAAAAATCCAGAATCCAGCCTAATAGAAGATTTAGAGAGTGAGTGGAGTTAAAATAACTTAAAAATTCCTTAGTGGAAAATAAGTATTTATTTTGGAAAGGAAATCAAATGCCAAGTACCGTGACTAGAAAAATAAGAGATTTTTCTCTTCAATGCCTATCTGTAAAATTTTGGAATACCAGGAAAAGAGGTCAGCTGTGAATAGAAAGAAAATTATGATGGTTTCAGAATCTCATCAATGACACTGGATGCTGAAACACAAAGGAGCTTTGAGAGGAAGTGTTCAAACTTCTTGCGGAAAATAATTTTGTGTCTTAATTCCCATACCCAGCACTCAAATATATGTGATATGCTATATTAGTCAGCTAGGGCTTCCATAACCAAATAGCACAGATTGCATGGCTCAAGCCACAGAAATTTATCTTCTCACAGTTCTGGAGGCTGGGAGTCTGAGCTCAAAATGTTGGCATGGTTGGTTCCTCATAAAGCCTCTCTTCTTGATGTGCAAACGACTGTGTTCTCACTGTGTCCTACGCAGACTTTTCTCTGAGCATACCTCCCTGACATCTCTCCCTCTTCTTACAAGGCGAGAGTCTTACTGAATCAGTATCCCAATCTGACCTCATTTAACTTTAATTATACCTCTTTAAAGGCCCTATCTCCAAACAGTCGCATTGGAGGAATTTTGGAGAAATGTTAGTCCATAACATGTGTGATACTAAAATAAAGACATTAATATATGTCAAGGGCTAAGACAGTTTGCCTCCTGCAAGAAAAAAAGGTATATAAACCAAATGTGAAGAAAGATACTAGATCCAAGAGACAGGGAACCCAATGTAGGAGATAGATGAAGAGAGTTCCAGGGCAATGCTCTGTAACACCAGCTGAAATGGACTGAATTGGTCGAGGGTCAGGAGGAAGAGCACTGGGACAAAGCAAGTATGCATTGGATGATGTAACATGGGCCAATAACACACGGAGAAAAGGAAGATGCCTGCATGCTCAGTTGCTCAGTCATGCCAGACTCTTTGCAACCGTGTGGACTGTAGGCAGCTCCTCTGTCCATGAGATTCGTCAGGTAAGAATATTGGAGTGGGTTGCCATTTCCTCCTCCAGGAGATCTTCCTGACCCAGGGATCAAACCCACAGCTCCTATATCTCCTAAATTATCAGGCAGATTCTTGACCACTGAGCCACTAGAGAAGCCCAAGAGAAAGACAATCATGAGGAAAAAAAGTAAGACGTGCATAAATAAAACGGCACAATGCTACTCTACCTATCTCTGTGGTAACAATGATACTTTAAAATTTTCAGCTTCTAGAAACTTTAGACATGGAAACTTTAATTCTTTGTAGAAGAAATTAGAAACAGAGAAATGGGACCTAAAGTCAGCTTATTGTGTGACACTGTGAATCAAGATTTATCTCCAGAAGAAGGAAGCAGTTGGAAGCTGACAATTTAAAGTTACAAAGGTAACCAATATGGGAACCAGTCTTAGAGCCATATTGAAAGAGTTGGTTTTCATATCAGTTCAGTTCAGTCACTCAGTCGTGTCCGACTCTTTGCGACCCCATGAATCGCAGCACGCCAGGCTTCCCTGTCCATCACCAGCTCCCAGAGTTCACTCAGACTCATGTCCATCGAGTCAGTGATGCCATCCAGCCATCTCATCCTCTGCCGTCCCCTTCTCCTCCTGCCCCCAATCCCTCCCAGCGTCAGTCTTTTCCAATGAGTCAACTCTTTGCATGAGGTGGCCAAAGTACTGGAGTTTCAGCTACTGGAGTTTAAAATTGGAAAATTAATACGTGTTCCAGTGGCAAAGCATTATCTAGAGAGCTGACATTAAACATCAGAGTGAGAATCAGTGGAAAGAACTGACTTTCCCCACCACTTGCCTCTGCTCAGGATAGAGGGATTTGGGTTGGTAAGATGGACGAGGAGATGTCACTCTGCATCACATACCCTCCTGGTACTAGTCTATCTTTTCTCATATATGTGTTTAATTACATAAGTATATCAAATACATGTAATTATATGTAACATGGTACTTATCACACTGACATTTAAGTTGACAGAGAATTATAAGTAGAAACTACCTCTTCCTTCCTTTCCCCTTTATATAAATTTCCCTAGTGCATATTTCTATCTTCAGGGAGTAACGTTCTAACTTGCAAAATTATTGAAAAACTTATTTCACTTCAAGTCATGCTATTGAATTTCCACATTTCTATCTTTTAAAAAAGCCTCCGTTCTATGAGTTCACTGTTTTCATTCTTCAAATTTATGTATTAAGAATTGAGGCCAATAATATGATTTATTTCCTTATTTTTCCTTGTAAATCAGTAGATCCCACCTCTACTACCGAACAGCTCTTTATAAAATGTATTTTCTCTTTGTTGTCACTTTCTTCTTTCTTTCCAACAGATCTCTGAGCAGAGTCCAACTTGCCTTTCTATTCTGACTATATGACAAATCAGAGCTCATTTTCAAGACTGCCCATTCTCTCTCAAATTCTTTTCTTTCTGAACATATTATATTAGAATAGAAGACAATGATCCATATTTGTACATCTTATTTGGGCAGGAGCAAGAGACCTGAGTGTCTTTTGAGGGAGGGAAAATACACTGTATGCCTTGTGAGAGAACAGAACATCTCAGAGTTTAGAAGGGCACTTTTGTATTTCCTTCCATGAGTTATCATCTGTTTTTCCTTTTGTGATCAAAGCTGGAGGTAGTTGGTGGACTTTACTTTCCAGTCATGCTGGGTACCTTGAACCAGAGTCATCTCCATAATGCTTTCTTGTAGGAATACTATTTTCAAAGTAGGGATGCAAAGAGATATGTTCATCTGTAATGAGTCTTAATGGTTCTTTTCTAGAGCTCCATATCTCCTATTAGATGGATGATTTCTTTTTGGGATCCAGTTTTACCTTACCAAAGAGGTGACATCTTAATCCCTTCCTCCCTCTGCCCTGTCTTCCACACTGAATAACCACTGGAATTTTGAGGATGTTTGTAAAGTTTTTGTTTTTTCTTTTTTATGTTTTCAAGTTTCACTAACATATTTTTCATTCTTAATTATTTGTGGTGAGACAAGTATCCTTACCTGATTAAGTACTGCCTTCAACAATTTGAGAACTTTCTAGGGATGCTTATGTAGAACCAAAAGACTTAAATGACTTATCAATAAGTCATTTAAGCTTTTCTTTTAATTAACAAATAATTTTGAGAAAATAGAGTCCACTGAACTATAGGCTTTTTCTCCCTTCACTATGCCTAGTGCTATTTTCTACCCAAAAGAAACACACGTTTCCTCCACTGATTATTGTATCAGTTTGGCACAAGTGAGAGCCATTAGTATTGAATCACCTGGGCTCTTATTTCCATCACAGCCAAAGATAACTGTTAAATGAATTCCTCTTTAGAAATGGAGTCATCAGAGCCCGCTTGCATCAAACCCAGGGGCCAGATAGCACAGAATGCCAGAATTGCATCCAGATGATAGAGAACATAAACTTCCCTGAAAGAGTATCTACTTGCTACTAGGATTTATAGTGGAGAGATTAGAAATAACTTAAATTCAACAGTGAAATGCACTCTCATAGCCACAATTTCTTTTTTAAGAGTTTAGTGATACGTCAATCTCAACCCCAGTGGTCAGTCATCTGTAAACTGTACTGAGTCCCGAGAAAATTCACCTAAAATGTGTGATGCTATTTTGCTTTAGTCACCAGATCCTGATTTCTGTAACCATTCATTCTGTAACAGAAATGATGGTGTGACTGATATTTGGATATTTCCCCATATTAAGAGACTTGAACTTGTCACTTTTTCAAACGAGCAAATGAATCCTATTAATAGCTGCTTTTAGGAGCAGATGGGACTATTTGATGCACAGATGGAAACCAAAATATTTAAAACATTCATTTTCTTTCCATCTATCTGTGGGAATCATTTTTGTTTTAAACTTATCAACCAAAAATTCTGTGCCTAGAATTTATTGTGCCAAGTCAACTGTGTTCAGTTGTAGTTGTTCAAACAAATATTTGTAAATACTTTTATTTGTTGGGCAATGCCTCTTACTGAGACAATGGGCATTGTCCTCATGTTGAGTAGATGAACATTAAGCTGACCACTACTTTTAAAGCCACAGTGGTAACACATACTAGGAAAGAGAAGCACAGAATTCTGGGAGAATCCATACCCACATCTCCTGGAGGGTTAAGAAGGGAATCTTGAGGGGCATGATGTTTGAGCTGACACTTGAGAGGTGAGCAAGGCACTATTCAGCAAGGAAGGGGCACAGAAATGAGAAAGTATCCTATTTGGAGGTAATATCAGGGGGAGGACCTAGTGGTGTAGAGAAACAGACACAGTTGCCTCTGGAGGAACTGAGGAAGGCCAGCAAGCTTAAAGCTCTCATGCCTGAGAAACAGCAGGAGAAACTTGCTAGGGATGACTGAGGCCTTCAGGAGTCTGGGGTAATGTTGGAGGCTCTAGGCAGGGATGTTATGTGAATGGATATGCATTTTAAAGAGCCATTCTGGCCAATATTAGGAGAAAAAATTTCAGAGAGCAAAAGTGAGTACTTCTGTTTCATGTACATTCCCTTTATCAAATACGTGCATTGCAAGTACTTTTTGCTAGTCTACACTTGTCATTCATTTTCTTAACTGTGTCTTTTGAAGAACAGATATTTTCAATTTGGATGAAATCCAGTTTATCAGTTTTTTTCCCATGGGTCATGCTTTTGTAGTTTTATGTAAAATTTATCAGCAAATCTAAGATTTTCTATGTTTTCTTCTAAAAGTTTTTAAGGTTTAAGTTTTATATTTAGATCAACAACCCATTTTGAGGTAATAATTGTATGCAGTGTAAAATATGGATCAAAATTTTTTTCATGTGGATAGATAATCTTTACACACTATTTGTTGAAAGGATCATTCTGTGTTGTCTTCTTATATTTGTCAAAAATCAGTTATCCCTATGTATGTCAATCCATATCTGGACTCAGTCCTAACCATTGATCCACTTATTTGTCTTTATCACACTGTCTGGATTTACTGCATCTCTAAACTAAACCTTGAAATTGGATCTGTAGTTCTGCACCTTTGGTCTTCTCTTTCAAAATTTTACTGGCTACTGTGGGTGCTTTGCAGTCCCATATTTTAGAAATAGTTTAGTTTGTCAATTACTAAAATAAAATCCAACTATATTTATATTGGTGTTATTGTCTAGTCACTAAGTCATGTCTGACTCTTTTGCAACCCCATTAACTGTAGCCTGCCAGGCTCCTCTGTCCATAGGATTTCCCAGGCAACAATACTGGAGTGGGTTGCCATTTCCATATCCAGGGAACATTGCCAACCCAGGCATCAAACCTCTGTCTCCTGATTTGGCAGGCAGATTCTTTACCACTGAGCCACCAGGGAAGCCTGTAATTTTATTAAGAATACATAAATAGGGCTCACTTCAGCAGCACATATACTAAAATTGGAATGATACAGAGAAGATTAGCATGGCCCCTGGGCAGGGATGACATGCAAATTTGTGAAGCATTCAATATTTGTAATGGATCAGTGAGCTGGAAGATAAAATCGTGGAAATAACAGCTGAAGAGAAGAATAAAGTAAAAAGAATGAAAAGGACTGAGGATAATCTAAGAGACCTCTGGGACAATATTAAACTCACCAATATTTGAATTATAGGGGTCCCAGAAGAAGAAGAGAAAAAGAAAGGGTATGAGAAAAATTTTGAAGAAATTATAGTTGATAAGTTATCCAATATGGCAAGGGAAATAGTCATTCAAGTCCAAAAGGCACAAAGAGTCCCATACAGGATAAACTCAAGAAGAAACTCACCAAGACACATACTAATCAGACAAAGATTAAACACAGAGACTATTAAAAGTAGCAAGGGAAAAGCAAGAAGTAACATACGAGGCAAGCCCCATATGTCTAACAGCTAATCTTGCAGAAGAAACTCTGTAAGCCAGAAAGGAATGGCAGGATATATTTAAAGTACTGAAAGGGAAAAATCTACAACCAAGACTACTCTAGATCTGGCAAGGATCTCATTCAAAATTGAGAAATGAAAAGCCTTCCGGACCAGCAAACGTTAAGAGAATTTGTTACCAGCAAACGAGCTTTACAATAAATGTTAAAGGGACTTATATAGTCAGGAAATACAAGAGAAGAAAAAGATCTACAAAAACAAACCCCAAGTAATTAAGAAAATGGCAATAGGGACATATGTAACAATAATTACTTTCAGTCAGTTCAGTTTAGTCGTTCAGTCATGACTGACTCTTTGCCACCTCATGAATCGCAGCATGCCAGGCCTCCCTGTCCATCACCAACTCCTGGAGTTCACTCAGACTCACGTCCATCGAGTTGGTGATGCCATTCAGCCATCTCATCCTCTGTCGTCCTCTTTTCCTCCTGCCCCCAGTCCCTCCCAGCATCAGAATCTTTTCCAGTGAGTCAACTCTTCACATGAGGTGGCCAAAATATTGGAGTTTCAGCTTTAGCATCATTCCTTCCAAAGAACACCCAGGGCTGATCTCCTTTTGAATGGACTGGTTGGATCTCCTTGCAGTCCAAGGGACTCTCAAGAGTCTTCTCCAACACCACAGTTCAAAAGCATCAGTTCTTCGGTGCTCAGCCTTCTTCACAGCCCAACTCTCACATCCATACATGACCACTGGAAAAACCATAGCCTTGACTAGATGGACCATAATCAGCAAAGTAATGTCTCTGCTTTTGAATATGCTATCTAGGTTGGTCATAACTTTTCTTCCACGGAGTAAGTGTCTTTTAATTTCAAAGCTGCAGTCACCATCTGCAGTGATTTTGGAGCCCCCCAAAATAAAGTCTGACACTGTTTCCAATATTTCCTCATCTATTTCCAATGATGTGATGGGACCGGATGCCATGACCTTCGTCTTCTGAATGGTGAGCTTTAAGCCAACTTTTTCGCTCTCCTCTTTCACTTTCATCAAGAGGCTTTTTAGTTCCTTTTCATTTTCTGCCATAAGGGTGGTGTCATCTGCATATCTGAGGTTATTGATATTTCTCCCGGCAATCTTGATTCCAGCTTGTGCTTGTTCCAGCCCAATGTTTCTCATGATGTACTCTGCATAGAAGTTAAATAAGCAGGGTGACAATATACAGCCTTGACGTACTCCTTTTCCTATTTGGAACAAGTCTGTTGTTCCATGTCCAGTTCTAACTGTTGCTTCCTCACCTGCATATAGGTTTCTCAAGAGGCAGGTCAGGTGGTCTGGTATTCCCATCTCTTTCAGAATTTTCCACAGTTTATTGTGATCCACAGAGTCAAAGGCTTTGCCATAGTCAATAAAGCAGAAATAGATGTTTTTCTGGAACTCTCTTGCCTTTTTAATGAAATGCTCCAACCAAAAGACAAAGACTGGCTGAATGGTTACTAAAACAATACCCATATATATGCTGTCTATAAGAAACCCACTTCAGACCTAAATATTGAAAGTGAGAGGGTGGAAAAATATATTCCATGCAAATGGGTAGCAAAAGAAAGCTGGAATAGCAATACTCATATCAGACAAAATAGACTTTAAAATAAAGAAGATTACAAGAGATAAGGAAGGACACTACATGATGATCAAGAGATCAATCCAAGAGGAAGACATAACATTGTAAATATGCACCCAACACAGGAACTGCTGCTGCTAAGTCACTTCAGTCGTGTCTGACTCTGTGTGACCCCAGAGACTGCAGCCCACCAGGCTCCCCCGTCCCTGGGATTCTCCAGGCAAGAACACTGGAGTGGCTTGCCATTTCCTTCTCCACTGCATGAAAGTGAAAAGGGAAAGTGAAGTCGCTCAGTCGTGTCAGACTCTTAGCAACCCCATGGACTGCAGCCTACTAGGCTCCTCCACCCATGGGATTTTCCAGGCAAGAGTACTGGAGTGGGTTGCCATTGCCTTCTCCACAACACAGGAGCACCTCAATACATAAGACAAACACTAACAGACATAAAAGGAGAAATTAACAGTGAACAATAACAGTAGTAGATTTAACACCCCACTTACAGCAATGCACAGATAATCAAAACAGAAAATTAATAAGGAAACACGTCTTGAATGACACATTAGATGAGATGGACCTCATTGATATCTTTAGGACATTCCATCCAAATGCAGAAGAATACAACTTCTCAAGAGCACATGGAACATTCTCCAGGAGAGACCACATCTTGGGTCACAAATCAAACCTCAGTAAATTTAAGAAAACTGGAATCATATCAAGCAACATTTCCGACAACAATGCTATGAGGCTAGATATCAATTACAAGGAAAACACTGTAAGAAATCACAAACACATAGGGATTAAACAATACGTTTCCAAATAATGAACAGATTACTAAAGAAATCAAATCGAGAATCAAAATCCTAGAAACAAATGATAATGAAAACATGCCAACTCAATACCTATGGGATGCAGCAAAAGCAATTCTAAGAGGGAAGTTTATAGCAATAAAACCCTACCTTAATAAACAAGAAAAACGTCAAATAGACAACATAACTTTACACCTAAAACAGCTGGGAAAAGAAGAACAAAAAAACCCCAAAGTCAGCATAAGGAAAGAAATCATGAAGATCAGAGCAGAAATAAGTGAAAAAGAAATGAAAGAAACAACAGTAAAGAGTAATAAAACTAAAAGCTGGTTCTTTGAGAAGAGAATAAAATTGACATACCTTTTCCAGACTCAGGAAAAAAGAGAGAAGAATCAAATCTACAAAATTAGAAATGAAAAAGAAGAGGTTGCAAGAGGCAAAGCAGAAAAACAAAATATTATAAGAGACTTTTAGGGAAAAAATATAGCAATAAAATGGATAACCTGGAAGAAAAGGACAGATTCTTATAAAAGTTTAATCTTCCAAGACTGGACCTGGATCCAATATAAATTATGAGCATCCCAGTTATAAGCACTGAAATGGAAACTTTGATCAACAATCTCCCAACAAACCAAAAGCCCAGGACCAGATGGCTTCACAGGTGAATTCTATCAAACATTTAGAGAGGATCTAATGCCTATCCTTCTAAAACTATTTCAAAAATTTCAGAGGAAGAAACACTTCCAAACTCATTCTACAAGGCCACTGTCACTCTGATACTAAAACCAGGCAAAGACAACACAAAAATAGAAAAGTACAGACCGATATCACTGATGAACATAGATGCAAAAACACTCAACAAACTTTTAGCTAACAGAATTCAACAACACATTAAAAAGCTCATACACCATGATCAAGTTGGGGTTATTCCAGGAATGAAAGGATTCTTCAGTTCAGTTCAATCGTTCTGTCTGCATGGACTATAGCACGCCAGGCTTCCCTGTCCATCACCAACTCCCAGAGCTTACTCACACTCATGTCCATTGAGTCGGTGATGCCATCCAACCATCTCATCCTTTGTCACCCCCTTCTCCTCCCACCTTCAATCTTTCCCAACATCAGGATCTTTTCCAATGGTTCAATATACACAAATCAATCAATGCAAAGCACCATATTAACAAATTGAAAGATAAAAACCTATGATAATCTCAATAGATGCAGAAAAAGCCTTTGACAAAATTCAGCACCGATTTATGATAATAACTCTTCAAAAAATTGGCATAGAAGGAAACTATCTCAACGTAGTAAAGACCATATATGATAAGCATGCAGCAAACATTATTCTAGGTGGTGAAAAACTGAAAACATTCCCTCTAAGATCAGGAACAAGACAAGGGTGTCTACTGTTACCACTATTATTCAACATAGTTTTGGAGGTCCTAGCTACAGCAATCAGAGAAAAAAAGAAATAAAAGAAATCAAGATAGGAATAGAAGAAGTAAAGCTCTCACTGTTTGCAGGTGACATGAAAATATACATAAAACCCTAAAGATATTATAAAAAATTACTAGAGCTAATCAGTGAATTTTGCAAAGTCACATGATACAAAATCAATACACAGAAATCACTTGCATTCCTTTATACTAACAATGAAAATCAGAAAGGGAAATTAAAGAATCAATACCATATCCCACTGCAACAAAAAGTATAAAAAATCTAGGAATAAACTTACCTAAGGAGACAAAAGACCTGTATACAGAAAATTATAAGACACTGATATAAGAAATCAAAGACAACATAAAGAGATGGAGAGATATTCCATGTTCCTGGGTAGGAAGAATCAATATTGTGAAAATGACTATGCTACCAAATACATTCTACAGATTCAATGCAATCCCTATCAAATTACCAATGTCATTTTTTTACAGAACTAGAACAAAAAATTTCACAGTTCATGTGGAAACACAAAAGACCCTGAATAACCAAAGCAGTCTTGAGAAAGACGAAAGGAGCTGGAAGAATCAACCTTCCTGACTTCAGATTATAATAAAAAGCTAGTCATCAAGACAATATGGTACTGGCACAAAAACAGAACTATATACCAATGGAACAAGATAGCCCAGAAATAAACCCATGCACCCGTGGGTACCTTATTTTTGACAAAAGAGGCAAGAATATACAATGGAGTAAAGACAACCTCTTCAATAAGTGATGCTGGGAAAACTGCACATCTACATTTAAAAAACTGAAATTAGAACACTTCCTAACACCATACACAGTGATAAACTCAAAATGGATTAAAGACATAAATGTAAGATCATAAACTATAAATCTCTTAGAGGAAAACATAGACAGAACCCTTGTTGATATAAATCAAAGAAAGATCCTCTATGAATCACCTCCTAGAGTAATAGAAATAAAACAAAATTAAACAAGTGGGACCTGATGAAATGTAAAAGATTTTGCACAGCAAAAGAAACTATATATAAAGTGGAAAGACAACCCTTGGAATGGGAGAAAATAACAGCAAATGAAACAACTGACAAAGGATTAATTTCCAAAATATACAATCAGTTCCGATATACCACTCAATACCAGTGAAAACAAACAACCCAATAAAAAAGTGGGAAAAAGACCTTAACAGCTATTTCTCCAAAGAAGACATACATAAGGCTAACAAACACGTGAAAAGATGCTCACATCACTCATTATTAGAGAAATGCTAATCAAAACTACAGTGAGATATCATCTCACATCAGTCAGAGTGGCCATCATCAAAAAGTCTACATACAACAAATGCTGGAAAGGGTGTGGAGAAAAGGGAATATTCTTGCACTGTTGGTGGGAATATAAACTGATACAGGCACTATGGAAGATGATATGGGGAATCCTTAAAAAACCAGGAATAAAACCACCATATGACCCAGCAATCCAACTCCTAACATATACCCTGAGGAAACCAAAATTGAAAAAGTCATATGTACCCCAATGTTCATTGCAACACTATTTACAATAGATAGAACCTGGCAGCAACCTAGATGTCCACTGACAGATGAATATATCAAGAAATTGTGGTATATATATATACAGTGGAATATTCAGTTCAGTTCAGTCGCTCAGGCATGTCCAACTCTTTGCAACCCCATGAACTGTAGCACACCAAGCCTCCCTCTCCATCACGAACTCCCAGAGCTTACCCAAACCCATGTCCATTGTGTCGGTGATGCATCCAACCATCTCATCCTCTGTCATCCCTTACTCCTCCTTCCGTCAATCTTTCCCAGCATCAGAATCTTTTCCAATGAGTCAGCTCTTCATATCAGGTGGCCAAGTATTGGAGTTTCAGCTTCAACATCAGTCCCTCCAATGAATACCCAGGACTGATCTCCTTTAGGATGGACTGGTTGGATCTCCTTGCAGCCCAAGGGACTCTCAAGAGTCTTCTCCAACACCACAGTTCAAAAGCATCAGTTCTTCGGTGCTCAGCCTTCTTCACAGCCCAACTCTCACATCCATACATGACCACTGGAAAAACCATAGCCTTGACTAGATGGACCTTAATTGGCAAAGTAATGTCTCTGCTTTTGAATATGCTATCTAGGTTGGTCATAACTTTTCTTCCAAGGAGTAAGTGTCTTTTAATTTCAAAGCTGCAGTCACCATCTGCAGTGATTTTGGAGCCCCCCAAAATAAAGTCTGACACTGTTTCCAATATTTCCTCATCTATTTCCAATGATGTGATGGGACCAGATGCTATGACCTTCGTTTTCTGAATGGTGAGCTTTAAGCCAACTTTTTCGCTCTCCTCTTTCACTTTCATCAAGAGGCTTTTTAGTTCCTCTTTATTTTCTGCCGTAAGGGTGGTGTCATCTGCATATCTGAGGTTATTGATATTTCTCCCGGCAATCTTGATTCCAGCTTGTGCTTGTTCCAGCCCAGTGTTTGTCATGATGTAATCTGCTGCTGCTGCTGCTGCTGCTGCTGCTGCTAGGTCACTTCAGTTATGTCCGACTCTGTGCGACCCCACAGATGGCAGCCCACCAGGCTCCCCCTTCCCTGGGATTCTCCAGGCAAGAACACTGGAGTGGCTTGCCATTTCCTTCTCCACTGCATGAAAGTGAAAAGTAAAAGTGAAGTCGCTCAGTCGTGTCTGACTCTTAGCGACCTCATGGACTGCAGCCTACCAAGCTCTTCCCATGGGATTTTCCAGGCAAGAGTACTGGAGTGGGTTGCCATTGCCTTCTCCACAACACAGGAGCACCTCAATACATAAGACAAACACTAACAGACATAAAAGGAGAAATTGACAGTGAACAATAACAGTAATAGATTAAACACCCCACTTACAGCAAGGCACAGATAATCAAAACAGAAAATTAATAAGGAAACAAGTCTTAAATGATACATTAGATGAGATGGGCCTCATTGATATCTTCAGGACATCCCATCCAGATGCAGAAGAATACGACTTCTCAAGTGCACATGAAACATTCTCCAGGAGAGACCACATCTTGGGTCACAAATCAAACCTCAGTAAATTTAAGAAAACTGAAATCATATCAAGCAACATTTCCAACAACAATGCTATGAGGCTAGATATCAATTACAAGAAAAACACTGTAAGAAATCACAGACACATAGGGATTAAACAACACATTTCTAAATAATGAACAGGTTACTAAAGAAATCAAATGGGTGGTATCATCTGCATATCTGAGGTTATTGGTATTTCTCCTGGCAATCTTGATTCCAGCTCGTGCTTCCTCCAGCCCAGCATTTTTCACGATGTACTCTGCATAGAAGTTAAATAAGCAGGGTGACAATATACAGCCTTGACGTACTCCTTTTCCTATTTGCAACCAGTCTGCTGTTCCATGTCCAGTTCTAACTGTTGCTTCTTGACCTGTATACAGGTTTCTCAAGAGGCAGGTCAGGTGGTCTGGTATTCCCATCTCTTCCAGAGTTTATTGTGATCCACACAGTCAAAGGCTTTGGCATAGTCAATAAAGCAGAAATAGATGTTTTTCTGGAACTCTCTTGCTTTTTCCATTATCCAGCAGATGTTGGCAATTTGATCTCTGGTTCCTTTGCCTTTTCTAAAACCAGCTTGAATATCTGGAAGTTCATGGTTCATGTATTGCTGAAGCCTGGCTTGGAGAATTTTGAGCATTACCTTACTAGCGTGTGAGATGAGTGCAACTGTGCAGTAGTTTGAGCATTCTTCGGCATTGCCTTTCTTTGGGATTGGAATGAAAACTGACCTTTTCCAGTCCTGTGGCCATTGCTGAGTTTTCCAAATTTGCTGACATATTGAGTGCAGCACTTTCACAGCATCATCTTTCAGGATTTGAAATAGCTCAACTGGAATTCCATTACCTCCACTAGCTTTGTTTGTAGTGATGCTTTCTAAGGCCCACTTGACTTCACATTCCAGGATGTCCAAGTGGGTGATCACACCATCATGATTATCTGGATCATGAAGCTCTTTTTTGTACAGTTCTTCTGTGTATTCTTGCCACCTCTTCTTAATATCTTCTGCTTCTATTAGCTATAATCCTAAATGCAGTGGGAAATTGTTTTGAAGCATCTAATACTTACTCTTTTATAGTAGGAAATTCTTACTAACAAAATTCATAGAAACTCAAAAGAAATTACCTGAATGGACACTATAAACACAAAAGAATGATGAATATTCCAAGTAGGATCCAAAATAGAAATGTTACAGAGCAATATAAGGTCTTTCCGGGTGGTGGTGGTGGTGGTGGTTTAGTCACTAAGTTGTGTTCGACTCTTGAAACCCCAAAGACTAGCCTGCAAGGCTCCTTTGTCCATGGGATTCTCTATGCAAGAATACTGGAGTGGGTTACCAATCCCTTCTCCACAGGTGGTGCTAGTGATAAAGAACCCATCTGCCAATGCAGGAGACATAAGAGATGCAGGTTCAATACCTGGGTCAAGAAGATTCCCTGGAGGAGGGCATGGCAACCCACTCCAGTATTCTTGCCTGAAGGATCCCATGCACAGAGGAGCCTTGCAGGCTATAGTCCTTATGGTCACAAAGAATTGGACATGAATGAAACAACTTAGCACACACAGAAAACAATATAAAAAAGAATGGAAATTGAAAAACCAAAAACCACTCTTAGAAAAGCGGACCAGGGAATTCCTGGTCCAGTGGTTAGGATTCAGTGCTTTCACTGTTGTGGGCCTGGGTTTAATACCTGGTCCTGAAAGATCCTGAAAGCCATGTGTCATGGCCAAATAAATAAATAAATAATCTGAGGAAGGTAGAAATTAAAAGGAATAAAAATGAATGAAATTTCTCTCTGCTAATATAATGAATGGTCTGTGTTTGCAGTTTAAGTCTAGAAATGTCTCACTTACATGAGGGAAAGCCCACGAAGAGAAGGTATGCAAATGCCTAGCAGTTGAATTTTCTCTTCTGCCTTTAAGGCACAAAACACAGGTGCAGGAGTATAGTTTGGCCACCCCAGTTTTGTTTGGCACAGTCTGTTGGCACCTGGTTATGCAGGCCTGCTTGTTCAATACAGAAATCATAGCCAAGTATATTTAAAGGGAAAATATCATTTATAAATGGTATATCTTAAATTCACAATCCAATACCAAAACATGTGAGGAGAATTGTTTAACTCAGCTAATCTTTGACAGTGATGGAAACCAAGAGCTGTTCCAGAGAGAATTGGCAGGGGAAGTTAAAGGGGTGAATTCAGGGTCCTGGGTGATGAGGATCGTTATTTGTTGTTATTTTATTATAATTCTACATGCTGTGAATACGGAGATTGAGCCTGAGAAGAAACAGGAAGCACTGAACCTTCAGGAATTTAGCTTTGTCCCTCCTTTAGTGCTGCAAGTCTTCCAGATATCAGGGCTGGATGAGAAGACAGAAAAGGCTCCTCCACACAGCTAGAGCTGTCTTGGTTGTCCTTCCCCCTGGGCTTTATTGTCCTTAATTCTCTTACATCTTACATCTGAGCTTTATGTCCTTACATTTCCAGGCCAATTGTATAAGCTTTGGAGATATGCTTGTCTCCTGCAGCAGAAATGCCTGAATGTGTGTGCCTCTCTCTGCCATTACTCAGGCTCCCAGCCACTTGCTGTTGGCCTGGGTCATGCCATATTCCAGGCATTGGATGTGGAGGTAAAGAAGGCCCAGGCCTCTCCAGCAGAGTGGCCACCTCCAGGATGGTTGGGAGGAGGTGGGAGGAATGTGGCTGTTGTGTTATGTATCAGTCAGAATAATGGTAAGAAAATACATACACTTTGTATTCATCTGCTAGAAACTGTGTGTCAGAGTGGGACTGTGTAGGTGGCTAGGGAATCCACCAGAGTGAAACCAGGTCCTGCATCTTAGGGGATCAAGAGGAAAGAGAGAGAGGACATATATGTACAGGCTTCAGGGACATCTTGAGGAAATGTGTGCATGAAAAATTTGTCAGTAAAGCCTACCTTTTCCTCATAGTAACTGGGTTTGAAGTTTCTATAAACCTTCACAGGTATATTTCAGTTTACATAAGGATTCCCTCAGCATGTTTTCAAAAACCTTGGAAAAAAGATTCATTTATGATTGTGCCTGCTCTGAACTCTTCAAAATAATCTTTTATTTGAATCAGGGAGGAATCATGCACCCAAGGATGGAGGAGACCTGCTAGAGCAGCTGTGGGCCATGGTGTAACATTTAGCCGCCTCTCTGTCTGTAACTGAGCACACAAGGGGGCATACTTCAGGAGGAAGGGTGCATACCAAAAAGGGAGTACAATAAAGATATTGCTGCCGTTTATGTCAGAGAATGTTCTGCCTATGTTTTCCATTAAGAGTTTTATAATATCCTGGCTTACATTTAGATATTTAATCAATTTTGAGTTTATATTGTTTTATAGTGTTATGGGGTGTTCTAATTTCATTCACTTACATGTAGCTTTCCGGTTTTCCCAGACCACTTCTTGATGGAACTGTCTTTTTCCTGTTGTATATTCTTGCATCTTTGGTCATAGATTAGTTGACCATAGTTGTGTGAGTTTATCTCTGGACTTCCTATCCTGTTCCATAGATTTTTTTTTTTTTTTTTTACTTTACAATATTGTACTGGTTTTGCCACATATCAACATGAATCTGCCACGGGTGTACACGTGTTCCCAATCCTGAATCCCCCTCCCACCTCCCCCCCACACCATCCCTCCAGGTCATCCCAGTGCACCAGCCCCAAGCATCCTGCACCCTGCATCAAACCTAGACTGGCAATTCGTTTCTTATATGATATTATACATGTTTCAATGTTCCATAGATTTATATTTCTCTTTTTGTGGTGGTGCCATAGTGCTTTGAATACTGTAGATTTATAGTATACTTTGAAGTCAGGAAGCCTGATTCCTCCAATTCCGTTGTTTTTCTTTCTCAAGATTGCCATAGCAATCTTGCCAAAGATTTATTTGGGGTCTTTCCTGTTCCCAAACAGTTTATAAAATTTGTTGTTCTAATTTTGTGAAAAATGCCTTTGGTAATTTGACAGGGATTGTATTGAATCTGTAGATTGCTTTGGGTAGTGTAGTTATTTTGACAATATTGATTCTTCTAATCTAAGAGGATGGTATATCTCACCATCTGTTTATACCATCTTTGATATCTTTCATCAGTATTTTATAGTTTTCTGAGTACAGGTTTTCTGGTTCATCTCTGCACCCTGCATTGAACAAAAACAAAAATAAAACAAAAATAAACTAATAAGACATAATTAAATTTAAATGCTTTTGTACAGCAAAGGAACCCATCAACAAAATGAAAAGAAAACTCATAGAATGGGAGAAAATATTTGCAAACAGAGCGACTGGCAAAGGGTCCAAAATATGCAAATAGCTAATGCAACCCAATATCAGAAAAAAAACTCAATCATAAAATGGGCTGAAAATATAAATAAATATCTCTCCAAAGAAGGCATATGGATAGCCAAAATAGACATGAAAAGATGCTCAACATCACTAATTTTTAGAGAAATGGAAATTATAGTGTAATATCACTTCACACCAGGCAGAATGGCCATCATTCACCTATACTGTTGGTAGGAGTATAAATTGGTACAGCCACTGTGGAAAACAGTATGGAGGTTCCTTAAAAACCTAAAATTAGAATTATCATATAATCCAGCAATCCCACTTCTGGGCATATATCTAGAGATAACCATAAGTCAAAAGGACATATGTACTATATACATATACAATACTATATATATATATATATATATATACTATACATATATATATAATATATATATATATACACTATATATACAGTACTATATACAATAATCAGAATATAGAAGCAATCTAAATGCCCATTGACAAGTTAATGGTATTACTCAGAACTAAATAATGCTGTTTTCAGCAACATGGATGGACGTAGAAGTTTCATACTGAGTGAATTAAGTCAGATATTGAAAGAAAAACATCATATGATATTTCTTATGTTGTTGTTTATGCACTAAGTTGTGTCTGACTCTTTTGCTACCCTATGGACTGTAGCTTGCCAGGCCTTTCTGTCCATGGGATTTGCCAGGCAAGAATACTGGAGTGTGTTGCCATTTCCTTCTCCAGGGGATCTTCCTGATGCAGGGATCTAGCCCGCATCTCCCTCATTAGCAGGCAGATTCTTTACCACTGAGCTGCCTGGAAAGCCCAAGATATTGCTTATATTCAAATCTAAAAAAAAAAAAAGTACAAATGAGCTTATTTATAAACAGAAATAGACTCACAGACATAGAAAACAAACTGATGGTCACCAAAGGCAAAAGGGCAGGGGGAAGGATAAATTAAGAGATTGGGATTAACATATATACACACTATACTATCTCTCTCCCTCTCCCTCTCTCTCTCTGTGTATGTGTATGTATATATATATATATATATATATATATATATATATATATATATATATATAAAACTAAGACCTACTGTGTAGCACAAGGAACTCTACTCAATCTTCATAATACCATATATGGAGAAGAATCTAAAAAGGGGTGGATATATGTATACACATATATACTTTCACTTTCACTTTAGGGTACACCTGAAAATAGCATAACATTGTAAATCAGTTGTACTCAAAAAAAAAAAAAAAAAGGCTGTATGTTTTCTTTTTCCCTCTGTTTCCCTTTTTCTTCTGTAAAATAACAGCAGAAACTCAGTTCTTGGGGATCTGAATTAGAATCAGGACAAGTGAATTTTTAGAAACTGTGGTTTTTAATAATGAGGCAGTAGTAAAGAGTGTTTGACAGAGTATTCAATTGAAACACGTCCTCTATAGCAACAGTTTCCAACTTTTTTGGAACCAGGGACCAGTTTCATGGAAGAAAATTTTTCCACAGAAGAGAGCTGGGATATTGGTTTCGGGAAGATTCAAGCACATTACATTTATTGTTCACTTCATTTCTATTATTACATTGTGATATATAGTGAAATGATTATATAACAACATAATGCAGAATTATTGGGAACCCTGAGCTTGTTTTCCTACAGCTAGACAATCCCATCTGAGCGTGATGGGAGACAGTGACACCTGAAACATGTAGCTTATGTCCAAGTCTCCTCCAATATCTTGTTTTACCTGCTTCAAAAAGATAGATAGGATCTTGGTAATGGAAACAGGCGTTTGAGTGCTTTTGTGGCAACATCACGATATTTCTCCTTGACTATAATTAAGAACATATGGAAATTTGAAGTTGTCTCAAGCATTTTAAAAATTAATTTTTTTTCCTCCTGTGAATTATATTTTTACATTTTAATATAAGCTGAATGAGATCTTTATTCAAAAGGAAATTTAATTATTTGTCACATTTGATTGCAAGTATTTTTCCTAGTTGTACATTTATTTTATTTTCATATAATTAAAATATTTTTATAATTGAAAGATAATTGCTCTGCAATATTGTATTGGTTTCTGCCAAACATCAACATGAATCAGCCATAAGTATACTTATGTGCCCTCCCTTTAAACCTCCCTCCTATCTCCCTCCCAGTCTCACTCCTCTAAGTTGTTACAGAGGAAATTCCCATTGACTACCAATTTTACATATGGTAATGTATATGATTCCTTGTTACTCTCTCCACATATCCCACCCTCTCCTTCCTCCCCTCCCCTGTCCATATCTATTCTTGATGTCTGTGTATCTATTGTGTGCTAAGTCACTTCAGTTGTGTCTGGCTCTTTGCAACCCTATGGATGTAGCCTACCAAGCTCCTCTGTCCGTGGGATTATCCAGGCAAGAATACTGGAGGGAGTTACCATGCCCTCCTGCAGAGTATCTTCCCAACCCAGGGCTTGAACTGGCATCTCTTGATCTTCCCGACCCAGGGATCAAACCCACGTCTTTTACGTCTCCTGCATTGGTAGGCAGGTTCTTTATCAGTAGTTCCATGTAGGAAGCGCACGTTGCCCTGCAAATAGATTCATCAATATGATCATTATAGATTCTGTGCATATGCAATAATATATGATATTTGTTTTTCTTTTTCTGACTTCACTCTGCAAAATAGGCTCTAGGTTCATCCACCTCATTAGAACTGACTCAAATGCGCTCCTTTTTGGCTATTATGGGCTCTTATTATGGCTGAGTAATGTTCCATTGCATATATGTACCATAACTTCTTTACTCATTCATCTGATGATAGACATCTAGGATGCTTCTATGTCCTGGTGGTGGTTTAGTCACTAAGTCGTGTCTGGCTCTTTGTGACCCCAAGGACTGTAGTCTGCCAACTCCTCTGTCCATGGGACTCTGCAGGCAAGAATACTGTCATTTCCTTCTCCAGGGGATCTTCTCAACCCAGGAATTGAACCCAGGTCTCCTGCATTGCAGGCAGATTCTTTTTATCAACTGAGCTACAAGAGAACCTCAGTCCTATCTATTGTAAATACTGCTGTATCAATTTACATTCCATCCAACGGTGGAAGAGGTTTCCCTATTCTCCACACCCTGTGGAGTATTTATTTGTGGATTTCTTGGTGATAGCCATTCTGACTGGTGTAAGATGATATCTCATGTGGCTTTGATTTTCATTTCTCTAGTAATGAGCAATGTTGAGCATCTTTTCATGTGATTATTAGCCATCTGTATGTCTTTGGATAAACGTCTGTTTAGGTCTTTTGCCTATTTTTTGATTGGGCTGTTTGTTTTATGGGTAATAAGTTGTATGAATTGCTTGTATGTGTTGGAAATTAATGCTTTGTCAGTTGTTTCATTTGCTTTTATTTTTTCCCATTATGAAGGCTGTCTTTTCACCATGTTTCTACTTTCCTTTGCTGTGCAAAAGCTTTCAGATTAATTAGGTCCCACTTGTTTGTTTTCGTTTTTATTTCCATTGGAGGTGGATCATGGGGGATCTTGCTGTGATTTGTCATAGAGTGTTATGCCTATGTTTTCCTCTAAGAATTTTATAGTATCTGGTCTTACCAGAACTAGTTTAAGTCTTTAACCCATTTTATGTTTAATTTTGGGTATTGTGTTAGGAAGTACACCAATTTCATTTTTTTTACATGTAGTTGTCCAGTTTCCAAGCAGCATTTATTGGAGAGGATATCATTGCCTCATAGTATGTTATTCCTTTGTAAAACTAAGTTGCCCCTTGGTGGTTAGTTTTTTCTCAAGATTGCTTTGGTTATTCAGGTCTTTTGTGCTTCCATATGAATTGTGACATTTTGGTCATATTTCTGTGTGAAGAGTGCCACTGATAATTAGATAAGGATAGCATTGAATCTATAAATTCCATTTTGTAGTATAACCATGTTGGCAATATTGAGTCTTCCAACCCAGGAACATGGAATATCTCTCCATTTCTTTATGTCATCCTTGATTTCTTTCATCACTGTCTTATACTTTTCTGGATACAGCTCTTTTGTCTCCTTGTCATTGTTTAGTCACTAACATGTGTTCAACTCTTTGCAACCCCATGAACTCAAATACCTCAGGTTTCTCTGCCCTTCACTATTTCCTTGAGTTGGCTCAAACTCATGTCCGTTGAGTCAATGATGCTATTCAACCATCTCAACCTCTGTCGCTTCCTTTTCTTGTCCTCAATCTTTCCCAGAATCAGAGTCTTTCCCAATGAGTTGGCTCTTCACATCAGGTAGCCAAAGTACTGGAGCTTTAGCTAGAGCACCAGTCCTTCCAATGAATATTCAGGGTTGATTTCCTTTAGGATTCACTGGTTTGATTTCCTAGGGACTTTCAAGAGTCTTCTCCAGCACCACATTTCAAAAGTATCAATTCTTCAGCATGCAACCTTCTTTATACTTCAAGTCTCACATCCCTACTTGACTACTGGAAAAACCATAGCTTCGACTTTACATAGTTTTGACTCCTGAGAAATCTGTACACAGGTCAGGAAGTAACAGAACTGCACATGAAACAACAGACTGGTTCCAAAAAAGGAAAAGGAGTACCTCAAGGCTGTATATTGTC